>NC_057865.1:120883434-121235934 GCF_019393635.1 Dromiciops gliroides
CTACTTGGAAGTCTTTACAACTTTAAGGTTTATTTGACTGGCTATGATCAGTTTTCATATTTCATTCACAGGGACCAATTAAACATACTCTTTCCATATCTTTAGATCTTTAAGGAAATAATAGGTCTGCCACTATTGCAGAGTGAGGGAGCATTGTAGAGTGGAAAATGTATCAGGAGAAGCTTCATGCCTTTCTTTGGAGAAGCCTCAAGCTCTACAGATTTAACAAGCATCTTTTTCTTTTGTATCTCTTTAGGGTTCTTTCCCTCTAGGGAAGTTTCCAGGAAAGTATGTTCTGAAAGATATACCCCTCAGTGAAATCTTGTGTTTTAGGTGGTTAGTCCAAAGCTTCAGGCATATGAAATACTCCCAAAGGGAATTGGCTGTGAATCTAGGTCACGGGATCAGCAAGCACTGTGTGCTTGATAGTACCTTTTGTGCTATTTCCTTTCCCTAAGATCAGGCTTGTGTTATGATAGATCAGGGAGGCCTGATACCTTCTCTTTATCAGGCCAGTTCAATATAAATTTTATCTCAACAATAGAAAGGCAGGGGAGGGAGTGTCAGTGACTTTGTGACATATTAACATGTTCAAGGCATTTACAGGGAAAATATGAACCTCAACTAACTTAAGATATCCAAGTGGCTATAACCAATTATATTTTTAAAAATCTAGTATAAAGTCTTTGCTACCTTATATGCTAAAGGCTATAATCTGCTAATGGTGAAATAAAATCTCTTGGCTTTCAGTAAAGAGAATTTGCTCTTATTTAAATACATTATGGTAATAAGAAACTGGCACTGTCTCTTAGGGCATCTGTGTACTTGGCTGAAGCAAATTCTCACAAGGAAGACACTGGAGACCTTCCTTTACTAAATGTCATGGTGATGTGATGAGATAATAAAAGTGCCTTGAGGAGACTATGGAGAATGCATAGATATTTTCTAATTCATGTCTGCTAATGAATCAAAAGGAAGCAAGGCAGCACAGTGGATAGAGTTCTGGGCCTGGAGTCAGTACTACTCATCTTCCCTGAGTTCAAATCCAGCCTCAGATACTTACCTAGCTGTGTGACCATGGATATGTCACTTACTCCTTTTTGCCTCAATTTCCTCATCTGTAAAATGAGCTAGAGAAGGAAATGGCAAATCAATTCAGTATCTTTGACAAGAAAATCCCAAAATGAGGTCACAAAGTCAGAAATGACTGAAATGACTGAACAACAAAATCAATCAAAAAGGTTTCTGTCCTCTTTGTAGATAAGAAATTGCAATCAGTTATAGAATGTCCACATATGCCACAATCACTCTCTTATGCCCTTTCATTAAATATTATTGCAACTCCAAAAAGGAGGGTTCCCAGCCTCTTCCATAAGGCCAATTTTGCTAATGTGTTCTACATAATCAGTTTGGTTCCCAGTGATGATTCTCTGAATTAATTGAAAGAGTCACAATGTGGTAGAATGCTTCAGTGTATTGATGCTTCTCACTTATAAAAGCATTATCAGATCCCTCATTTTTTTTTGTTTCTCACACATTGATGAGTTGCCAAAATGTTCGTTATCTTATTGCTTCATTACCTTACTTTACTCTATAAAACATTGCTATGTAGAAAGTGTGGATAAGTATTTGCATAAATTGAAATAGAATATTTGGATAAGGGATATTTATCATTGATTAAGAAAAAGTTCATGAAGACACAAATTATTGTCACATAGAGACTAGGAAATATATCAGTTGTGAATTTTTCATTATTACCTTCCCTTAGGATCAGAAATTAAATGTTGATAGGAACTTCATCGATCCTTTGGTCAAAACCCTCTCATATTGTGAATGTGTAAAATGAAGTCCAATGAGTCCCACAAGGTCATACAGGTAGGAATGAGGGGAGTGGGGACTTGAACCAAGGCAATCTACTCTAAATTCAGTACTATTTACATGTAGTATGCTGCTTCTTGCAAAGTTAGTTTGAAACATAGTAAAATTCAAAAAACAAACAACAACCACTCAAAAAGAATAATTTATAAGGACATTGAAAAGACTTAAAATAAGACAGTGGAAATTTATATAAGATTGAAGGCCAAAATACTTTGGTTATGGTTCCAACTGAACCATTTACTTACTGTGTGACCTCGGGCAAGTAATTTGACATTTTGGACCTTTTCCTGTGTGACCTCAGGCAAGTAATTTGACATTTTAGGGCCTCTGCCCTGTTCTATAAAATCAAAATGTTGGATTAGATGAGTACTATATTCCTTTTTTTTTTAAATCCCAGCACAATCCCCAGAATGCTCTATGAAATTTATAGGAAACTCATTATCCCAAAGATTGGAATACAATAGAAATTTAAATTGCCTTTTAAAAGAGACAGAAACATTTGTTTTCTATACATATATCTCTGAAAGAGGGACAGAGACAGACAGACAGACAAAGAGAGAGAGACAGCAGAAACAGATATTAAGGAAAGTTTCATTTTATAAGATTGATTCATTTACATTAACTCACCCAAATATTGTCTTCTGAGAGTTATTTCCACCCACAAAGTTTCTCCTTTGTTTCTTGCTCTTTCATCTTTTATTTTTCTTCCACAAAAATAATATTTGGACAACAGAATGGAACTTGTTACCATTAACCTTTATGTACAGTATTAACCTTAGAGCCTCAACGTCATTGAAAATTGCACTTGGAGGATCATTTTCCCATTAACTTCTCTTCACCTAGCTAGTAGGAGTCTGAGGCCATATTCGAATTCAGCTATTCTAACACTAGTTTCAGGATTCTATTTACTGTACCACCTATTTCTCTGACAGAGGTATATGGGAAAAAGCATTGTTGTTAGTGGAACTGAGTTAAATTATATCTGAAATAGTTTAACTTCCTTGACTGTCTCCTCATTTGTAAATTAGCTACTAATAGTTACGCATATTCTTACATTTTATTAATGCTTTTCTTTTCTTGTCCCTTCCCAGTACTTAGTGTTTTTTTCAAGGAAAGTATTTGTAAATTGGAAGTGTTACAGGAATATAGGATAGGATTAGTTTGTTAACTGAAATTGTGCTTTTGTGAAGGAAAGTAATACAGGGTGAAGAAACACTGTTAAGTGATTTTTCTTAGTTTTAGAAAGATTTACAATCTTTCTCACTCCAAGATCAACTTCTATCCACTATATGTAAATATATCAGCTATTAAAAATTGGACTTTCTGAGGGAGAGGTTGGAGGTTGTACCCATCTCTCCAGACCATTTTCTACTATTTTTCTCATTTTTCTCCCCATTATAGTATATTTATACAACTTGAAAGAAGTTATACCTACAACTAAGTTTCCCCAGTCAAAGTTAGAATTAATTCTGCTGGAGGTAATGATAAGAAGAAAATTTAGAAACTCTCTATTGAAGATGGGTTTGAGATTTCTGTGGAAGATATTAATGAAACAAAGATCTCTATTTTTCTTTAAGAAAAGATGCTATATCACATATAAAGAGAAGACAACTCAACACAAGATTATGCCAGTATAGCAAATTGGGAGATAATATATTAATATATTCAAAAACAAAGGTCAATACCTAACCGGAAATAATATCTTACAAATCTCATCAGTGAAAAAACGATGTTCAACAATAAAAGATACATTTAACTTAGTCCCCCTCCCCCCTCAAAAAAAAACAACAAAGCTGCAGAGAAGAGTAAATGACTCAACTTGCAATCTCTGGAAATGACAGAATCCCATGAATGTTAAATGATACTGTTATAAAAATAAAAAGATTAAATGATAAAAGGAGAGTGATGCTGATGACTTTAATCAGTTCTGCCTTGCTTAAATCCAACCCACTTACAAGTTAAGATGTTATCCTCCTGATGTCATTGGTCCTCTTAGAGAATGATGAAGGACTAACACCAAATAATGAAAGATGACCTGGGGACAAGTGAAAAAAATAAAGATCAAGTGATCACAGTTGACTTCAGAGTGATTCTAGTAACTAACGCATGGGTAAAACATCACAAACTCACTCTGATGAACTGTCCTGTATCTTACAAACCCCAATTTCTAGTTTGGTGGTTGACTCTACTTCTTCCTCCCTACCATTACCTCTCCTTCTAGAGGCTGAGTCATCTCCACACCCAGAATAGATTGTCTGAGGGATATCATATACTTTTCCTTCTCTTTAGCCACAAAAATTTCACACAACCTTTCTATTAAGTATATTAAGGATTCAACTACTGTATAGACATATGTAGCCATCTTATATTTATATAATAGAAGTAAACACAAGGTTATAACAAAAAAATTGAAGGGGAAAGTTTTAAAATTATAAAGGATTATATTTATTAATCATGATCCTTCACAAACATTTCTATTTGTGAGCTTTGGCTCTAAATTACCCTATTTATAATAGGTGTCATAACAATCCAATGACCTAAGTGTTACAGATATTATTCTAATTCTCCAAATAAAGTAAGTGCAGCTCAGACAGCTTAAGTGACTTATTCCTGGTCACACAATAAATGTCAGAAATAGGGTACCAAACTTAGGAACCAGCACCACAATACTACATTACATCTCAGGGCACTATAGATCTCAAGGCTTTAGTTTCCTTCTATGTAAAAAGTGGATCTAGATGACTCTGACATTCCTTCTATCTCTTGAGCATCTTTTAAACCTAGTTTTATTCCTATTATAGTTCTAGGTAAGTCAGCACTCTTGAAATCTGTGTTGATCAGGAAATTGACTTTGTTTTTTAGTGAGGCAATTGGTGACTTGCCCAGGGTCACACAGTTAGTAAGTGTTAAGTGTCTGAGGCCGTGTTTGAACTCAGGTACTCCTGACTCCAGGGCCAGTGCTCTATCCACTGTGCCACCTAGCTGCCCCAGTGAAATTGACTTTTGCCTCCTTCCATACTAAGCTATCAACTAGGGCTCTATCTAGAGATCCCTTTGATATATCCCTCTAAACCTGAGGCCCCCATGGTGATACCAGCATGATATTACCTTGCAGACAGTTGTTCAACTTACAACTTAAATTTGCATACAGAGAAGGCCTTTATATCAGATTCCTATTTCCCAAGATATCTTCATAAACTCATAAATATAGAATGAGAGAAGACTTAGGAACCACCAAATCCAATCACTTCATTTTACAGATATGGAATCTGAGGTGCAAAGAAGGCAAATGAGGTTGTCCAAGGATCCATAATCTATAAATATTTCAACAGGATATGAACTTGGGTCTTCCTGATACCAACCACAGTGCCCTAGTCACTATGCCAAGCTATCTCTCAACTTCCTCCCAGCTTATTGTGTAGGAAAATGAAATTACAACAATCACCCTACCACTGATGAATATACATATTTTTCCCCCTTAACACTTCCCTTTCACTGCATTCTTTCATGGTCTGATGTGACTGATTCTTGTCTTAGGACCCATTTCTGGGGAGTAAGTTGCTTTCCAGAAGAGAGTTTTAACAGTAAAAAGAAAATATTGCCTATAATCCCCAGTGGGATACAATGACTCCTCTCTTTCTTTCCCTGCCCCACTCCAAGCAGATGTCATAGTTAAAAGGGAACATCATAATCACCTAGTCCAAATAGTATCTAAAAAAGGACCTCCTCTACGATATACTCACTAAAAATGCCATTATCTACTCTTCCTTTGAAGACCTCTGTTGAACAGAAATCTGCTATGTCTGTAGACATCATGTAGCAGTTTTGAATAAGCTCAACTCTTAGGAAGTTTTCTTCTTTCTACAAAACTAAATTCTTATTTTCATCCACTACTTCTTTTTTAAAATAATAATGAAGTATTTAATTTTTTTCCAGTTACACGTAAAGATAGTTCTCAACTTTTGTTTATACAAGCTTTCCAATTTTAGATTTTTCTCCCTCCCTCCCCTCCCTTCCCCCTCCCCTAGACAGCAGGTAATCTGATATAGGTTTATATATATATATATATATAATAACAACATTAAACATATTTCTGCATAGTCATGTTGTAAGAGAAAAATCAGAGCAATTAGGAAAAACCTCAAAATAGAAAAACAACAGCACCAAAAACAAAAGAAATAGTATGGTTCAGTCACCATCTATACTCCACAGTTCTTTTTTTTCCCTGGATTTGGAGATCCTCTTCCAGCATGAGTCCCCTGGAACTCTTCTGTACCATTGCATTGGTGAGAAGAATATAGTCCATCACAGTAGATCCACACACAATGTTGATAATACTGTGTACAATGTTCTTCTGGTTCTGTTCAACTCACTCATCATCAGCCCATGCAAGACCCTCCAGGTTTCTGTGAACTCCTGCTCATCATTTCTTCCAGCACAATAGTATTCCATTACATTCGAATACCACAACTTGTCCAGCCATTCCCCAATTGATGGCCATCCCCTCAACTTCTAATTCTTTGCCACCACATAAAGAGCAGCTATGAATATTTTTGTACATGTGGGTCCTTTTCCCTTTTCCATGATCTCTTTGGGAAAAAGACCCAAAAGTGGTATTGCTGGGTCAAATGGTATGCACAGCTTTATCGCCCTTTGGGCATAATTCCAAATTGCTCTCCAGAATGGTTGGATCAGTTCAGAGCTCCACCAACAATGCATTAGTGTTCCAATTTTTCCACAGCTTCTCCAACAGTTATTATTTTCCTTTTTTGTCATTTTAGCCAGTCTGATAGGTGTCAGGTGGTACCTCACAGTTGTTTTAATTTGCATCTCTCTAATCATTAGTGATTTAGACAGTTGTTTCCATATGGGAATAGAAAGCTTTGATTTCTTCATCAGAAAACTGTCTGTTCATATCCTTTGACCATTTTTCAGTTGGGGAATGACTTGGATTCTTATAAATTTGATTTAGTTCCCTATATATTTTAGAAATGAGGCCTTTATCAGAAGTACTGGCCATTAAAATTGTTTCCCAGCTTTCTGCCTCACTTCTAATTTTGGATGCATTACTTCTGTTTCTACAAAACTTTTTAATTTAATGTAATCAAAATCATCCCTTTTGCATTTTATATTATTCTGTACCTCTTGTTTGGTCATAAACTGTTCTCCTTTCCAAAGATCTGAAAGGTAGAATATTCCTTTCTCTCCTAATTTACCTATGGTATCACCTCTTATGTCTAAATCATACATACATTTTGACGTTATTTTAGTATAAGGTGTACGATGTTGGTCTACTTTTTGATCTCTTTCCATTCAGCATCAAGTAGACCAAGTCTAATCTTTCTTCCACATGACAACCCTTCAAAAAATGGAAGACAGCTATTGTATTGCCACTCTTCAACACCAGCTTTTCCAAGCTAAGCACTCCTAATTCTTTCAAGAAATCATTATATGAAATGCATTTGAAGACCTTAACCCATGCTACTTGCCTTCCTCTGGATGTTCTGCAAACTATCAAAATCTTTCCTAAAGCATTGCATACAAGAGGACAGGGGAAGGGGAAGAGGAAGAGACTAGATATTTATATGGGCCTGCTGTGTGCTAGACACTGTGCTAAGCACTTATTTAATTTGATCCTCAGAATAACCCTGGGAGGTAGGTGCTACTATTATCTTCATTTTATGGTTGAGGAAACTGAGGCAAACAGAGGTTAAATGATTTAGTAAAGTCACACAGCTAGGTTTGAGTCTAGTTTTGAATTCAGATCTTCCTGACTCCAGACACAGAGCTTCACTGCGCCACCAGTTATATCACTGCCACACAAAATTGAACATAGTACTACAGGTGCTGACTAAATAGGTCACAGTACAGTATCATTCTTAGATGGTATATATATTTACTTAATGCTGCCTAAGTTCATAGTAACATTCTTAATTAGCATAGCACACTGTTGAAATAATGATTGCACTGCCTATTAAAATACCAAGATAATTTTCAGATGAATTAGAGCTTAGCCATATGTCTGCCATCTTATATTTGTAAAACCTAATTTTGTCGACCTATATAAAGCCATTTTTTGATAACTTTAGGCAGGAAATGGTCTGGTGCTACAAAGTTGGTATCCCATGAGTATTAAAAAAAGGTCCGTATGAACTTTTTGACAGAAAATATAGCATATTATGATTAGAAACACCAGTAAATATTATTTATTCTATACTAGTTTTTAACATTCTTAGAATATTGTGCTCAGTGTTAGTCTTTACATTACTAAAGATATGGAAAATTTGGTAATTTCTTGGAGAATCATAACAATAGCATAATCACAATAGTTAAAGTGCCTAGCACAGTACCTTGCATACTCTTGGTACTTGATGAATACTTGTTGGATGGATTTATGAATGAATGAATTAGAAAAATACTAACAATAATGATAAGTGAACAATTTCAACAACCAAATAAATTAGTAAGTAGGTTGCCAAAATAAGTCATTGTTTAGTCTAGAATTAAGAACAAACAATGTCTTTATTTCAAATTTCAAATTTTCAGAAATCATTAAATAAAAAAAAGTATTTTCATAAGGGAAATACGACTTGGTTGTTTTCCATGTCCATTATGGACTAAATGAAATGAAATTAATTCAGTAATAAATCCTGAGAGGTTGCATTAGAAAATAGGAGAAAAAAACAACAACTTCTTGACTATCAGGAAAAATAAAACACTGGCAAGGAATACTTAGGGGAAAAGTAGATTTTCTTTCCCTAGAAATTGTCAAACATGGAAATGACATTTGACCTCAATGATTTAGCAATTCAGCTGTTTAATAATAAAATTCTAGACAAAGTAATCTCTCAAATTTTGTGAAAACAGATTATGGAACAGATGATGGAAACTTTCAATTTCTACATCAGAAAATCTGGAATTGATTGTTTTTATTGGTCCAGCCAGTCAGTCAGAGATGTTTAATTTAATTTAATTAAAATTATTAATTTTACATCCCATAATTCTAACTCTTGTTTGGCCAAAATTCTTCCTTGAGCCATAATTCTTACAGGGAAACTAATCCTTACTCACCTAATTGGCTTATGATACCATTCTTTTTTTCTACTTCATTTACCCATTTTTTTTGCAGGGCAATGGGGGTTAAGTGACTTGCCCAGGGTCACACAGCTAGTAAGTGTCAAGTGTCTGAGGCCAGATTTGAACTCAGGTCCTCCTGAATCCAGGGCTGGTGTTTTATCCACTGTGCCACCTAGCCGCCCCCTTCATGTACCCATTTTGAACTTAACTTGATATGTGGTATGAGATAGGTAGATGTAGATGTATATGTAGCAGTAGAGATTGAGATAGAGATAGAGATAGATAATTGGAAAGGAGTTTGAAAGCAAGCATTTTCAAATAGGTCATATATGTACAATCACATTAAACATATTTCTGCATTAGTCATGTTGTGAAAGAAGAATCAGAACAAAAGGGAAAAACATCAAAAGAGAAAAAAATGTAGCAACAGTATAGTTCAATCTTTATTTAGATTCTACAGTTCTTTTTTTTTTTCTGGATTTGGAGAGCATTTTCCATCGTAAGTCATTTGGAATTATTGTGGATCATTTTATGATCAGTGTTGCTGTAATTATGTACAATGTTCTCCTGGTTCTGCTGATTCAACTCAGCATCAGTTCATTTGAGTCTTTCCAGGTTTTTCTGAAATCTGCTTGTTCATCATTTCTTACAGTACAATAGTATTCTTTATATTCATGTAGCACAACTTGTTTAGCCATTCCCCAATTGATGGGCATCCCCTCAATTTCTAATTTTTTGTCACCACAAAAGAGCAACTATAAATATTTTTGTACATGTGGGTCCTTTTCCATTTTCTATGATTTTTTGGGGGGGAAAGATCTAATAGTGGTATTTGTGGGTCAAAGGGTATGCAGAGTTTTAAAGCCCTTTGGGCATAGTTCCAAATTGCTCTCCTGAATGGTTGGATCAGCTCACAGCTCCACCAACAATGCATTAGTGTTCCACAGCTTTTCTAACATTTATTATTTTCCTTTTTTCTCCTATTAGCCAATCTGATAGGTGTGAGGGGGTACTTGTTTTAATTTGCATTTCTCAAATCAATTGTAATCTAGAGCATTTTTTCATATGGCAATAGATAGCTTTGATTTCTTCACCAGAGAACTGCCTGTTCATATCCTTTGACCATTTCTTAATTGGGGAATGACTTGCATTCTTATAAATTTAATTTAGTTCCCTATATATTTTAGAAATTAGACCTTTATCAGAAACACTGGACATAAAAATGTTTCCCATCTTTCTGCTTCCCTTCTAATTTTGGTAGCATTGCTTCTGTTTGTAATTTTTTTTTAATTTAATGTAATCAAAATGATCCATTTTGCTTTTGTAATATTCTCTATTTCTTGTTTGGTCATAAATTGTTCTGCTCTCCATAGTTCTGAGAGGAAAACTATTCCTTTCTTCCCTAATTTTCCTATGGTATCAACCTTTATTTCTAAATCCTATACCCATTTTGAACTTTTTTTGGTATATGATATAAGATGCTGGTCTATGTCTAGTTTTTGCCATACTGACTTCCAGTTTTCCCAGTAGTTTTTGTCAAATACTGAGTTCCTATCCCAGAAGCTGGAGTTGTTGGGTTTATCAAATAGTGGATTATTATAATCATCTGCTACTGTTTCTCCTGTGCCTAACCTATTTCTTTGACTCACCATGCTATTTCCTAGCCAGTACACAATACTTTTGATGACTGCTGCTTTATAGTATAGCTTCAGATTTGGTATGGCTAGCTCACCTTCCTGTGCATTTTTTTCATTAGCTCCCTTAATATTCTTGCCCTTTTATTCTTCCAGATGAATTTTGTTATTTTTTCCAGCTCTAGCTTTTTAGGTAGTCTGATTGGTATGGCACTGAATAAGTAAATTAATTTAGTTAGAATTGTCACTTTTATTATATTAGCTTGGCCTATCCCTGAGCAATTGATATTTTCCCAATTGTTTATATCTTATTTTATTTGTGTGAAAAGTGTTTTGTAATTGTCTTCATAGAGTTTCTAGATTTTTCTTGGCAGATAGACTCCCAAGTACTTTATATTGTCTACAGTTACTTTAAAAGGAATTTCCCTTTCTATCTCTTGCTGATGAACTTTGTCAGTAATGTAGAGAAATTCTAATGATTTATGTGTATTTATTTTATATCCTGTAACTTTGATAAAAGTTATAAATTGTTTTAACTTTTTTAGTTGATTCTCTAGGACTCTCTAAGTATACCATCATGTCATCTGCAGATATTGATAGTTATGTTTCCTCCTTGCCTATTTTAATTCCATTAATTCCTTTTCCTTCTCTTATTGCTAAAGCTAACATTTCTAGTACAATATTAAATAATAGAGGTAATACTGGACATCCCTGTTTCACCCCTGATCTTATTGGGAAGGTCTCTAACTTATCCCTGTTACATATAATGTTTGCTGATGGTTTTAGGTATATATTGCTTATAAGTTTAAGGACAGCTGCAATTATTCCTATGTTCTGTAGTGTTTTTAATAGGAATGAGTGCTATATTTTGCTAAAAAGCTTTCTCTGCATCCATTTAGATTATCAGATGAATTTAGTTAGTTTTGTTATTGATGTGGTTGATTATCTTGATAGTTTTCCTAATGTTGAACCAGCCCTGCATTCTTGGTATAAATCCCTCCTGATCATAGTGTATTATCCTGGTGATAAATTGTTGTAATCTCCTTGCTAATATTTTATTTAAGATTTTTGCATCGATATTGATTCAGGAAATTGGTCCATAATTTTCTTCTCTGTTTTGATTCTGCCTGGTTTAAGTATCAACACCATACTTGTGTCATAAAAAGAATTTGGTAGAACTCGTTCTTCACCTATTTTTCCAAATAATTTGTATAGTATTGGAATTAATCGTTCTTTACATGTTTGGTAGAATTCACTTGTAAACCCACCTGGCCCTGGTGATTTTTTCTTAGGGAGTTCATTGATGGCTTGCTCCACTTCTTTTTCTAAGAAGGGCCTGTTTAGGGATTTTATTGTCTCTTCTGTTAATCTGGGCAATTTATATTTTTGTAAATATCCATCCATTTCTCCTTCATCTGAGAATTCTGGAATTTGGCTACAATATTCCTTGGAGTTTGGCGGTCGCTTTCAGGAGGTGATCAGTGGATTCTTTCAATGACTGCTTTATTCTCTTATTCCACAAAATTGGGACAGTTCTCCTTTATAATTTCCTGAAATATGGTGTCTAGACTCTTTGTTCTGATCATGACTTTAAGGTAGTTCAATTATTCTCATATTATCTCTCCTGGATCTATTTTCCAGGTCTGTTGTCTTTCTAATAAGGTAATTCACATTTTCTTCTATTTTTTCATGCTTTTGCTTCTCTTTAACTGATTCCTAGCATCTCACGGTGCCATTAACTTCCATCTGCCCAGTTCAAATTTTTAAGGCATTATTTTCTTCAGTAAACATTTGCACCTCCCTTTTCATTTGAACAATTATTTCTCTATTTGAACAATTGTTGCCCCCATTTAGCCAATTGTACTTTTTAAAGAGTTGTTTTCTTCAGTCAATTTTTGTGCTTCCTTTTCCATCCTGTTGATTCTTTTTATATAATTTTCTTGCATAACTTTTATTTCTCTCATTTCTTTCTCCATTTTTTTCTTCTACCTTTCTCATTTGATTTTTTTTTAGTGAGGCAATTGGGCTTAAGTGACTTGCCCAGGGTCACACAGCTAGTAAGTGTTAAGTGTTTGAGGCTGGATTTGAACTCGGGTACTCCTGACTCCAGGGCCAGTGCTCTATTTACTGCTCCATCTAGCTGCCCTTCTCATTTGATTTTTAAAGTTCTTTTTGACCTCTTCTAAAAAGGATTTTTGCTCTTGAGACCAATTAATCTTCCACCTTGAGGCTTCACATGTAGGCATTTTGAGGGTATTGCCCTCATCTTAATTTGTCTTTTGTTCTTCCCTGTTGACACAGAAGCTCTCGGTGGTAAGGGCACTTTTCTATTTCTTACTCATATTGTGACTTATATTGTTTTACCTTTAAAGTTGAGCTGTGCTTCAGGGGCAGAGGGGCCGCTGTCACAAGCTTCTTGTGCTGAGGGACAGCAGCTGGGTCTCAAACTCTGCTCTGAGGCTTCTGTGGTTTGTGGATTCTTTATATCCCTGTGCTGGGATAGCATGGTCAAGATGCGCCTGTCCTGTGGTTGGTTCTGTAGCTGACAGTTTGTTCTCTTAGCTGGTCCTGGTAGCTCTTACAACTGGCCTGTTGCACCACCAGCCTGCTGAGCCAGGACCAAAGGTTTTCAGCTGCTGTGCAGTGGCCAAGAGCCTCCTGTTGATTTACTCCGATCCCCTTTGTGCTATGCTGCACTGAGCTGTGCTATGCTTCCCTTTTCCCCAACAGAGACTGCCCTTTCCTGAAATTTTCTAAATTATCTCAAGTTGGAGGATCTTGCCTCTCCATTTTATTATAGGTTCTGTTGTTTCAGAATCTGTTCAGAGGCTTGATTTACTGTTGTTTTTGAGGGAAATTCAGAAAATCTCAGGCAACTTTATGGCTTCTCCCTTCCTTCTTGGCTCTGCCTCACTCATTTGATTTTTAAATATTTTTGAGCTCTTTCAAGAAGTCTTTTTGGACTTAAGACCAATTCATCTTCCCTCTTGAGGCTTCACATGTAGGCATATTGAGAGTATTGTACTCATCTGAATTTTGTGTTTTGGTCTTCCCTGTGTAACGATTGGAATGACGCCACCTGCTGGAGACTTACTGTAGAAGAGTTCCGCCCATGAAGTGAAGGTCTTTGAGGGCAAGACCAGGAGTCTTTTCTTTGGCGTCAGGAAGTGACTCAGGCGAGTAGGAGGAGGAAGGAAGAGACTGGCGCTCGTTCTCACGCTCTTGCCTTTGGACTCTGGTGGAGAGCGGAGCTAGAAATGTGCTCTCCCTTTAATAGATAGGAATCTAGGCCTTTCTCTCTCTTTACCAAATTCTTATTCTCCTTAATAAATGCTTAAAAGTCTAACTCTTGCTAAAGCTTATAATTTATTGGCGATCACTCATTAGATATTTTAGACAGTTTAGCTAGAATTTTAGCCCTTAACACCTGTCAACACAGAAGCTCTCAATGGTAAGGGCCCTTTTATGTTTCTTATTCATATTGTGGCTTTTTTTTTTAAAGTTGAGGTCTGCTCCTGGGGCACAGGGCCCACAGGTTCAAGCTTCTTGTCCTGTGGGATAGGGGCTGGGTAACTTGAGTTTTGGTCTGAGGTCTCTGTGGCTTTTGGATTCCTCACAGCCCTAGACCTGCTCCCTGTGCTGTGATGACTTGGCCAAGATGTGCCTACCCTGTGGGTGGTTCTGTAGCTGGCAGCTTGCCCTCTCAGCTGGTGCTGGAAGCTCTCTGTGCCCAAGAGCCTCCTACTTACTTGCCCTGACACCCTTCACGCTGTACTGCTCTGAGTTGCACTGTGTTCACATTTTGCCCAAGTGAGACTGACCTTTCCTAAAGTCTTCTAAATTATCTGAAGTTGGAAGACTGTGTCTCTCTGTCTTTTTGTAGGTTTTGTTGTTTCAGACTCCATTTAGAGGCTTGATTTAATGTTGTTTTTGAGGGAAACTCAGGAAAGCTCAAAAAATTTCCTGGCTTCTCTCTACCATCTTGGCTCTGCCTTTGTGTCACTTTCTCTTATGTTTTCTGCAATGAATTTTTTTAATAATTTTTTTTTTTTGGTGAGGCAATTGGGGTTAAGTGACTTCCCAGGGTCACACAGCTAGTAAGTGTGTGCAATGCATTTTTAGAAGAGGAGAAGAGAGACTTTTTCTTCTCCTTAATATTTGTTTATTGAAATGTTTCTGTTCTTCATCATTTGAAACCTACCTATCTAAATGTGTATATGTATATGTATAACCTGCTATTCCGAAATTCATTTGGAAGTGAATTTGAAAAACCTCTTATGAATCCCTATATTTATTTTATCATCATGGCTTTGCTTTTTAAAATATATTTTTTTAAAATAGCGAATATTTTTATACCAAAATTTAAGGTTTAAAAACAGGAAACTCCATGAGTACAGGAGCTGTGTCATGCATAGATTTTATAGCATGATTCTCTGTACACAATAGGTGCTTAATGTATGTTTTTGAGTTTGATTCCTCATTTTTAATGCAAAGATCTATATCTTCTGTGGTACAGTTTAAAAGTAAATGGATTTGGAGAAAGAGGCACAGGTTTAAAGTCCATATTGGACAAATCACTTAATTTCTCAATCTTTCATTTAACTTATTTCATTATGTGATTGAATTGTAGTTGGTGACAACTGGAGGTTGCTTCTATCTTGGAGTCTGCGGTTCTATGAATTATAACATAGAGGTACCAGATACACTACCCACAAGATCCTTGTGATTCTCAATGTTGCTCAATGCAAATCAAATGGGATTAAAATGTCTTTGAGAAATATTTAGCAAAATAAAGACAACTGCAATAAAGCATAGATAAATTTAATATGATGTTTTTTTAGTCAGTATATTACCAACAGAATCTTTACCTGTGGTTTAGTGGCCTCTGTTTCTGTTTAGTTTGATGCTACTGATCTGTCACAAACTATTACCCCTAAAAATAATAATAGCTCAAATTTACCTAGCATTTTAACATTTGAAAAGTGCTATACAAATATCACATTTTATCTTCATAATACCTTTGGAGAATAGATGCTATTATTATCCCCATTTCGTATATGAGGAAACTGAGGCAGACAGAAGGACTTACTTACCCAGGGTTACACAGCTAATAAGTTTCTGATGACAGATCTGAACTGAGATCTGCCTGACTCTTGGCCCAGTGATACTTTCACTTTGCCAACTAGCTGGCCAAGTGTAAGAACCACACATACTAAATCTTCAGAGATCTTATCTTGGTCATTTGCATTATTCTATCTCTGGGCTCTGTTTTATGATGCAGTTTGAATTTATATTCTTCTTTGTTTTGCTGTCTGTTGATGTCTGATTCAAAGTATAATCCCCCATATGGCCAGGATTCTGTCTTTTTTAGTTTGACATCATATTATATAACGAGAAAGAACCTTAAAGGTCATTTAAACCAATTCCTTCAATTTACAGGTAAAACAAACAAACAACAAAAACAACCCAAAAAGAAGACACCTATGTTTAAAGATGTTCAATGATTTATCTGAGGTTACACAGATAGCCCATGGCAGTTCTTTGACTAGAAGATGACTCTTAGGCTATATAATACTATGTTTGAACTGGGCTTAGTCAGTCAGTAGTCAGTCAATAAAAATTTATTAAGCACCAACTATGTGCCAGGCACTCTGCTAAGTGTGGGGGATTGGAATAGAATATGAAAAAGAAAGAGAATCTCTTCATCTGAGAAGATTACAATCTATAGAGAAGGTCAACAAAAACAAGGAAGATGAAAAGCTGTTGGTCATAGAATGTTACTGACCCCAAAGGCTTGTTGGAAGCCAAGCCAAAAAGTGAAGTTGGTAGGAAAAGAAGAGGTGTTTAGCCTGGGGGCTCTCTTCAAATGGAGGATTTCAGGGTTCTTTGTTCTATTCCCCACCTATCTAATCAAAGGGACAATTTGTCTTGAGGGTACTGATGAAGTATGAGCATCAAAGGTGCTAGAAATGTGCTAGAATGATGAGTTTCTTAGTAATGAGATTTCCTAGGAGTATAATGATGGTGGGATTCATTCCAATGAGAGAGGAGGAAAGATGAGAGAAGACAGGTTTGTGGAGCCAAAATCTAGTTACTAACAACTATAATCTCTATCTCTCTACATGTTTCTCTCTGTATCTGTCTCTCTCTCTCTCTCTCTCTCTCACTGTGTGTGTGTGTGTGTGTTTAAGTGTTTGACAGAGAAGAGTGAATATGCTAAGAAGAAATTATTTACCTTTGACTCTGAGTCCAAACTTCTTCTAATTAAAATCTCCCTCCTATTACTTAGTTTTACTTACCTCACTGATCTTGAGGCCACCACAAAGCATTTAAATGGAAAATGCTTCAAGTCTTCTTGTCTCCTTTACTTTGTGGATCTACCATCTGGTTTTCATTCTGTCCACATTCTGCAGGGCTTATGTATGCCCTGGTATATGACTTCTAGCTTTATTCATGACACCTTTGTTTATCATGATCTCAGATAGTAGTATGGTCCCTTTTATTCTCTGCTGATCACCTAGATCCAACTTGATCATAACTTTCCAGGGATCCATTCAAATAGTTCTTTATTTAACATTTATATACTGCTTTCTACATGCACTTTTCCCTACTAAGTTCTGTGAAAGATATAAAGAAAAACAAGACAGCTTCTATATTCAGTTAACCCAACTTACTTTTGTATCCTCCTGTTACATTTGTTCAAAGCATTGCTTTTGTTCTCTTCTGCCCATTATGTACTTTCTACCATCACCCCTTATTACAGCATAAGTCACAGAAACATGAAATTTAACCTAAGGAATTTGTTCCATGGCATCATTCCAACAGTGGCTAAGGAAGAGGAAAGTCCATTTGTCTTTTCCCCATGCCCCTTTCTTTGATATTTTTGAAGACATTTTTATTCACAATTTTTAACTGGATTTCCCCTCTGGCTTTTTGTCTATTATTCATATTTTTCTTTCCTTCCTCTCTCTCTCTCTCTCTCTCTCTCTCTCTCTCTCTCTCTCTCTCTCTCTCTCTCTCTCTCTCTCTTTCCCTTCCTTCCTTCCTTCCTTCCTTTCTCATTTCCTCTGGCATGCATGTGACTTTAATACCTGAAAAAGGTACTTTTCAGATGCTAAACACTCACATGTGTAAACAATGCTGTAGCCAAATTGCCATGTGTCCTCCATTAGTACCCTATTTAAATGAAATATTTGTTTTTATGCAATGGAAACAAAACATAGACATTCCAACCAATTTTCAAATAGTATTTAATGCAGTATATAGAAGTATGACACATACCTGTGGTCCCCAAAGTGTAGCATCTATATTATGACTGTTTGTTAGTAATACTGTATCTCAATAGGAAGGCTATAGCCATAACTGTATAAACATTATTTAACCATAGGAAGAAAATACATCTATACACAAAAAGAACTGACTTTTCACTTTATTATATTTTTTGTCTGCTAATATCCAGTTATTTGGAGGGAATCTTATTTTGAGCTATATTTACTTTTCACAAAGGTCTAAGACATAGCACAAATAATCATTGACTGCCCAATCTCCATTTTAAGGCAAGTTGATCCCTGCCTTGTAACTCACTTGGGCTTTGAAGCATTATTCAGTCTAGAATTAGTCAACCTAGTGGAAGAAACAGCAGTCTCAGAATATGATGGAACATGTTTTCCTATAAGACTGAGTAACTTTATGCTTTGTGATAGTAAGCCCCACTTAACCCCTACCTCCCTTCTCTAAATTATGGATCTAGCTATATATTATCAAATCAGTTGTTTAAATTGTGAGGAAAATGCATCATGCTTTAAAGCAGAAAGCCTAAAGGACATTGAGCTGTCTTTGTTAAAGTAGTTCTCAATTTTCTGGCATTGTCTGCAAGGTTATTTGCTGATTATTATTAAGGGTTTTCCCTATAACTCAATAAGTGCTCCCTCCTTTTGTCTCTGATTTATCTTGTACAAATGAAGTCACCAGGGATATGTTTGGTCAGAAAAAATAAACAAAAAAACCTGTAACACAGTAACTAAATGCAATTTTGTGTTGCTGATATTTGAGTGAAGGGAACAAAAATTCTTTCAATTCATCCTGAAGGTGTATTGTATTAAAACCATGTTTTAAAGACCATTAAATTTCCAATATTTTTTCAGAGCCTGATTGACAGAAGTTCCTGTGTCATTATTCCCTTAAATGATCTAAACTATTCTAAATCCTTCTGCCTATAGTTTCAGAGGCCAATGGTGTTAACTATTTATTAGACTGAGATATTTGCCACACACTGGTTTTCTAACCCTCTGAGAAAAGAGACATTCTTATTGATGTGTCATTCAATGGAAATGGATTAGTAAAACAGATCAGTTGATCAGTATAGTATGTTTATTAACTAAACTATGCTTCAAATTCCTGAACAAGGTTTTTGTTAAAGGGAATCTTTGCATTTGAAGTTATATGTGCAAATAGATTTCAATAGGTAATTAATTATGTATATGATTAAAAGGACATAAAAGATGCCAGTAAAGTCCTTAGATTGGAAAAAAAATAAAATTGGTCCAGTCATATATAAAGAATGAAGGATGGGCAACTTGAGTGAAATAATATTACCTAGAAGACAAGTGATAATGAAATTAATAAACATTTATTGTGCTTTAAAAAGAGTAAAAAAAGAAGGCCTCTCAGACTTTATTCATGAAGACTTATAGAAATACATACAAATCATACACTGATAATGAGATGACGTGGAGGGTCTATGATCTCTAGAAATATAAGTCTGTCAACTATAAAACTGCAGAACCATTGTAGTGTTAGAATAGTTTCTATAAGATATGAATATGATCATATCAGTAATTCTATAACCCAATGTTTCAGATCTCCCTATCTGCCCCTAAATCTGCTGACCTCCAATTTTACTACTCTAATTGTCTTTCAGACATCTTTAACTAGATGTTCAGTGGACATCTTAAACCCAGAATGTCCAATACAGAATTCATCATCTTTCCCCTTAAACTCTATCCTCCATTCCTTCCCTATTACTTTAGAGGGAAACCCCCCCCCCCACCCCAGTCCTTCAGACTAACAAGCTCGGAATCATCCTGGACTCCATTCTATGTCTCCACCCCACCCCCATCCACACAATATATTGGTAATGTCTGTCAATTTCACTTTTGCAACATCTCTCAAATATTCTCAAAACACCAATCTTAAACAGTCCCTCATCACTTCTCAACTGGATTATTATATTAGCCAACTGGTGGGGCTGCCTGCCTTAACTTTCTCCTCACTCCATTGAATTTTTCTTTCAGCCAGTAAAGTGATTTTCCTAAAGTGCAGATCTGAACTTGTCACTCACATACTGGATAAATTCCATTGGCTCCCTATTATCTCCAGAATAAAACATAAAATTATGTTTGGCATTCAAAATCACTTAAAATTTAGACCCCTCTTACCTACCCAGTCTTCTTACATCATACTCTCTGTCTTGTACTTTTTGATTCAGTGACACTGGCCTTCTAGCTTCCATGGAGAGGCATTCTATCTCTTAGCTCTGGGAATTTTCTTGGACTGTTCCCTGTGCCTAGAATGCTCTCAACATCCACTCTGACTACTCACCTCTATGATTTACTTTTTTTTCCTATTAATTAAATTTTAATTTAAATCTCAATTAAAATCACATCTTTTTGAGGGGAACTCTAATCTCTCTTAATTTCAGTTCTTTGTCTCTTTTATTTACCTTTTATTCTTTTGTGTAGTTCTCCTTGTATATATTTATTTTCATGTTGTTTCTGCCATTTGATTTTAAATTCCTTGAACACTTTGCACAGTGCCTGGAATGTAGTAGGCATTTAATAACTATATTTAATAACTATTTCCCAATACTAGGGAAATAAACTACTAGGTCTGTATCCCAAAGAGATCATAAAAGGGGAAGAGGGCCACATATACATAAATATTTATAGCAGCTCTCTTTGAAGTGGCAAAGAATTGGAAACTGAGGGGATGTCCATCAATTTGGGAGTAGCTAACCAAGTTGTGGTGTGTGAATGTAATGAAATACTATTGTGCTATAAGAAATGATGAGCAGGAAGATTTCAGAAAAACCTGGAATCACTTAAGTGGAATGATGCTGAGTGAAGTGAGCAGAACCAGGGGAACATTGTACACGATTACAACAACAATGTACAATGATCAGCTATGACAGATTTTGCTTTTCTCAGCAATGCAATGACCCAAGACATTTTGAAAGGACCAAGGATGGGAAAAGCTCTCCACCTTCAGAAAAAGAACTGTGGTATCTGAATGTAGATCGAACCATTATTAAATTTTTACTTTTTCTTTTGTTTTTCTTTCTTGGGGTTTTTCCCTTTTGTACTGATTCTTTGTTCACAACACGACTAATGTGGATATATGTTTAATGTGATTGTGCATATATAACCTTTATCAGTTTGCTTCATGTGTTCGGGAGGGGGAGGAAGGGAGAAAGGGAGAAATTTGGAATTCAAAATGTTATAAAAATGAATGTTGAAAACTAAAGAAAAAGAAATGAATGTTTATTGATGTCACAGAACAGTAAGTGTAATAGCAGATAAAGAGGCTTTATAGAGGATGTGAGATTTCAACTTGAACTTTAAGGATAAGTAACATCTGGCAAAGTTGAAGATAGTTAAATACATTGAAGTTGAAGAAAGTTCTATTATAAATAGAAAAATTAAGAGTATTTTAATATAGTCTCTGGGAAAATAAGTAGTTAGAGATGAGCAAGTAGTTGGAACAGTGGATAGAGCACTAGCTCCAAAATTAGAAAGACCTGATTTTGAATTTGACTTCAGACACTAATAATTGTGTGACTCTGGGCAAGTCACTTAACTGTAATTGTCTTAAATATCTGGGACCATTTCTAGTCACCCTGATGTATACTTTTTTTTAAACTTTTTTTTTTCTTTTTAGGGCAATGAGGGTTAAGTGACTTGCCCAGGGTCACACAGCTAGTAAGTGTTAAGCGTCTGAGGCCAGATTTGAACTCAGGTACTCCTGACTCCAGGGCCGGTGCTTTATCCACTGCGCCACCTAGCTGCCCCCAACCTGATGTATATTTTGCCACTGGATTCAAATGCTTCTGGAGGAGAGAATGAAATTGGTGACCTTGTACACTATTCCCTCACTTGAATCCAGTTCACTGTGAGTCATGGACATATCCCCAGTGTCACAGTCCTCTTAAGAATAAAGAGCATACATATATACATACATGTATACATATATGCACATACATGGTATATTTATACATGCATACATGCATACATGCATACATGTGTGTTGTCTATATAGAGTTGGAGATGAGATTGGGAATATAGGGAAGGACCAGATGGTGAAGGACCTGGAATATCAAGTTGAGAAATTTACATAATAGACTTTGAAAATCAAAGTTAGAGTTAGTTCAGTTGTGTGGTGATGGAGACATTAACTGAAATGATGTCTTTGAGAATGGAAGCAGATTCAAAGCTCTGGACATAAACAAGATAGACGAAGACCTATGTCTAAGTAAAATGAATTGAAAGTTGAAAACACTTGAAAAGAAGTTAAATGGGGGGGGGGCGGGGTTTGAAGGAAACTGAAATTTTTAATCCTAGGAAAGAGAAGGTTTCAGGAACAGAGCAGAATCTTACTAGAAGACAAAACCAAGATGGCAGAGAGAGGAAGCACTAAAGCCCATTTCTTCTAATATACACCTCCAAATGTCTTTAAAATAGCTCCTCAAATCAAAGTCTACTGTAGCATGGCCAGTGAATGGTCAAATTGAGGCATTTTCCCAGCCCAAGATGACTTAGGATGTGGGAAAAAGAGGTCTGTGTTTCTGGGATGAGAGCTGGTGTAGAGCACACACAGAGACAACAAAAACTATGGGCCTTGAAAGTGATTATGACAGCAGCATCAGCAGCATCAGGAACTCTTAGGCCAGAGGTGCTAAAGATATTTGTCTACTAGTCATAAAAAGATTACAGGAGACCCCAGTATTAGCACTGGGTACAGAACTGGCTGCTCTTTGGCAACTCCAGTGCCTATACCCAAGTCTGGTCACAGTCCCTATGGTAGAGGAATATTTTTACCTGCAAGGGAACAGTGGCCATTCTTGACAAAGCACCAGAGCACATACTAGGAAAAGAGTGAACACAATTCTCAGATCACACCAACTTGGAGGCACAAAAATCTTTCAAGCCCCAAGAACTAGCTGTGAAAACAGCAGGGTGAAAAAGCCTAAAACTTGAGAAACTGATCCCCATACCCCAGCAGATAAGCAGAGCCCAAGTATAACATAAAATTCATAGTCAAGAAAATAGGATGGAAAAATAATCAAATAAAAAGGAAAAAAAACACATTGATCACAAAAATTTATGTTGATAGGGAAGATCAAGACCCAAACTGAGAAGACAATGATGTGAAAACAGATATAAGCAAGGCCTAAAAGAAAAAATCTATATTGGATACAAGCAAGCCCCCAAATAATTCCTAGAAGAGCTAAAGAAAATAAAAAAAAAATAAATCAAATAAGAGTGGTAGAAGAAAAATTAGGAAAATACATGAGGCTGATGAAAGATAATTATTAAAAAAAAAAGAAGTAACAACCTGGTAAAGAAGGAGGCAAAAAATATTCTGAACAAAATTTCATCTTAAAAACAGAATTGACCAAATGTTGAAAAAGATATAAAAAAATCACTGAAGAAAAAAATACTTAAAATCAGAATTGGTCAAATGGGGAAAAAAGGAGGTAGAAAAGTTCACTAAAAATCTTCAGTGAACTGATTCAAGCATTCTGGAGAGCAGTTTCAAAGTATGCCCAAAGTGCTATAAAGCTTTGTATACCCTTTGACCCAGCAATACCAGTATTGGGACTTTTCTCCAAGGAGATCATAAAAAAAGGAAAAGGACCCAGATGTACAAAAATATTTATAGCTGCTCTTTTTGTGGTGGCAAGGAATTGGAAATTGAGGGGTTGCCCATCAATTGAGGAATGGCTGAACAAGTTATGGTATATGAATGTAATGGAATACTATTGTACTGTAAGAAATGATGAGCAGGTGGATTTCAGTGAAACCTGGAAGGACTTGGATGAACTGATGATGAGTGAGATGAGTAGAACCAGGAGAACATTGTACACAGTATCAACAACATTGTGTGTTGATCAACTGTGATAGAATTGATTCTTCTCAGCAATACAGTCGTCCAAGATATTTCCAAAGGACTCATGATGGAAAATGCTCTCGAAATCCAGAAAAAAAAAAGAACTGTGGAATATGGATGCAGATCAAACCATACTATTTCTATTGTTGTTGTTGTTGTTGTTTTTCTTTTTTGAGGTTTTTCCTTTTTGCTCTGATTCTTTTCTTGTTACATGACTAATGCAGAAATATGTTTAATGTGATTGTACATATATAACCTATATCAGATTACTTGCTGTTTTGGGGAGGGGGGAGGGAAGGGAGGGAGAGAGAAAATTTGAAACTAGAAATCTTATAAAAATAAATGTTGGAAATTATCTCTAAATGTAACTGGAAAATAATAAAATATTGATATGGGAAAAAATCCTAAAAAATTAGAATTTGACAAGTAGAAGCTAATATCTACATGAGATTTTAGGAAAAAGTAAAACAAAGTCAAAAATGAAAAAAAAGAAAATGCTAAATATTTCATTTAAAATGACTTGGAAAATCAACTAAGGAAAGATAATTTGAGAATTACTGGACTATCTGAAAGTCCAGGTCAAAGAAAATGATTATGGGCTTCATACCTCAAGAAATTATAAAGGAAAGCTTCTCCAGTATCTTAGAACCAGATGGTAAAAAAGAAATTGAGGGACAGCTAGGTGGCGCAGTGGATAGAGTACCAGCCCTGGAGTCAGGAGTAATTGAGTTCAAATCCAACCTCAGACACTCACACGAGAGTTGGGTATAGAGACATATCTTATCCAACAGGGAAGTAGCAAGGAGATAAGAGAAAGGTATCAGTAATAAGAGGAATGATAGTTTAAGGGAGACAGTGGTCATAATCAAAACAGACTTTTGAGGAGGGCCAGAGTTAAAAAAAGAGAGCAGTGGGGGGAGGGAGGGAGGGAGGAAAAGAGAAAGAGAGAGAGAGAGAGAGAGAGAGAGAGAGAGAGAGAGAGAGAGAGAGAGAGAGAGAGAGAGAGTATGAGAATAAACAGAAGAAAATTGCATAAAGAGAAATATATAGGTAATAATCATAACCTTGAATGTGAATGGAATGAATTCATGCACACAACAGAAAGAATGGACTAGAAACCAGAAGTGAATATGATGCTTACAACAAACACACCCTGAAACCTAAAGTAAGAGGCTAGAGAAAAATCTATTAAGTTTCACCTGAATGGGGTGGGATGGGGGTAGGGAAGTAGCAATCTTGATCTCTAACAAAAAAAAAAAGCAAAAAGAGACAATTAAAAGAGATAAGAAGGAAAACTACATCTTGCTAAAAGGTATCATGGTCAATGAGTCCTAAAAATATGTGCACTAAATGATAAAGCTTTCAATTCTTAAAATGAAAAGTTAAATGAGTTGCTGGAGAAAATAGTAAAACTATCCTAGTGGGAGACTTCAAGTTTCCCTTCTCAGAACTAGACCAGTCTAACCATAATATAATAAAGAAGTTAAGGAAATTAATAGACTCTTTGACAAGTTAGATATGATAGACCTCTGGAGAAAATTGAAAGGGAATAGAAAAGAATATACTTTTTTCTTAACTGTATATGGATTCTTCACCAAAAAATTGACCATGTATTAGAGCATAAAAAGCTCACAACATGGGGGCAGCTAGGTGGCACAGTGATTAGGGAACTGGCCCTGGACTCAGGAGGACCTGAGTTCAAATCCAGCCTCAGACACTTGACCCTTACTAGCTGTGTGACCCTGGGCAAGTCACTCAACACTCATTGCCCTGTAAAAACCAAACCAAACCAAACCAAACCAAAAAAAGCTCACAACAAAATTCAGAAAAGCAGAAATATTAAATACATCTCTTTCTGACCATAGTGCAATAAAAATTACATTTATTTAAGGGCCTGGGAAAATTGATATTATTGGCTAAGAATTCTAGCCCCAGACTCTGCTCTTCAATACCACATAGAAGTGAAGAAAGATAAAACTTTTCATAAAGGCTTGGTTCTCTACCTCTGCTGTAAGCTTGAAAAACAATAGCACCAAAACCAAAACAAATAGTATGGTTAAATCAGCATCCGTATTCCACAGGTTTCTTTTTTTCTGGATTTGGAGAGCCTATTCCATCATGAGTCCCCTGGAACTTCCTTGTACCATTGTATTGGTGAGAAGAATCTAGTCTATCACAGTTGATCAACACATAATGTTGATGATACTATGTATAATGTTATTCTGGTTCTGCTCATCTCACTCATCATCAGTTCATGCAAATCCTTCCAGGTTTTTCTGAACTTCTCCTGCTTGTTGTTTCTCACCGCATAATAGGATTCCATTACATTCATATACCACAACTTGTTCAGCCATTCCCCAACTGATGGGCAACCCCTCAATTTCCAATTCCTTGCCACCACAAAAAGAGCAGCTATAAATATTTTTGAACATGTGGTTCCTTTTCCCTTTTCTATGGTCTCCTTGGTGAAAAGACCCAAAAGTGGTATTGCTGGGTCAAAGGGTATGCGCAACTTTATAGCCCTTTGGGCATAATTCCAAATTACTCTCCAGAATGGTTGGATCAGTTCACAGCTCCACCAACAATGCATTAGTGTCCCAATTTTTCCACAGCTTCTCCAACATTTATTATTTTTTGTCATATTGGCCAATCTAACAGGTGTCAGGCGGTACCTCAGAGTTGTTTTAATTTGCATCTCTCTAATCAATAGTGATTTAGAGCATTTTTTCATATAGGAATAGATAGCTTTGATTTCTTCATCAGAGAACTGCCTGTTCATCTCCTTTGACCATTTCTCAATTGGGGAATGACTTGGATTCTTATAAATTTGAGGGGAGACCCATTTTTAAGAAAAGACAGAAATAGAGTATGAACTTGAATCTTGCATTGGACTTCACAAAGAAAGTAACTTGATGATTTATGCCCAAGTTTTGTAATAGTACAAGTGATAATTCTTCCTCAATTTTACCAAGAAAAGAATAGCTAATGGGTGTAGGGATAGATATTTAAAGACAGGATTGTGGATGAGTGTTTTTAGGGGTTATATTTTCTTGGTTGCCAGGAGATTGAAATGGGAGAAAAGCAAATGTTTGGAATGACCATTTTGGGAATGTTCTAAGGAATAGGCAAGAGATGAATAAAAACACACCTGAGTAGCAGCCTTTATTTGCCTAGTTGTTATTAAATAGCATAAATTCATAATACCTGGCAGACAATTAAGAAGAAAGGAGTCTAGTAAAATAGCAATCCTGAAGTGGCATCTCAGAGTAAGTAATGGACTAGTTAAATTGGAAAGGGCTAAGCAGCTGCTTGTGACTGAGGGTAATAGACAAGTTTGATATATAAAGGCGGAATGAAACTATAAGCATATTAGATTCTGTTCCAGCCTTCTATTTTTACTGTGTCTTTCTGTTTCAAGCTTGTCTCTTATAAACAAAATATTGTTGGATTCTGTTTTTTTAATACATTTGCTATCTTCCTCCATTTTATGGATGAGCTCATCTATTCACATTTATGACTACAAACTGTGTATTTCCCTCTACCTCATTATCTTCTGTTTCTTCCTCTTTATATGTTTTTATCCGGTTCCTCCTCAAAAGTCTATTTTACTTCTAACCACTGCCTTCCTTAATTAACCCAATCCTTTATTATTCCTATTCTGTCTCTCATCCCCTTCCCCTTCTATTTCCCTGGGTGTTACATTTCTGTACACAGCTGAGTACATATATATATATATATATATATATATATATATATATATATATATATATATATATATATATATATATACACACTCTTTTCTTTTTAAACCAATTATTATGATAGGTTCAAGCATTGCTTCCCACCTTTTCATTTTCCTTTCCCTTATAAAAGCTCTTTTGTGGGGCAACTAGTTGGTGCAGTGGATAAGGCACCAGCCCTGGATTCAGGAGGACCTGAGTTCAAATCTGGCCTCTGACACTTGACAGTTACTAACTGTGTGTCCCTAGGCAAGTCACTTAACCCTCATTGCCTTGAAAAAAAAGCTCTTTTGTGTATTTCTCTTTTATGTGAGAAAAATTTTCCCCATTCTGCCTCTCTTCTCCTATTGCATCCCTCTTTCTCAATCCTTCATTTTTTTGTAATCATTCCAACATAATCAACTCACACCCATGCTCTGTATCTATGTGAACATCTATTAATTGCTCTAATACTGATAAAGTTCTTAGGTGTTACACACTTCATCTTTCCACATAAGGATGTAAACAGTTTAACCATGTTGAGTCCCTTATGATTACTCCTTCATGTCTAAATTCCTATGTTTCTCTTGAGTCTTCTGTTAGAATGTTAAATTCTATATTCATCTCTGTTCTTTTCATTTAAAATGTTTAAAAGTCATCTATTTTATTAAATACCTTTTTTGGGGGGATGACACTGTTTGCCTGGGTATGTGATTTTTGGTTGTAATCTTACCTCTTTTGCCATCCAGAATATTATATTCCAAGCCCTTTAGTCATTTAACTTGAAAGTCACAAAATCTTGTGTGATGTTGACTCTGGCTTAATGATATTTAAATTGTTGGGTTTTTTTGACTGCTTGATGTATTTTTTCTTTGACCTGGGAGCTCTGGAAATAGCTTCTAATATTCCTGGGATTTTTCATTTTGGATCTCTTTCAAGAGTTGCTTGGTGGATTTTTAAAAAAATTTCTATTTAATTTTTGAATAGGACATCAACTCAGTTTAAAAAAAAATACTTTCATGAAATATGATTTAAGGCTCTTTCTTTGGCCATGGCTTTCAGGTTGTCCTGTAATTCTTAATTTATCTCCTGCTCATTTTTTTCTAATTATATATTTCATATTTACTTCTATTTGTTCAATCTTTTGACTTTGTTTTATTTTTATGGTTTGTCTCATGGAATCATTGGCTTCCACTTGTCCAATTCTATTTTTTTAGTAATTATTTCCTTTGGTAAAATCATCTGCCTGTTTTCCCCTTTGGTCAGTTCTGCTTTATAATGATTTATTTTATTTAATGAATTTTTGTACCTCCTTTATCATTTGACCTATTCTGCTTTTTAAGGAGGTCCTTTCTTCAGTGATTTTTTAATGCTCTTTTTACCATTATGCCAATTCTGTTTGTTAAGGTGTTATTTTCTGCAGTATTTTTCATGCCTCTTTTAACAAT
Source organism: Dromiciops gliroides (assembly GCF_019393635.1). Classification (NCBI taxonomy): domain Eukaryota; kingdom Metazoa; phylum Chordata; class Mammalia; order Microbiotheria; family Microbiotheriidae; genus Dromiciops; species Dromiciops gliroides. Next base: position 120,912,355 of record NC_057865.1, read on the forward strand.
GTGATAATTCTTTTTCATAATTTTCTTGATCACTCTCATTTCTTTTCCCAATTTTTTCTCTACAATTCATCATTCTTTAACTCTTCCAGGAATTCTTTTTGGGTTTAGGTACAATTATTGTCTTTGAGGTGTTTTGGTAAATCTTTTCAAATTGTTGTCTGAATTTGTCTTGGTGTTCCCTGTCACCATAGTAGGTTTTTTTGTGGTTAAATTCTTTTTTGTCATTGTTATTATTCTTATTTGCTCATTTTTCCAGCCTATTTCTTTTTTACTTAGAACTTTTTTTTAATGTTGGGCTCTGTTCATGTGAGTGTGCAGAGACACTATTCTAATCCCAATTTGTACTACTATCTTTTTTCAGGGCAATGAGGGTTAAGTGACTTGCCTAGGGTCACACAGCTAGTAAGTGTCAAGTGTCTGAGTCTGGATTTGAACTCAGGTCCTCCTGAACCCAGGGCCAGTGCATAATCCACTGCACCATCTAGCTGTCCCCTGTACTACAACTTTCAAAGTTAATTCTGGAGGTCTGCAAATTGTCAGTGCTTCCAAGGTGGTATGACACTAGGAGAGGTATGGTTCCTGCTATCCTGGTCTGTACTCTGGTCTTTACCAAGAAAGGTCCCCTTATTACCTGCAGCTGCATGTATTAGCACTCATCTTTGACTTGCAATTGTAATCAGGGAGCCTCTTCCCTTGTGATTGATCATGGGTACTTCTCTCCACCTTGTAACTGTGACCCAGAAACACATATGGTCAATAAAGTTGCCAATCAGTGTCAGCCATGCCTAGTACCATGAGAATTTCCTGTGTGATCTGTTTTTGACCAGTCCTCCAACTCCTTTACTGTCTCTGTGATGAGAGTTCCCAATGTTGCTTCTGCAGCAGCTGTTATTTCCACAGTATGTATGGTCTATGGACAGACCTCTGCCAGACCTCTACTGCAGTGTTATAAACTTTTCCTGCCTACTTCTTGAGTTTTCTTAGACTAGAAAAAAATGTCACCCTGACTTTTTGATGGCACTGATGTTCCAAAGTTATTATTTCATAGTCGTTTGGAGGGGAATTTGCATAGAGTTCAGCTGGATATCTGTCACTAATTCACCAATCTTGTTTCTGTCCCTTTGAAATAAAAAACAATAGGGAAAAGGACCCACATGTTAAAAAATATTTGTAGGTGCTCTTTTTGTGGTGGCAAGGAACTGGAAATTGAGGGGTTGTCCATCAGTTGGGGAATGGCTGAACAAGTTGTGGTATATGAATGTAATGGAATTCTATTGTGCTGCGAGAAATAATGAGCAGGAAAAGTTCAGAGAAAACTGGAAGGACTTGCACGAACTGATGATGAGTGAGATGAGCAGAATCAGGAGAACATTATACACAGTATCATCAACATTATGTGTTGATCAACTATGATAGACTGGATTTTTTTCACCAATACAATGGTACAAGAAAGTTCCAGGGGACTTATAATGGAAAAGGCTCTCCAAATCCAGAAAAGAAACTGTGGAAAATGGATGCTGATTGAACCATACTATTTCTTTTGTTTTTGGCGCTGTTGTTTTTCTATTTTGAGGTTTTTCCTTATTGCTCCAATTCTTCTCTTATAGCATGACTGATGCAGAAATATGTTTAATATTGTTATGTATATGTATATGTGTGTATATATGCATATATATGCATACATACACACACACACACACATATATATATATGTATGTGTGTGTGTGTGTTTGTGTGTGTGTGTATAACCTATATCAGATTTGGATTGCCTGCTATCTGGGGGAAGGGGGAAGGGAGGGAGAAAATTTTGAAATTAGAAATCTTATGTAAACAAATGTAGAAATGTATCTTTACATGTAACTGGAAAATAATAAAATACCTTTATTTAAAAAAAAAGAAATAAAAAACAATATTGATGCAGAGGGTTGCTATGGGTTGTCAACAGAGATATTAAAGTTATTAAAGATAGTTTTGATAGAATTTATACAAAATAAGATTGTGAACCATGTATTACATCTAGGAGACTAAACATGGATAGAGATACATTTCAGTTCAATTCATCAAATATTTATTCATTCAGCCACTAGATAGGCTCTAGGTAGTAGATAATAACAGTGATAATCACATGTGGATACATTTCCAATGGCATAGGGCAAAAATATTTCAACAAATAGGTATTAAGAAGAAGAACAATTCTATCCTCTCCTTTCAAAGTAAATTGTAGAAAAATAGGAAAAAGTGACATATCCACCAAAGAAGATAAAATAGCTGCATCATCTGTGAAAGATACCTATTTCAGTGAGGGCACACAAATCACAGAGGAAGAAGGAAGGAGTTAGAACTAAAGAAAAAAGAAAACACTGGATTATGACAGTCTTGCAGAAAGTAATGTTATTAAATTCATTTGATTATACAAGGCACTGCTTTATAAAGAGCCTTTAGGAAAATGTTATTTAGATTTTAGCCTACCTATTTCTTAAATTCTAGGTTTTACCTTTCCTACTGGAGCTTAATGTAGGAGTAAATGGAGCTTTCCTAAAAAAAAATCATAAATAGTATCTAGCTAATACCAGAAACAAATATTATTTGTAATGGAAATGAGCTAAGAGCCTTCCCAGTAAGATCAGGAGTGAATGAAGGATTCCTGTTATCACCACTATTGTTCAATATAGTACTAGAAATGCTAACTATAGCAATAGCACAAGGAAAAGGAATTGAAGAATTTGGAATAGGCAATGAGGAAACAAAATTAAATCTCTTTGAAGGTGATATGATGGTATACATAGAGAACCCATGCAAAAAACTAGATGAAACAATTAATAAATTAGTAAATTTACAGGATATAAAATGAATCACCAGAATCTCCATGTATTACCAGTAGGGTCCAACAGGAAGAGATAGAAAGATAAATCCCACTCACAATAATTGCAGATAATACAAAGTACTTGGGATTCTACCTGCCAAGACAAACCCAGGAACTATAAACACAATTACAAAATACTTTTCACAAAATAAGATCAGATCTAAACAAATTGATAAATATCAATTGTCCATGAATAGGCCAAGCTAATATAATAAAAATGGCAACTGTTAACTATTTTCTTTTTATTTTATACCATTTACTCTATGTAAAGAAATCATAATGAAGATGAGTATGTATTGTTTTGCCCCTCCACATTTAGTTAAAAGTAGACTAGAAGTACACATTATTTTCAATATTTTTATTTGCTTTTTAATAATTGGAACAGACCTAAAAGTAGGTAGATACTTATCATTATTTGATATTTGAATACTCCAGTGTTCACATTCCAATGTGGTATCAATAATGTGAGCACTCTCACCATTGATGTAGATCCCAATCAGTCCAATCTGTGCCTTCCTAGTCTGTGTTGTTCTTAACCATATTCTACAATTTATCTTCTATATATCACAGGTTTTCTTCTAGCTCTCCTGGCATTATTTAACTCCAAGCTGTGCTTTACTATTGACAAATGACTGGGCTAACTTATTTTCTAATCATACATCATTTTGATCATATCATCTATGCCACTATTCTCATGTACTTCTTGGTTTAGTAATTTGATACAGTTTCCTCACAAGTCTCTGAGGAATGAAAGTTAAGAGGAACCAAAAAAGGACCTTGTAAGAGCCCCTCCTTCTCCTTTTGTTTGAATCTTGACTTTGATTTTGGTGGAATTCTTGTATTTGATGACTCACAGCCATATAACATCATTATAAGAAGACATTAAAAAAAGATGGTTTTTGAATTCAGAGAGTAGCCTGGTGTCATTTAAAGCACTGAACAATTAAAATCACAATATGGATCAAACTTAGCTTTCCCATTCTGTTCATTTCTGGCCTGAGATCACTCATGTCTATGCAAAATCTGCCCAAGATTTGGATCAGCCATATCTATGAATGTTATAAACAGCTGTATTTTATAGTCTATAATAAGAGGGTAGGAGGAAATTAAGCCAAAAGAGATTTGTACAACCTTTCTCACAAAAACAAACAGAAATAGTGAATGTTATTGAAGTTAGGGAAGTAAATTGGTATGTTTTTGAGCTAAGCCTCTCATTTTTCACCCTTTTGTGCTGTGTGGTAATTTTTTAGTCATGTCCAACTCTTTATGACACCATTGCAGTTAGTAGGCAAACATACTGGAGTTGTTTGTCATTTCCTTCTCTAATTCATTTTACAGATGAAGAAATAGGAGCAAAGAGGGTTAGGTAACTTGCCCAACATCACACAGCTAGTAAGGATTTGAGGCTAGATTTTAACTCAAGGAAGATAAGCCTCAATGATACTAGGTAAGGTACCTTTCCCACTGTGTAATCTATATGTTAAACTATATTATCTAATGTTATTTACTTTGTAAATGATCCCAAGTCTTCTACTCTATTTCTGGTTTTAAAATGTTCCACCAAGTGTATGCTCTTTTTCAGCATCACATTTGTCTCTTATATAATGTAGGGGCCTGGGTCATGGGGCAGAACTTTCTAGAAAATAAGATATATTAAAGTTGAACCAAACATGAAACAATTGAGTGATTTAAGAGTAGAAAAATGTATAACAAGGCTGCATATTGTCATCTTATTTATTTCACAGAGGACATCATGAAAAATACAGGCAGCATGAAAAGTCAGAATTAATGATTCTGTGAGAAATGTCAACAATCTCAGTTATGCAGATGATACTATTCTGGTAGTAGAAAGTGAAGAATTAAGAAGACTCTTGATGAGAGAATAAATGCTAGCTTGAAGCTTAACATAAAAACAACAACAACAACAGCAACTAAGATCTAGGCAACTGGTCCCATCATTTTATGGCAAATAGAGGGAGAAGAAATGGAAGCAGTTTTATATTCTTAAGGTCAGTAATCATTGAAGATACATTCTGCAGCCATGGAATTAGATGGAATAAGAAGACTTTCTCCTTGGAAGGAAAGCAAATGTAGACAAAATACCAAAAAGCAGAGACCTCACCTTGCTGAAAAAGTTCCATATACTCAAAGCTATAGTTTTTATAGTAGCAAAACATAGTTGTGAGTATTGGACTAGCCACAGAATCAGTGATTTCAAACCATGGTGCTGGAGAAACCTTTTGATAGTCCTTTGGAGAACAAGGAGATCAAATCATTCACTACTTAAAGAAATTGACCCATTATTCATTAAGAGGTCAAATACTGAAACTAAAGCTTAAATACTTTGGCCACATAATGAAACAAAACTTATTGGAAATGGGAAAGACTGAAGGCAAAAAAAAAAAGATGGGGATAGCATCCCCAAAGATGGGGATGAGATGGATAGAGTCACTGGAGCAATTAACATGAGCTTGGAGAGACTTAGAAAAAAAAAAGTGAAGGATAGAAGCACCTAGCATTCTATGATCCACAGGGGCATGATGAGTCAGATGTCTAAAAATTGAACAACAAAAAAAGTGAAACAAAAGATTCTCAGAGTTTGTATGTGTTCTGTTTTGGCATTCAGAATACATGTTTATCTTGCCTTGCTTTGCTTGAGAATTGTTCTGACTTTTTTTTTTCAGATTTTAAAATCTGATTCTAGTTAGATGTAATTCCCTTCTTTTGGATATGGCATTTAAACTTGAAGTTCCATTATGTCATCTTGTTCTAATGCCTGCCATAATCTTGTCCTCCATCCTGATGTTACCTTATGCCTCTAACCAACTGGATTTAACTTTAACCATTTATGTCTGCCTCAGAAATCCCTAAACGTCTCATTGTTGATGAACTGTCTAAATTCCTTCCAAATGTGGTAGCTTTGACTCAGAAGAGTGCCTGTTCTACTGTTCTCCTCCAGAATAGAATGTGTTGGGACTTTATTATAATTTGGGATGAAGGATGTCATCAAGGAAATGGATGATTTGGCACAATAGTGAACTGGCAATGTCAAGAGCAAGGGGTAATAAAGGACAACATCCAAGCTTCCTTGGTATCCAGACAATGTCTAAACAGCCCAACCAAGGTCCCCATGATGTAAGGCAAAATCCTTATGGCATATTTATGGGAAAACATGCTATGGGATAGGAAGGCATGGATGGGTCAGGATCTGATTCATTGCAGAGAATCCCCACATGGATAAGAGAAACAGATCCACTGGTGTATTAGAATGATGTACCAAGAGGCCCAAAAGTAAGCGATCCAGAAAGTGTGTGATAGAAAATTATTTGGAACTGTACTAAAAAAAAATCAAGGCAGCCACATGGCATGGTGGATAAAGCCCTTGACAACAAAACCCAAATTTGAATCCTGTCTGTTAGTTAATTACTGTATGACCCAAGGCAATTCACTTAGCTTCTTTCTTCCTCAGTCTCCACAAGTAGAAAATGGGAATAATAATAACATCAGCTAAATCACAGGTTTGTTAGGATTAAATTATATATGTAAAGCATTTCAGAAACACTGAAGTGCTATCTAAATTGTAGTTATTATTTTAATTTTCAGAAACCATCTCCTTTCTTCTACCCTTCCCACCCTCCCACTAGAAACAGCCATCAACTATTTAAAGACCAAAAACCATTGAGTTCCCTAAGCAGCTGTAGATCCCCTTGAACAGAAATGTAATCCAACTGTTTCAAGGGGAAAAAAATACAGCACCATTACCACTGAGGAAACAAAAGAGAAACCATCCTGAATTAATATATTATGGAGGAAATGGTAATTATTTGATCCATAGGTTTCCAGCCCCACACAGCTCTAATGTCTTTTGGAACTGCTACATGCTGTGAACACTACATACAGAAGAGAATACCAGATGAGGTTCTGTCAAGGGCTCAGGGGTTTGAGTGGGGAAAAATATAATTTCTGTACCATTTAAGAAAGACTCAGTCAACTGTTTTGTTTCCAAGGTCCAGAAATCAGCTCAAGTCTTTTTGGGTTTTTTTCTGAGTATATCATGTTTATTAGGGGAAAAATATGAAGAGATCCAAATGCATCAGTCACACTTCAGTGAGCTTCTTAAAATAAAAGCTGATAAAAATGACTGGATAATTCTTGACTGACTGTTATCATGGGAAGTAAACAAGATTTTCATTCCCTAAGCACCTGTTAACACTTCTTTAAAGGCCTATATTAGCTCCTTTCCCAGAACATGGGAAGCCCATTCAGTCGTTCATTCTTCTCTCTACCCCTTTAATTAAATGTATATATATATGTATATATATATATATATATATATATTTGTTTTGCTGCAAGTCAGTTGTGTAGATTTCTTTTTTAAAAATTAACTACTTGAGAGAAACAGATGACACAATGAGCACATCACAGTCAATGCCCTTTGGCATATTCTGTGAGCATTTGAAATCACGTTCTGGTTTTTGTGACAGAAAATCATTCTTATTTTAATGTACTAAAGCTCAGGAAAGCATAATGATAAGTGCCCCACTAGTTCATTAAATCCACCAGATAGAGGAGACATAATGCTTTCTAGTATACTCTCAGGAATAAGGAGCTAGGTTAGGTCAAAACACTTCCAGCTGTCTTTAACAGTAAAGAAAAAAAATGTACTTGATGAGCTTTGTGGGAAATATTGCTTAGTTTGTTTTCTTATGAAAAAGACATGGTAAAGGTCATTTTGAACAGAACTAATGGTTTGCTTGCTTGATTTTAGGGGTGTTAAGAGGATTGTCAGTAATGTATTACCTTATCTTCAGCATCCTAGGCTAACTGAGCCTGGTTTAGGATTATCACTAAATTGGAAATACTAATCTTATCTTCTCTTGACTATCCAACTTCAACTTCACCACTCCTTCAAGCCCCTTCTATCTACTGGAACCTATGGTGATCTCTTCCTTCTTTGAAGTCCCATAGCATTTCCTATCTGGAACATCCATTTTGGTTTGTACTTAAAATATAGGGTAGTATTTAATTACCTACTTCCTTTGGGATATATCTATTCTCCAATCAAGATTTTTTTGTCTTTTAAAATACTTTTTTTCGGGGGCAGCTAGGTGGCACAGTGGATAAAGCTCTGGCCCTGGATCCAGGAGGACCTAAGTTCAAATCCTGGGCAAGTCACTTAACCCTCATTGCCCTGCAAATTAATATACATATATTTATCTTTATATTGTTTATTTTGTCTTTAATCTATGGGGAAAACAAGCATTCTCATAACAGAGTATAATGCAACTAACTATTCCTTTATACAATAATAATGTATTTTTTATTTTTTTTTCCTCCTCCCATCCTAAAGATGTCTACCATTAGACATAAATGTGTGTGTGTGCATATGTGTAAAATCACTGTATACACACTTCTATCTATCAGGTCTTTCTCTTGATGCAGATAGCATCTTTTTCATGTATCTTTGGCATTGATTTGATTGTTTATGATAGTTTAAATGACTTATTCACCCAATGATTTTTTAAAAATAATATTTCCATTAATGTATACATTGCTCTCTTGGTTTTGCTCATTTTGTTCTTCATTTTTTCATGCAATTCCTATCCATTTTTTTAATTCATTGAAATTATTTCTTATACAGAACTGTACTGTTCCATCACAATCATATACCATGTCTTGTTCATCCATTCCCAATTGATGGGCATCCTCACAATTTCCATTTGTTGTTTTTTTGTCACCACAATGAGAGTTGCTATACTTATTTTAGAATATATGGATTATTTTCATTTTCCCTTAATTATGTTTGGAAAAATACCTAGTAATGAAATTGCTGAGCCAAAAGTTATAGGTAGTTTAATAACTCTTTAGGTATAATCCCAGATTGCTCTCCAAAATTGCTGGATCCATTCATAATTCCACCAATAATGAATTAGTGTTCTGATTTTTCCACATCCCCACAAAAATTTGTTGCATTTCCTTTCAATTAATTAGGTCCTGGAGACCAAGTAATTCATTTCTATATCAACAATATGTAGCATATCCACAAACAAATAGTAGGTATTAATTAAGATGTGTACAATTGATTTTTTTTAGGCAGGCATAGTTCAGTTTATTCATTGTTTATAAAAAATGACTTATATGGTTGCCACAGCAGCTTCCTGGGTGCTCTGGACATACAGCCAAGTATGAGTCTTCACAAGATGATTGGTGAATTCCTGATAGGGAGACTTAGTAAACACAGTCTCCTTCCACAGCTCTGGGGTTAGGTAGCTTATGTTTTGGAGATGGCATCGAAGGTAGCTTTAGCAAAGTTGCCCAGAGTGGCAGTACAGCCCCTTGCAGAAGTGTAGCAGTCATCAATTCCAGCCATCATCAGGAGCTTCTTAGGCACAGGAGTTGAGACAATGCCAGTACCTTGAGGGGTGGGGATCAGGTGCACCTAAACCGATCCACAGCACCCAGTGACCTTGCAGGGCACTGTGTGGGGCTTGCCAATCTTATTCCCGCAATAGCTACATCTCACAGGAATGAGGGACAGCTTGGCCAGAATAATAGCACCCTGAATAGCTGTGGCTACTTCCTTGGAGAACTTGACATCCAAACCAACATGGCCATTGTAGTCACCAATGGCCACAAAAGCCTTGAACCTGGTACATTGTCCAGCTCTAGTTTGTTTCTGAACAGGCATGATCTTCAGAACCTCATCCTTCAATGAAAACCCCAGGATGAAATCTATGATCTCAGATTCCTTAATAGGAAGAGAGAAAAGATAGATCTCCTCCAAAGACTTGATCTTCACGACCTTGACTAGGCAGCACAGCTTGTTGACAGGAACCCACTCCTTACCCTTGGCCCTTCCTCCTCGTTCCCAGCAGCATCAGCTTCCATCTTGACCATGGCCCAAACCTCGACCTCAGCCCCCACTCCCAAAGCCACCACAGAAGCCCCCATGGCCTCCGACTCTAGGGCCCCCAGGGCCTCCAGTTCCTCCTGCAGCACTGGGGTCATCCGCCATTTGGTGTTCGTTAGAAGTAGAAGTTGTACAATTGATTTTGCACAATCACTTTGTCATAGGAATAAGTAAATTTCTTTTTTTTTTGGTAATATTTTATTTTGGTGGAGCAATGAAGGTTAAGTGACTTGTCCAGGGTCATACAGCTAGTACATGTCAAGTGTCTGAGGTCGGATTTGAACTCAGGTTCTCCTAAATGTAGGGTTGGTGCTTTATCCACTGCACCACCTAAGTAAATTTTACATATTTATCAGTGGTATCAAACTCAAATAGTATCAGATCCCTGTGGGCTACATATTCACTTTTGCCATTTCAGTCATGTCTGACTCAGCAAACCACAAATTAATATTATCTTTTTTTGTATTGCATTTTTATTTATTTTGTTAAATGTTTCCCAGCTACAATTTAATGTTGTTCAGGATACTGGGACTGCAAATTCAATATCTCTATATAACATGACTCTTTAAGGCAATGTGGTATCCTGGAAATAGTATGGCTTTTAGGTCTGGTTTTGGCCGTCAATTCATTGTGTGACCTTTGATATGACTTTAAACTCTGAGCCTTGGTTTCTTCATCTGATAGTTGAACTATCTGTCTCAAGGTGTTGTTGTGAGGTTCAAATGAGTCCAGATGTATAAAATTCTTGGGGAAACTTGAATAGGAATGGCAGCTGTTACAGTTAATTTTGATAATTGACACTTCTATACAGATTGCTTTGAATACATATATTATATCTTTTGATCCTCACAACAGAACTGTGAACTAGATATTACAGACACTATTTCCATTTTATAGATGAACAAATGGAGGACATTGAGGGACTACTATGTGGCTTGCCTATGACTGTATAATCAGTCAAAGAGCTATACCAGCAGTAAAAAGAGGCCTACATTAGAAGCAAAGTTGACATCTATTAACTATGTGACTCCCTAAGCAAGCCACTTAATTTCCTTGAGGCTCAGTTTCTTCATCTATAAAATATTTTAATGGTAGTTGCACTTAATTTTGTTATAGGCATGTTGGGAGAAAAGTTCTTATAAACTGGCTTCTTTCATGTTACCTACAAATATGCCCATATTCCCTGTATCCTTAAATCAACCCTCACTTGATCTAGTCATCCACATTACTATTTTCCTATACCCTTCTTCACTTTTATGACTGAAATCCTTGAGAATCCTGTCTATAATTAGTGGACCCACTTTTTCTCTTCTATAATCTGGCTTCCAACATAACGGTAAACTACCATCTCCAAATTTGCAAGTGATCTCCTAATTGCCAAAGTTAATGACCTATTCTCAATCCTGATCCTCCTAGCTTTCTCTGTAGTATTGGACAATATCCATCACCTTCCCTTTCTGGAAATTCTCTTCTCCAAATTTTCATGACACTATTTTCTCAGAACTCTCTTCCTGTCTAGAACTTGGTGTTCTCATGAACTTCAATGGGTTCAGTTATCATTTCTACATAGGTGGTTCCCAGATATATAAATTTAGACCTCTCTGTTGAGCTACAGTCATAATCTTCACATCCCTCTTGGGTATTTTGAAGTGAATTCCTGTAGGCATCTCAAAGTCAGCATATCTAAAATGGAATTCATTATCTTTCCACCAAAACCTTCCCTCCTTTTGAACTTATTAATATTAAGGGCACCTCAAATTTCCTAATCACCCAAGCTTGAGACCTCATTATCATGCATCAACTCTTTACCACACAGATACAATCCATTACCAAATCTTGTCACTTCTACCTTCATAACATCTTTTAGCTATGCCCTCTTTGGGAATGCTCTACCCAATTACCTCCAGCATTTTTCCTAGATTCCTTTAAGACTCAGCTCAAATCCTACATTTTTCAGGAAGTCTTTCCCAGGACTTCCAGTAACTAATGCTTTCTCTTTTCAGATCACCTATTTCTATTCTTTATCTGTCTTGTATATACCTAGACATTTTCATGTTGTTTGCCACATTAAACTATGAGTTCCTTGAGAGCAGGAATTGTCTTTGTCTTTGCATCCATGAATGCTTAGCAGTGTGATTAGTACAGAGCAATTACATAATTAATGCTTGTTCAAAGATAGATTGACTGTGATAAACCATAAATCAGTATGAATGGGACATCTTATTAAATAACAGTATGAATTTGAAGGCAGGTCTTCAGATTCTGGCTCCTTGGTCTACTTGGTCCACCTTATTGTAATTGCTTAATTTGACAAAACTTCTAGCCATTGATTAAACCATACTATTTATACTTTTTTTGTTTTTCTTTTTTGAGGTTTTTTCCTTTTGCTCTGATTCTTCTTTCACAGCATGACTAATGGAGAAATAAGTTTAATGTGATTGTACACATATAACCTATATCAGATTGCTTGCTGTCTTGGGGAGGGGGAAGGGAGAGGAGGAAGGGAGAAAAATTGAAATTAGAAATCTTATAAAAACAAATGTTGAAAACTATCTCTACATCTAACTAGAAAATAATAAAATACTTTTATAAAAATATAAAAACCTCCAGCCATTGAGTAACTGAAAAGAATAATAGTATAATATCACTTTTTAAAAGGATGAATTTTGAGGAACTGAGTTTATTCACAACCATCAATTCCTATAACATATATAACTGTAGCACCTGTAATCAGTAATTCCTAACATGTGCACATTTCTGTTTTTGTTTTTAAGCATTCCTTTACTCCATGATTCTATAAATATTTATTAGTAATATGATATAATTTGAGTAAGGGACGGAATTGTTTGTATTTTGTCTTTTTATCACTTGCATTCATCAAAATGGATGTAGTCAAAGTATCAAATGCTTAACTACGGAATCACAAAATTTGGCTTGGAGAGGATCTCAATAGCCACCAGGTCTCACCTATATAGAAAAAGGGATCTCTGCTGTATCATACCTGATACATGATCATCTGGCCTCTCCATAAATACCTTCAAGGAGAGCATCCCATCACCTCTTGAGTCCACCAGTTTTACTTTTGGAGAGCTTTAATTGTCCAGAAGTTTTTTTTTATTTCTTCCCCCCAACCCCTCTTGCTTAACTGTAAGCCTAAATTAAACTCATTATGACTTTTTCCCATTACTGTTGCTTCTGCCCTCTGGAGTCAGTGGAACAAATCAAATTTCTCCTCTGTCTGACAACCACAGCCTTTCAAATGCCTGAAGACACTTTTCCTGTTCAAAGGAAGTCTTCTCTTCTTCAGGCTAAAAATGCTCATTTCCTTCAATTGATATTGAGCACCTATTGCTTCTAAGGAAAATTGGGAAATTCTCAAAACCAAATAAATTTTACATTAATGGTTTTAAAAGAAGAATAATAACACTAACTTTTATATAATACTTTAAACTTTGAACAGTTATTCACAGATAATATCTCACTTGATTCTCAAAACTCTCTGAGATGTAATAAGCAACATTTTTATCCAGGTGAAGAAAGGGACACCAAGAGAGCATAAGTGACAAATTTATAGGAATGTTTTTTTTTCTCCTTTTCTCCATATACAGAGCTCTTAGCAAGCTCATCCTCTACTCCCCTCTCTTGCTTCTCCCCCATATCTAATTAGTTGCCAAATATAGTAGATTATATATTCATAACATTAAATGTAGGTGTAATCTTTTCACCTCTGATAGTACCACCACCTTAGTACACACTCCTGGGTAAATTCAATATCCTGCTAGTGGATCTCCCTGCTTCAAGACTCTTCTCACTTTGCTCCATCCTTCACTAAGTTGTCAAATTGATATTAGTAAGGTACATTTACTTCCCCACCTTATTATACAGATGAGGAAACTGAGGCAAACATGGTAAGTGACTTGTCCAAGATCGTGCAGCAAGTAAGTGCCTAAGGCCAGGTTTGAACTGAGCTGTTTCTAACTCCATGTCTAGTACTCTATCCACTGTGCCACCTAGCTGCCTTTTGCCTGACCTGTACTAGGTGCTTAATAAGTTTAACGACTTGCCTTAGCATAGTGTTTCACATTCATTTAATATAACTCAATTTCCAATGGTTGTTCATTGAGATCACATTTTTTTTCAAACATTAAAAAGTATGTGTTACATGATGGAATTAGTTTGATATAGCTGCCAACCCCAAATATGAAAGCCTCTCCCACTGATCCACTACATCACTGCTATCATTAATACAACTATATCTGTACAATAGAAATGACAAAAAATATGAAATTAATACCTAGGTCATCAACTATTGCCATTTATCTTGCCTTTAGTTAACATACACCAAGTAACTGTGAGTCAGTGCAACGTAGTAGATAGGTAAGAACATTCTTTATGTGATGCTATGCCACTGTGAATCATTAGATATCATAGTCTCAGAATAATTAAAGTTGGTGGTCAAATGCTAGTAAAGAGAAACATGGGACTATGAACATGAGAAGTGGAATAATGAGAATGTGGCAACCATTTACCATTCAAAAATTATTAAAAAAATGAAAAGTAAAGGATATTTTCAGAAAGAGGCATACTCAGAAAATAAAAGGGCTTGGTCATGTGCTGAAAGCAAAGGATACTTAATGGCCAGAAAAGTTGCTCTCTGGCTATTCACACAAGGTAAGAAGAGATAGAGGAAAGCCCATATTGTGTTAGGTGGAGATCTTCAGGAGAGGGTATATGAGAAGTCATGGACATGTCACACTAAATAAAAAGACATGCTTGGGTTACAATCTGTAATACTGAGAAAGCATCATCATCAATGACTATACATATTCATCAAAAGACTATGGTGGTGGTGAGAATTCTCAAATTCATTGAGAAAATTTCACTAAAGAGTTCTACATTCAGGCACTCTGAAATTGTTTGTATTTTACAGAATGCTAATGACAGAGGTGACCCTGGATTTTCAAAAGCTTTATATGTCTCTGGATTGTAGCCCTGGTAGGCCCTGCCAAGTTCAAAATACTTCAAATACAAGCTTAGTAACAGATGGCTAAAGAATCAGAAAAATTGCATTCAAATCCTGCTTCTGAAATATGCTGATTCTGTGTTTCTTGGCAGAACCCAGCAGCACCTGTAGGTTAGCTTTCTAGAATGTGAGTTGCAAAGAAGTGATTGGTCTGAATTGGCAGGAATTTTCTCAATGCAAATTTCCTACACCAATGAAAGCACAGTAATTAATAGGAATTAATGGTGGTGGGAAAGTGGGGTGTGGTGGAAGTGGGGGTTGGGGATGGGGGTGGTAGTAACAACAATAAAACCATAAAACAAAAGCAAAACAAACCTCTCCAGGAATTACAGAAGACAAATCTGGGAACTCTTTTCACCAGCATTCAATTCTTCCTGTACTGTATGATTTTTGTCTATTTTTTCCCCATAAGTCTTTTACAGAAGCTCCACCTACTATGTTTGGATACTTTCTTTCAATCATTTGACACCAGAGGTTTACACAGGCTATTCATCTATTGGCTATCTTTCTTTCTTGATTACATGACAATGTCACCTTACTTTTCCAACATATCTTTGGAGTCAGTCGAAAGTTTGTTGGACTTGGATGAGATTTTTATGATTTTGGAGAAATTAGTTAACCATTTTGAGCTTCAATTTCCTCAACTGTAGCATAAGAGGTTGATTGTATGCCTCTAAGATCCTTTCCAGCCCTACATCTAAAATCCCATTTAGAGAAAGCATGGTATAGTAGAGTGAGCATTAGACTTAAAAACCCAGAAAGAGCTTGATTCAAATTCCCCCTCAGATATTAGCTAGCTCTGAGTACATTTAACTTTTAACATTTAACATCCCGCATCTTAATTTCCTCAGGCCCCAAATCAAAGAACTCTTAAAGTATCTTCTAGTTCTAATTCTATAATCCTATGATCTTTGATGACATTTGTTATCATTGACATAATGAAATGTATTTGTTACTATTGCTAATTTCCAGTCTTCCAATGAGTGAAGTTCAATAGCAATTATAAATAACAAGTAACCAGAAAATTATATCTCAGAAGCCATTAAAATGAGAAGCTAAGAAATATGGGAGTGTTGGTGAAACATAATATGATCATCTTTTTTCCCCCTAACCTTCTTCAAAAAGGAGACCATTTAAGGAAATGGTAACTGAAAATTAATCAGGTTACCCAACTGAATCCCCATCCAGCTACAGGCTAAATCAAATTATGAGCATCTCTCATGTCAAAAAAAGTACTTTGCAATATTTATAAGTTTCCTGTTATTATTTCATTTAAAATCATATTTGAAATGACCTGTTCTTTTGGCTATTTCTTCTACAGGTTTGGAGCAAAGTATGTTAGGTTCCTCTGATAAAACCTGATGACATGAGAGTTTTGTCTAATAGTTATTGAGAGAAATTTTCTTTTTCTACATATATTACAACAGATACTTCCAGCAGGCTTCATGCATACTCAGATAGGTATCTTAATGTTTTCCAGAGAAATATATCTGAAAAGAGATATGTGGTGCCCAAATAATTCTCTCTTTCTCTCAGTCTCTCTCTTTCACACTCTCTCTCTCTCTCTCTCTCTCTCTCTCTCTCTCTCTCTCTCTCTCTCTCTCTCTCTCTCTCTCCTTCTCTCTGTCTCTCCCTCTCTCTGTCTCTCTCTCACAAACATACACACAAATACACACACACACTTCTAAATAGTCCATGGCTCTTTCCATGGCAAACACAGTGAAAGGGAAACTCATTACTGTTAGATTGATTTAGTTGTGATCAGTTCAAAGCTAATAACACACATCTTGGCTAGAGTGTCTCTCTATGTTGAGAAATTACAAAGAATTTTTTTTAAATATTAGCATATGCATAGATAAATATTTCAAGAAGATCTGGTAAAATTCCTTAAAGGTACTTCTAAATGTTTTTTTTTGGGGGGGGGGTGGGGCACTGAGGGTTAAATGACATGCCCAGGGTCAAGTGTTAAGTGTCTGAGGCTTGATTTGAACTCAGGTCCTCCTGAATCCAGGGCTAGTGCTTTATCCCCTGAGCCACCTAGCTGCCTTCCCCTCCCCTTTTTTAAATACTCAACAAGCATGTTAGAGTTGGGAAAATATCTCTAAACATTCAAGCAAGCTATGTACTGAAATTCATAGAATAGATGAATAGATCTGAAAGAATGAGATAATGTCTTAGAATCTACAAAGCTGAGGATGATATTTCATCGTTCCATACATTATGGCTTTTACCTTATTTTTCTTCTTAGATTTTTGTGACAAGTTCTCCCTTCTCCCCTGACCTTGAATTTTGAACCACAAAATAATAGAAATCTCAAAGTTTTAAAAATGATGGGCAATCTATTAAATAGTAATGACAATCAGTTCTAAAAATAATTCCTGTAATTCTCTTTAACTTATGGAATAAATAATTAAAGGGATTGGAAGGAGGTAATCAAATTTATTAAAGTATTTCAGAATACATAGTTTATGAAACCAAAAAAAGTGAAATATATTTTGAATTGTTTTCCACTTTGAATTCAGAATTGTCAAACAGATTATGCATTTGGATCAAAAAATATGTATGTTAAAAAATGCAGCCAAGATGGTGGATGAAAGGCATTGACTTCCCAGAGAGCTACCCATGATCCCTCCAAATACTTTCAAATAATGCCATAAGACAATTCCTGGAGCAGCAGAACCCACAAAAGGATGGGGGTGATACCATTTTCTAGCCAAAGATGGCTTAGAAGGTCAACAGAAAAGTTCTGTTGTACCAAGGTAATAATGGAATGCAGACCTGGGCTGCAAGGCACAGATCCAGCCCCAGACAGCCTGCCCCCAACAATCAGTACTCAGGAACCTAGTAATTGGCTATGGCAGAGGCTACTTCTGGAACTCAGCTCATTTATCTATAAGGCGGTCAAGCAGTTAGCCAGGGGTAGATAGTAGGGGTCCCTGTTGCTGCTGCTGAGTTGGGACTCTATTGTTTTTCCTGTGCTCAGAAGCAGTAAGCAGTCTTGGGTTGCTACTCAGGTCTGGGGGGTGAGGGGTGGGGAGGTCCTCAGGCACACATGGATCTTGAAACCACAGTGAAACAGAATTCTATTCCCAGGTTAAAGAGCAAATAGGCCTGTGGTTACTTACAGACCAGAGCACAGGCCAGGGGAGTGGTGAATATGTCTCTCCTTAAATTGTACCATATGGAACCCCCCTAAGCTTGGGACAGTGTGCCCTGGAAGCAGTGCCCCATTTTAAGAAAGAGTTAAAGGTAAAGATATAGGCTAGGGAAATAAGCAGAAGAAAAAAATGCTACCCTAGAAAGCTTCTTTGGTGACAAGATCAAAATACACCCTCAGAAGAAGATAACAAAGTCAAAGCTCCTACATCCAAAGCTTCCAAGAAAAATATGAATTGGTCTTAGGCCATAAAAGCACTCAAAAAAGACTTTGAAATAAAGTAAGAGAGGTAGAGGAAAAAATGGAAGGAGAAATGAGAGCGATGCAGGAAAGTCATGAAAACAAAGAAGTCAATAGCTTAAAAAGCCAAATTGGCCAAATGGAAAAGGAGGTACAAAAGCTCTCTGAAGAAAATAATTGCTTAAAAATTAGGATTGAATAAATGGAAGCTAATGACTTTATGAGAAATCAAGAAGCAAAATCAAAAGAATGACAAAATAGAACACAATGTGAAATATCTCCTTGAAAAAACAACTGGGGGCAGTGAGGTAGTGTAGTGGATAGAGCACTGTCCCTGGAGTCAGGAGTTCAAATCCTGCCTCAGACACTTAACACTTAACACTTACCAGCTGTGTGACCCTGGGCAAGTCACTTGGCTCCAATTGCCTCACTTAAAAAAAAAAAAAAACTGACCTATAAAATAGATCCAGGAGAAATAATTTGAAAATAATTGGACTACCTGAACAAAACTATGATCAAAAAAAGATCCTAGACACAATCCTCCAAGAAATAGTCAGGGAAAATTGCTCTGATATTCTAGAAGCAGAAGGTAAAATAGAAATTGAAAGAATCCTCCAATCACCTCCTGAAAGTGATCCCAAAAGGAAAATTTCCAGAAATAGTATAGCCAAATTCCAGAGCCCCCACGTCAAGGAGAAAATATTGCAAGCAGCCAGAAATAAACATTTCAAGTATTGTGGAGCCACAGTCAGGATAACATAAGATCTAGCAGCTTCTACATTAAAGGATCAGTGGGCATAGAATATGATATTCTGGAGGGCAAAGGAACTGGAATTACAACCAAGAATCACCTACCCCGAAAACTTGAATATAATTTTTTTCAGGGGGAAAATGGGAATGAATGAAAGAGAGGACTTTCAGGCATTCATGATGAAAAGACCTGAACTGAATAGAAAACTTGAGTTTCAAATACTAGACCCTAGAGAAGCATAAAAAGGTAAACAGGAAAAAGAAATCATGAGGGATGTTAAAAGGTTTAACTGTTTACATTCATACTTGAGAAGATGATACTTTTTTTTTCCTGCTGAGGCAATTGAGGTTAAGTGACTTGCCCAGGGTCACACAGCTAGTAAGTGTCAAGTGTCTGAGGCCAGATTTGAACTCAGGTACTCCTGAATCCAGGGCCAGTGCATTATCCACTGCGCCATCTAGCTGCCACAGAAGATGATACTTCTAACTCATAAGAACTTTCTCATTATTAGTGCAGCTGAATGGAGTATACTTAGAGGGCACAGGGGTGAGTTGAATATGAATAGATAATATCTTTAAAGCATTTATTTTGTTCATTTTTTTTTTGTGGGGCAGTCAGGGTTGAGGGGCTTGCCTAGGGTCACATAGCTGGTGAGTATTTGGTTTGGCCTCGGATCCTCTTGCGTCCAGGGCTGGTGCTTTGTCCACTACACCACCTAACTGCCCCACATTAATATCTTTAAAAAATAAAACTAAGGGGAGAGAGAAATGCACTGGGAGAAAGGGAAATGGAGAGGTGGAAGTGGGTAAAGTATCTCACATAAAATAAGCAAGAAAAAGCTTATGGAGTAGAAGGCAAGATGTGGGAGGTGCAGGGGAGTGAGTGAGCCTTACTCTCATCAGGACTGGCTCAAAGAAGGAATAACATACACACTCAATTGGGTATAGTAATATATCTTACCCTGTGGGAAAGTGGGAGGGGAAGGAGAAAAGGAGGGAGGGGTGAAGCGACGACAGTTTAGGGGAGGAGGAAGTCAGAAGCAAAACACTTTTGAGGAGATATAGGGTGAAATAAGATAGAAAATAGAGTAAATATCAAGAAGAGGGAAATGGAGGGTAATACACTTAACAATTGTAATTGTGAAAAGAAAATGAAGTTCTTCTGATAGGCCTCAGTTCTCAAACACATAGAGAATGTATTCAAATTTGTTGATATGAGAGCCTTTTCACAATTGATAGATTATCAAAAGACATGAAGTTTTCAGGTAAAATAATCAAAGCTATCTGTAGCCATATGAAAAAAAACTGCTCTAACTCAATATTGATTAGAGAGTTTCAGGTCAAAATAATTCTGGGTACTACTGCATACCTATCGGATTGGATAATAGGACAGCATAGGAAAATGACAAATGTTTTGGGGGATATGGGGAAAATGAGACATTAATACACTCTTGGTAAAGTTGTAAACTGATTCAAACATTCTGTAGAGCAATTTGGAACTATGGCCAAAGGGATATGAAACCATGCATGTTCTTTGACCTAACAATATCACTACTAGGTTGGTATCCTAAAAGAGATTTTTTAAAAAGTTGAATTCAAAATTGGGATGATGTCCATCAATTGGGGAATGGCTGAACAAATTGTGGGATGAGATTAAGATTACTTTTGTTCTGTAGCAAATGATGAGCAAGATGCTATCAGAAGGATTTATGAAATATGCAATCCATCTACAGAGAAAAATCTGATGGTATCTGAATACATATTAAAGTATATTTTTTGTTAGTTTCTTTTTCTAGCTTTTTTCTCTGTTTTATTTCATAATCAAATGTGGAAATGTTTTGCATGACTGCGTATATATAACTTATATTGAATTGCTTGAGTTCTTAAGGGGGTGGGAAGGGAGGGAGGAAGATAATTTGGAACATATAGTTTTAAATTCGATGTGAAAATTTCTTTATATATACATGTACCTTTGGGAAAATTCTAAATATTTTTTTAAAAGCATACAACCAGCAGTTCACTTTGAATTAACTGAAAGTCAATGTGATCATACCACTATAACACATATATGCATGTGTTCCCAAATGATTCCAATTTATAATGCAATAATAATTTTAAGGCACCTTTTTTATTATTCAGTATAAATGCTTGGAATTTTCTTTAACATTTCTTGATGATGGAACATACAACTTGTTTTTAAAAAAATATGGTTTCCTTTTTGTATCCAATTAATTTTTTATTAGTACCCTAGTTTTACTTTTTCCCCATGTCTTCTAATGGAAATTAGAATATTTTAGAGTGAAGCAGCAAAAATCCACTTAAGTCAATTGAATCATAAATTTAAGAAATAATCTATTAATTTGTTTATATGATACAAAATATCCAGTTTGGTTGTTCTGATCATGAACATAGCTGCAAGGTATGATGAGAATTTAATTAGAAAACTACCTCAAAATTCACCTCTTCAGTAAGCCTTCCTATCTATATTTATCTCTCACTCTTCAATTATTGTGTAATCACATATCGTGTTTAGTCAAATTACATTGTCCTTGTGGTAAGGTAAAATGTAATGGGGACAGCTAGGTGGCCCAGTGGATAGAACATTGGGTCAGAGACCATGGGCAAGTCATTTAACCCTATTTTTCTCAATTTCCTCATCTATAAAATGAGCTGAAGAAGGAAATGGCAAACCACTCAAATATTTTTCCAAGAAAACACAAATGGATGACACAAAGTTGGACATGACATAAACAACTAAACAAAAACAGCAAAATGTGTAATAAATCTAAATTTGTTTCATTAATATAATTCTTAATATATTCCTCTTTATTGTTTGCTCAATGAGGCTTATCATATTGATAGAAAGCCTCTGGATTTGGTTCAATTCTTAATTTTTTTTTAGTGAGGCAATTGGAGTTAAGTTACTTCCCCAGGGTCACACAGCTAGTAAGTGTTATGTCTGAGGCCAGATTTGAACACAGGTACTCCTGACTCCAGAGCTGGTGCTCTATCCACTGGGCCACCTAGCTGCCCCTTGGTTCAATTCTTACTTTTGCCTCATTGGCCAAGTAACTTCACCTATACTTATCTGTAAAATGAATGATGTGAAATAGAGCACCTCTGATGACTCTTTGAGTTTTAAATATGTAATCATGATATAAAAAAATATATATTTTTATATTTTGCTAAAGTGAAGGTTAAATTATTCTCAAAGTTAATGGCATTTACAGTTGAAAATTACTTGTTTCTCCTAATGGAGGCAATAATAATATCCAAAGCATATGCAGCATAAAGTTAAGATGGGAAGGTAACAAGCATTTATTAGCTCTCTACTCTGTGCCAGGAACTGCAAAGTATTTTACAAACATTTCCCGCGATCCTCAAAACAGTCCTATGATGAAAGTCTTGTTAAAATTCACTTTTTACAGTTGAGGAAATCGACGCTGGCAGTTTTAATGAATTGTCCTAGGGTCATACAGCTTGTAAGAATCTGAGGTGTTTGTTCATCCTTCATTCTCAAAAAGGACCATTGACATAAAAATGGTGATGTCTTGACTTGCAAGTAAATTGGATTTGTGTGAGGCAGGACTGTGCAAAATCATTAGTCTCACTCTCTCCTCCAGAGTCATGGAGCTCCAGTGGCAAAACATAGACCAAGATGACTGGTGATAGCCCCAGATTCAGTGGAAAACCCTGGCCTTTTTAAGCTAAGGTATTTCCCAGTTCTCAGTTTGAGGCAACATCTATTGGATGATTAAAGGTTAGGTACGAATTTAGGGAAAAGATCACCTGGTTGGGCTTCCCAAAAGAAACAATTTGAGAGGACCCTCAGTGTCTCTGGCCATAACAAAACAATTGCTATTTATACTCACTCTGAGCTGTCTAAACCCAAACAGTGAACAAGTAAAGCCTATGCTGGAACCTGTTGTTGTCATTGTTTGTCCTTCATTCTCAAAGAGAACTATGACATCAGGGTGATTCATGACTTATACTGTATTGGATTTAAGTGAGAGAGAGAGCTGTGCAAGGTCACCAACCTCACTCTCTCCTCCAGAGCCATCTGGGAGCAGTGGCAAGATATATATCAGGATGACTAGAGATGGAATCAGATGTTTTTGAGGTAATTGGGGTTAAGTACCTTGACCAGGGTCACACAGCTAGTAAGAGTCTGAGGTCTGATTTGAGCTCAGGTCCTCTTGACTCCAGGGCCAGCACACTATCCACTGTGCCATCTAGCTGCCCCAATTATTAGGCAATTAGTGAAAGCTAGAATGATTTGGGTTTAAAGGCATAGTTAAGCAAATCCATTTGAATCCCAATGGACTTTATCAGATCTTGGTTTACCAGAGCTATATTTCAAGAAATCACGAATGAAAATTATGTGAGAAAAAACGACTAATTGTCCCAGTTTTTTGAAAAACAATGATAGAATAAAGAAATTGGATCTGGTCTCCAAACCTCCAAGATATCTTGTGAAGTATAAATGATTGAAACACATGTAAGGATATGACTCCCCACATGGACAGAGAGAGGAGAGAAGGTGGAGAAGGAGGAAGAGGAGGAGTAATGGGAGATAGCAATAAAATAGGAAAGCCATCAGAAAGGCACAGAGAGAAAGAGATGGAGAATTGTGAGTGGGGAACAAAGAGGAATTCAGCTTGGCTGGATTGCATGTAGGCAAGAGAATAGTATATCATGAAGCTAGAAATAGAGAGTGAGGGTAAGGTTCCATAAGATTTAAGATCTAGATAGAAGAGTTTACAATTTTGTCTTTAAGTCAATAGTAAGCCAATGGAGTTAATTGAATCATATGATGAGATGTGCTATTAAGGGAAAGTTCTTTGGAACCAGTGTTTAGGATAGACTGAGGTAAGGGAGATACTGGAGGCCAGGTGACCTATTAGGAGACTATTCTAATGATCTATGTAAGAGGTAATGAGGGACTGGACTAATGTGGTAGGTTTTTAAGTGGAAAGAAGGGCTCAGATAAGATACTGTGAAGATAAACAGTAATATTAGGAAACTTATTAGATAGCTATATAAGGGGAAGTGAGAATCCAGAGTGATATGGAGGTTACCTGTAAAATAGAATAGTGGAGGCTACAAAGAAATAGGGAAGTTTGAAAGAGTTTAAAGTTTAGGGGGAAATATAGTAACTTCAGTTGTAGACTTGCTGAATTTAAAGCATTCTCTGGAACGTCTAGTGTGAAACGAATGTCAAAAAGGCAAGTAGTGATCCAAGAGTGAAGCTCTGAGAATAGACTAGGCCTAGATATGTAGGTGTGCAAAGAATGAGCATCAAGATGATATTTGGGATTATAAGTGAGAGATCAAACAAAGAATCCTGGGAGACAACTTTTGGGAGTACCACTTTTAGGTACTGTGATGTAGATGAAAAGCTAACTGAGAAAGAGCAGTCAGATGCAGGTAGGATGTAAACCAGAAAAGAATAGTGTGGCGAAATCCAAAGAGGAAAGAGTATCCTGCAGGAGAGAATGGTCTTTAGTGTCAAATTCTGCAGATAGGATGAAGACAGAGAAAATGCCATCAAATTTAGTGATTGAGATATTTTTGGCAGCCTTAGAGAGTAGTTTCAATTGATAGAGATCAAAATCCAGATTGCAAAGGCTTGAGAGGAATAAGAAGTGGAGACAGTGAATATAAATAGCTTTTTTTCAAGGAATTGGGGTAATTAAGGAAGGAAGGAGAGAGGATGAAAACTTCAGAAGATGGTAAGATGTAGTGAAGAATGTTTTCTTTAAAGGGTGATGGAGACTTGGGCATGTTTTTAAGGTAGTAGAGATGAAAGAAGTTGATAGGAAGAGGTTCATTCACTAAAGAGGCAGTGTTATCATGGATGTCCCTTTGTTCTTCTCTTTTTGATGGTTTAGGAGATTAGGCCTAAAGTCTAAATTTGAAAAGACATTGGGTGGAGAAGACTATCAACCAGTTAATGACCTTACTGGGGAGGAAAGAGATCCAGTGTGAGTTTTGTAGACGACACCAAATATGACATGGACAGGATGACATGAAAGTTACTGCATAATGATGGCACACTGTGCCAGGTGACATCTGAACTAAAGAAATAAATGTTGAACTTCCAAGAGATGGTGTGTTTTGAGGACAAACCTAGGTTTCACCAAGCACCAGGAAATGGTAGGGATAGGAAAGGAAGAACTTTAGGAAGAAGGTTCCAGTGCAAACAGTCAAAATGTAGAGTCAAGGGCTAAAGCTCTATTTGCTTTTGGACTAGATTTGACAGCCTTCATGATTGCATTCCCTTCTCTTCCCTATTCTCCTATATGAGCCTAGAAATCCCATTTGACAAGGGTCTTTAAGCAAGGCTGAAGAGAAGAGGTAACCATGGTGGGAAGCCTATCTAGGAAAGGGATATAAGGACTATGAGACATTGGGGATAGGAGCCCAGAAACTGATAGATGGCAAGCAAATTGGGCAGAAGCCTTGTGGAAGGAAGTGTACCCCTGTTTTTGCTGTTTAGTAAAAAAAGCTATGGTGCCTCCTATGGTAGTTCTGGTTCTTTGGCAATGGGATGAGCACTCACTCTCAAATCAGAAAACCTGTGCTCAAATTCTGACTCTGTAATTTACTACATGGTAGATCTTGGACAAGTTATCTCTCGGGACCCTAGTTACTTCATGTGTTAATTGAGGGGTGGACTAGGTCACCTCTGCAGTTCTTCTCAGTTTTATACATATGATCCTACTATTTTGAAATGTATAGAAAAATGGACAGCTTGGTGGGGTAAATACAGACACAGCTTGAAACAAGGGAAACAGGGGTGTGGTGGTGAGAAGGAAGGCATCTGCAATCTCTGAGGATATCCATGTGAAGAGGGAGAGAAGGAAAGGGATGTTGACTATGGAATTTGAAGGATTCTGGAAGCTTCCAACGGGCCCAGATATGACTTTTATCCATTCTTCTAACACCTCATTTGAAAGTTCCACCAAGTTATTCTTTAGGTTAAAGTGTTTTCTGAAGGTTGTTATTAACAGGCACAATGATTAGTTTTGAGAGAATTTTAAAAGAAAAAGCCTAGCATTAATCATTAATTTTTAAAGCATCTTTAGAAAGCAGCACATTAGTTTATTGCATTGACTAATTGTCACTTTAAGATGCAGAAATAGTGACACTCAAGTAAATTTCACAAGGGGAGGAATACTGTAAAATTACAACTAACTCTATCCAGTTAAAGGTAAGCATTAAAACATTAGATCCATCTGGATCTACCCAAACCCCCAAACTTGAATGTCTGAGGGGGTAAACAAGGCACCACAGAAGAGAAGAGAAGCTAAGAGAAGAGCACAGTCATGGAAACAGTTTTCTATTTCTCAGTTTTGCCAAGTCCCAATTCCCCCACTTGCAGAGTAAGCTACTTTCAAAGGATATTGTAGGCGCCATCCTTAATTAGTCTCTGAAATCCTATGCCACTGATGATTCCTGTAGGAACTATTCATTTCTAAAGTGAAATCCTTACTTTTAAAAAATGCTAAAATTAAATTTAATCTGTCAGAGAAACAGTCTTTCAGAATTGTGCACACTTAGATAGCAGGGAAAATAGAACTTGAAGAAATGCGGCCAGGAGTCATAACAGAATGATTCCGTCACATTGAATCAACTTAAGAGAACCCACACAACCTGAATATTAAATTACAAATGCACAGTAGAATTGTGTCTCTTTATTCTGTCATACTTGTTCTGACACAGATCTGTCTACTTCTGTGTATTGATGACTGGGAATTTTAATATTATTCTTTCCAGACCCAAAACACATTTTGTGTGCTTAGAGATACTATGAGTACATGTATTGTAATGCCATCTGGCAAAAGGAATAATTTCTAAAGTAATAGAGACTAAAAGGGAGCACAGATATTAGGAGAATCCTTGCTTTACCATTATAATGGCATTTGGGGAATCATTCTTAGCAACATTTATGAATTAATTCACAGATTACATAAATGGAACCATGAAAACACCCTTGGTTTTGTAGTTTGAGAACACTGGTTCAGATCACTACCACTTTCTACCTCTTTTTCTACCTTACCTGGACCTCTGTTTTTTCATCTGTAGAATGAAGAAGTTGGACTGGATGTGGCTTACAATGTTCAATCTATGATTTTGTGGTTCTTATAGTTCTATGTTTCCATGGTAGACAGTAAGCTAATAGGGAATGGGGGATACTGAAGCTACAATAGCCTTATTTAAATATGATGGTTGGAAGTTTAAGGAAGGGAAACCACTGGGGTTTATAAGAAGACAAGGTCCAAGGATAGAACAGGAAAGGCTGAAAGACATTTTATGTGTGATATTAACTCATCTGCTTTTCTGCTATTTTTGCATCAATTAACCACTAAATTGCTTTAAGAAGAACATAACGCCCACTTGAGGAAACAAGAGTATCTTAGTTGCAGCTAGGAGAAACCCTGGTAAACAAATTGACTCTTTTTATATGTGAAGAAACTTTGGCCTGTGGAGATGAATAAGTTGCCCAAAAGTACATAGCAAATAAGTCACAGAGCCTATATTTGAATGAAGAAAGCTAGAAGGAAAGTCCATTGAACAATTTTCTGCGTAAGCATTTATACCTGGGAAACAAACATACACTACAAATCAAGACTTGTTTCATCATTCTGTTGATTGTCTAGATTTAAGAAAGTGCTACAAAAGATGTTCATAAGGAAAATTAAAGTTAACTGTTCTGAATGTTTTTCTTCCACACAGAGATATAGTTATTAAAGACTGACCAACACAACAATTTTTTGAACTCAGGACCTTTGAGTACAAATCTAGTACCTTCCCTGCTTAATTCAAGCAGCCACCTAATTATTCATAATCTAGTATAAACCCTAGGCATAAATCTAATCATTCACATTGTGGAAATTTATTTTGATTTGGGGACCCTACCTTTAGGCTGAGATTAGAAAGCCTTAGGCCCTCAGGGTCTCCCCCCTCCTCCTCAGCTTCAGCTGAGTGAAAAAGCCCCATGGGCTATACAAGACGCCAGGTCAGACAGCTGGGGGGGGGGGGGAAGCCCCCAGCTCCCTCTGACCTGAGCGGATCGCGGATAGCCTGTGCTGAGGCACGTGAAACTTGGAGCGCACCCCCCCCCCCCGCCCCCCACCAGCCCCAGCTCTGGCTGGCGGATTAGCTTGGTCTGTGGGGGCGAAGGAAGCCCCGAGATTTGAGTGGAGAGAAGAAAAGGTATATATAGACCTGGGAGTTAGCTAGGGAGAAACGGAGGAAGGCTGACTAGAGCAAGGGAAACTGACTAGGAGGACGGACTAGATAGAGAGACAAGAAGAAGGAGAGTCTGACTAGAGGGGAGCTGGGACAAGGACGGAGGAGAGTTCGGCTCGGAAAAGGAGGGACGGGTCTGACAAGGTTATAGGCCTTAATACAAACCAGGGAAAGTGTAACGTGCCCTGAGGCCGGAGGCGGCTAAGGCCCTTATTGTATTCAAGAAGTTCGAAGGGCAGCAGGTATGAAAGAGAGGCAGTGGAAAGAGACCGCAGGAAAGCAGTCAGGTTGTACACTTTATTTCCCTGTATTCCTAATTTGAAATAGTATCTCATAAATAAACTCTGCTTTGATTATTTGGTTAAGAGGCTTCTTAAACTTTAGTCTATCAGTTTGGGAGCAGTGTGGTGGAACTTTATAAATGGCCCATATTAAATTAACGAAGTCAGATAGCCAAATAGTCAACAGTCCCCAGTTTAGTCATCCATAGATCAGTCCCCCAAAAATCAGCCCTAGTCACCAAAAATATTTCACAACATGGAAATGGTAGTATTGACACTGTGACTCATGATGCTGATGCCAATGGGAAAAATAAAATATGAGTGAAATTATGGGTTAGTTTTGAATTTAGAGTGCAATATTCTACTTCTATATCTCACTGGGTGTTCAAAGGTAAAAAAAGTACATCTCATGATCTAAAAATCACACCCATCTTGACACAATTTTGAAGCCAAATGTGATTCACTAATTAGAGCTACTCTATTGAATTCTGGATCAATATTAGAAGTCCAGGTTTTGGGAGCAGCTAGGTGGCACAGTGGATAAAGCATCAGCCCTGGATTCAGGTGGACCTGAGTTCAAATCTGAACTCAGACACATGACACTTATTAGCTGTGTGACCCTGGGCAAGTCACTTATCCCTCATTACTCCACAAATTAAAAAAAAAAATTAAAAAGCCCAGGTTTTGAAAGCCTGGAAAGGCAAATGTATTTCTAAATAATAATTAATAATTAATAATAATAATACACCTTTCAAGTTAAATAGGTTAATTGAATCCACTCTCCAAACTCTACTGCATTAAAAGGATGTCTTTATCTTAGCTTCTCCTAATGCTCATCAGGCTCCTCTATGTGAAATATAACTCCATCCTTGTCTTTTACAAATTGTCACATGCTTCCCTCTTGCTCATAAATACAATGTGTTTTCAAAGGAGGATCTTTGCCTGAACACAACCTAAAATGTAAGTGTTCAAGCTGCAGTATTTAAATCTACAGCGGGTGAAAGTAAGAATGTGCTCCAATGAAATAAACTGTTCACATCTGAAATTATATATATATATATATAATTTTGGAATGGTATGAGGGTAGAATAGACATTTATGTGATCAATGTAGCAAAGTTAAAACTGGGGACATTTACAGATTAAGAAATGTGACCTGCCCCAAGGAAGTATGAAAAGCTGAATTTGGAACTTTTATTTAAAATCACTAGTAACTTTTAGTGGGTTAAAATTAAGTATCTATTGATATAATGGCTATTAAACTCACTGTGAAAAGAATTTTAAAATTTATTTTTTAGAAATTGCACTGAACTTTTTTAATTATTTGGGTAGATCTTGCTTGCATATTGATGTATTTCTATTTACACTTGGGGAATAAGGAGTAAAAAATCCAAATGAAAAGTGAAAAATATAATGTTATTGATAATTAAAATGCAATAGCTTACATAAGTATACTTGTAATTAAAAACATCTGGATGATGGATTGGATTTTTTAAAATTTTATCAGGATATTTAACATTATGTAGATGAGGTCTATATTACATTTATGTATATATTTATAATCGATATTTTTAAGAGTTGCTCCATATTTTTCATGGCTGAAGATTCATCAGCAAGTCACTAGTCAACCAACAAAGAACTTCTGTTTTCTTAGCCTGGTCCTCAAAAAACAGACTGGTTGGTTGCTGGGACCATCCTTAAAGTTTGCCAGTGAGGTAGAAACTAAAACCACTCCATAATGAAGCATTAGAGCAGGGATTTTGGGAGGAAAATAATGGCAGTGGTAGAATTGGCTGTAATCACACTACATGAGGAATTTAACTATATGAGCTCATGAGTGAAGGATGTCATCATAGAAATTTGTTAAACAAAAAGCAAATGGGCTGGTCATATGGCTAACATGAGGGAAGACAAGGAGATGCAGTTTATTGGCTTTCTACCAGTGATGGCTTTTTCTCTCCTAAGTGGAATAGTAGATGGATTTTGAAGATAGGGTAGCAATGGAGGTGTTCAATATTACATGTAGCCTAGAATGGGCTTTATAGTTTCATATTCTAGCAAATGGCAGCTTTCCCAATCTCCTTTCTTGAAGGAAGAGAGAATTTCTTCACTGGGAGTTCATTAAACCAGTGTTATACTGGGTTATAAACATGCTTTAACTGTTGGCACTCCAAATGCAAGATCTTTGTCCATTGACTAATTAATTCAAATGCTATATGAAAGTCTGAACCACACTTGCCAGCCTTTTTGAGTTAAATAATTTTTAAAAGTTTCTTAGGACAAAGGCTATAGTGTCTTAAAGATTATAACCATAGAAATATTTTGCCAAACTCAACATGGCTAAAACAGAGCTTATTTCTCCTGTCAAAACTATTCCCATCCAAATTTTCCTAATACTATTGGTGGCATACCATCTTCCCATTCATCCAGGCATACAACTGTCTTGCTAAAGACTCATTGCCAACTGGAGTAAGCTACTGGTTGATATCCCTGTCTAGGCTCTCCCTACTCCATTCTTCTCTCACCTATGAAAATGTTTTTTTTTTTTCTTTCCCCCAATAGTACAGATCTGACCTTATGATATATCCTATCACCTTCTACAAACACCAGTGATTCCATATTACTATTTTTAAAATTTCCATTTATTTTATTTTTTCCAGTTACATGTAAAGGTAGTTTTCAACATTCATTTTCATAAGATTTATAGTTCCAAATTTTTCTCTCTCCCTCCATTTCCTCCCCCTCCACAAGGCAGCAACCAATCTGACATAGATTATATATGTACAAACTACAAATGTGCGCTCTCTCGCGCTCTCTCTCTCTCTTTGTCTTTGTTCAGTCAATATCAATTCTTTCTCTGGGATTGGATAGCATGCTTCATTATTATTCCCTTGGGATTGTCTTGGGTCATTGCTTTACTGAGAGTAGTCAAGTCATTCACAATTGCTCATAGAACAATACTGCTCTCACTGTGCACAGTGTCCTCCCAGTTCTGCTCACTTCACTATACATCAGTTCATATGAGTCTCTCCAGGTTTCTCTGAAATAGTCCTGCCTATCACTTCTCACAACACAATAACACTCCACTACAATCATATACCACCACAGCTTCTTCAGTCATTCCCCAGTTGATGGACATTCCTTTGATTTCCAAGTTTTAGCCACCTCAAAGAGTTGCTATAAATATTTTTTGTACAATTTTTTCCCCTTTTCTCTTTTTCACAATTACTATTGTTAACTGTTTCCTTCCATCCTATTTCCTTCCCCATATGTATTCAATTATCTATCTTCTTTCACCCAATCCCTCATCAAAAGGGGTTTGTTTCTGACTGTCCCCTCCCCCAATCTTCCCTCCCTTCTTTTGCCCCTCCTTCTCTATCTCCTTCCCCTCCTATTTTCCTATAAGGTTAAATAGATTACTCCACCTAATTGAGTGTGTATGTTATACCCTCCTTGAGCCAATTCTGATGAAATCAAGGTCTTTGAGCCAATTCTGATGGGTGGTAGGCTCATTTACTGCTCAGTTTGAATAGATTACTCCACTCAATTGGGTCCATGTTAATCCCTCCTTGAGGCAACTCTGATGAGATTAAGGTCTTTGAGCCTATTCTGATGAGTGTAAAGTTCATTTACTGCACTCCTCCTCTGCCATCTCTTACTCTACTCCATAAACCCTTTCCTGTTTCTTTCATGTGGGATTTCACCCCATGCTACCTCTCCCCTTTCACGCTCCCCCAGTGCATTCCTCTCACCCCTCAATTTTACCCTAAAAATGTCATCATGGGGTAGCTGTTGACACAGTGGACAAATTATCCACCCTGGACCCAGGAGGACCCCAACTGCAATCTGCTGTCAGACACAAAACACTCACCCACTTCACAATCCCGGGCATGTCACCAATTTTGCTGGATACATGATTCTTGATTGTAATCCTAATTCCTTTGCCCTCTGGAATATCATATTCCATGCTCTCCAGTCCTTTAATATAAAAGCTGCTAGATCTTGTGCTATCCTGACTGCGGCTCCACAGTACTTGAATTATTTCTTTTTGGCAGCTTGCAATATTTTCTACATGCCCTGGTTGCTGTGGAATTTGGCTATAATATTTGTGGGAGTTTTCTTTCAGGAGGTGATAAGTGGATTATTTCAATTTCTATTTTACCTCTGCTTCTAGAATATCAGGGCAATTTTCCCTGGCAATATCTTGGAAGATGATGTCTAAGCTCTTTCACTGATTATGGTTTTTAGGTAGTCCCATAATTTTCAAATTATTTCTTCTGGATTTATTTTCAAGAAAAGCAGATTTTCCAAAAAGATATTTCACATTGCTCTCTATTTTTTTTTCATTAATTTGTATTTGCTTTATTGTGTCTAGGTTTCTCATAAAGTCACTTGCTTCCATTTGTTCAATTCTAAGTCCTAGGCAATTATTTTCATCAGAGAGCTTCTGTATCTCCTTTTCCATTTGGCTTTTCAAGCTGTTGACTTTTTTCTCATGTCTTTTCTGCATCCCCCTCATTTCTCTTTCCATTTTTTCCTCTACCTCTTTAACTTTATTTTCAAAGTCCTGTTTGAGCACCTGTATGGCCTGAGACCAATTTGTATTTTTCTTGAAAGCTTTAGATATAGTGGCAGTGACATTGACATCTTCCTCTGAGGGTTCATCTCAATC
This sequence comes from Dromiciops gliroides, assembly GCF_019393635.1. Classification (NCBI taxonomy): domain Eukaryota; kingdom Metazoa; phylum Chordata; class Mammalia; order Microbiotheria; family Microbiotheriidae; genus Dromiciops; species Dromiciops gliroides. The sequence goes on from NC_057865.1 coordinate 120,945,505, forward strand.
TTCCTTGTCACTAAAGAAACTTTCTCTGATCCTCACTGTTCTCTGTTTGCTCATCCTGCCTTTCTTTACTTGACTTTCATCTCCTTAAAGTAGGGCACTGTTTCCAGGCTGCAGTGCTCCAAGTGTCAGGGGGTCTCAGGTGGTATGATTTAAGGAGGTGAAGGTTCTTCACTCTTCCCTGGTCTGAAGATGACCCCAGACCAACTTGCCAATTAACCAGCTTTCTGTGCTGTAGTTCTCATCTCCTTACCCACCTGGGGCACTGCTACTGAAACCTACTTCCTGGTTCCCAGAAGGGATGAAAAACCCAAATTCTGTCTCAGCACCAGCAGAGACCCCTGTAGCCTCCCCCCCTGCTAAGAGCTCAGCCCCTCTCACCAGACTGTGAACTTAGTTCCAGATGACACGGGTGCTTCAGCTGATTCAGAGGCTCTGGGGGTCTCTTTCTCTGGAGAGGCCTTCTTAGGATTGTATCTGTGTCAGTGGGACTGTGGGGGTTGGGCTCCACTCCTTTCTCAGCACAGCAGCTCCCTCCTTCAGACCTTCCAAGCTGACCTTGGGTGGAAAATGTTCTCAGCACGTCCTTTTGTGGATTTTCCTGCTCCAAGAATTGCCCAATGTCTTTATTTGGAGGATTTTTGGATTGATTGTGTTGTGAGTTTGAGAGTTCACTGCCTTTCCTCTGCCATCTTGGCTCTGCCCTGGAACTGGCCCTGCTACAGTTTGTGCTGCTTTCTCTGGTGGAAAAAAATATCCTATATCGGCTCCATATTACTATTAGGATCAAATAAAACAAAATCGTTTATCTGGCTTTTAAAGCCCTTTATAATCTGACCTCTTCCTAACTTTTTCTTCCCTCTGTACATCTTATTCCTCCCCACATAATCTTAAATCCAGCAATATTGTCATCCTTGTTCTTTCTCACACAAAATATTCTGCTTCATGTATGTGTACCTTTTCTCTTTTTGTCGTTCATTGGTGAAACTCTCTCCCTTCTCACCTCTCCCTCTCCTTGCTTTTTGAAGAGTCAGCAAATGCCATCTTTAGCAGATGGCCTTTCCTGGGATGTCCTATTGTTAGTGACTTGAATCTGAGGTTACTGCAATTTACACTGTTATACTGTATATGTATATTGTTCCTTGTGTGTTATCACCCTCATTGGAATATGAAAATCTGGAAGTTAAGGACTATATGTTTGTCCTCTTTTCTATCCTCATCATATAGCATAGTGCCTGCCTCATAGTTAGTATTTAATAAATTTTTGTTAGCTGACTGTCATGTAAGGAAAGATGTTGGTAGGTCTTGTCTTTAATGAATATTAGCTATTTGACCAGAGATTTGTTGCTTTACCTTTCATTGTCCTTGACAATTCTTGCTCAATTCTCCCCTGCTCTTACATAAAGAGTTATGGTTGCTATATTCTTATATGTATCTCCATATACACACATAATATTATGCAAGAACAGCAACATGTATTTTTTTGTTTTTTTTTTAAGATTTTCCAGTTACATGTAAAAACAATTGTTAACATGTGTTTTTTTTCTTAAATTTTGAGTTCTAAATTATCTCCCTTCCTCCACTCCCCCACCCCATTAAGAAGGCAAAAAAGGGGGCAGCTATGTAGCACAGTGGATAAAGCACCAGACCTGGATTTAGGAGTACCTGAGTTCAAATCTGGCCTGAGACACTTGATGCTTACTAGCTGTGTGACCCTGGGCAAGTCACTTAACCCCCATTGCCCCACCAAAAAAAAAAGAAAGAGAAGGCAAAAAAATTGTTATAGCATATATGTATGTGTGTGAGTGTGTAGTCACATAAAACATCTCTGTATTAGTCATGTTGTGAAAGAAAACATGGACCAAACAATAAGCGCAGTACAGAAAAAGAAAGTTTAAAATCAAATATTCTTCAATCTGCATTTAGACTCCATAAGTTCTTTCTCTGGAAATGGATAGCACTTTTCATCATAACTCCCTCAAAGTTATCTTAAATCATTGTATTGCTGAGAATTTAACCAAATCATTCACAATTGATCATCATGCAACATTACATTTACTGTGTATAATGTTCTCCTGGTTCTGGTCACTTATTCTTCATCAGTTCATTTAAGTCTTTTCAGGTTTTTTCTGACATCATCATGCTCATCATTTCTTAGAACTCAATAGGATTCCACCACAATTATATACCACAACTTGTTCATCCATTCCCTAATTAATGGGCATCCACTCAAGTTCCAATTATTTGTCACCAAAACAAGAGCTGCTATAATCATTATTTTTTCTTTTATTTTTGGGACGGTAATGGGGGCTAAGTGACTTGTCCAGGGTCACACAGCTAGTGAGTTTCAAGTGTCTGAGATCAGATTTGAACTCAGGTCCTCCTGAATCTAGGGCCAGTGCCTTATCCAATGTGCCAACTAGCTGCCCCTGAGCTATAATTATTATTGAACATATATCCTTTTTTTTTTTAAAGTTTCTTTAGCATATGTAGTACTGGTATTTCTGGTTCAAAGGGAATGTTCAGTTTTATAACCCTTTGGACATAGTTCCTAATTTCTCTCCTGAATGGCTGGATCAGTTTACAATTCCACCAACAGTGCATTAGCATCCCAATTTTCCCACATCTCCTCCAACATTTATCATTTTCCATTTCTGTCATATTAGCCAATCTGATAGGTATATTGTTAAATGCCAGGTGTTGGCCTAGATTACCTTAGGGACACTTTATAACTGCAGAACCATATTTCTATGATTACATAGAAGGATGAGAATCAAAAGTTGAGATGCAAGTTGGACTTCACAACTTCTGAAATACTTTACAAGTCTTAGATTGTGTGTTACATAGTCATGTGTTACGGAAATTAAGAGGGAAAGGAACACAAACAATTATAAAATATCAGGAAATACTTTATGAGGTATGGGACACATTAGTCCATCCTTGAATTAATGGAGGATTCTGATATGTGGAAATGAAGAAGAAATACAAATTGAGCAAATGTGTAGAAGTGAAGGATAGAATTTTGAGTTGAAGGAACAGGTACTAACTCAGACCACATTCAGGTTTTGTCTAAGCCATGTTTAGAGGAAATTTTTTGGATAAAATCAGAATAAATAAATGTATATATGTACATATATTAGAGAGGATCGGTGACAGCCCATTGTACTGTGCTGTCCTGGAAAGTAAGGGTTTTGCTAGGTATGGGATTAAGTTCAATGAGGTTAACATCTTACTAAAAAATTGCCTAGGTCTTTCATAATTCCGAGACCCCAAGATGAATTGAATATGAACTATACTTTTACTGCTTGATTCACTAATGAAATCATAGGACTCCTTGATGGAGAGTCCTTTAAATGTCACATTCACTTCAGATTCCTCCATATCCATCTTTGATGGAGAGGGTAGTGGGGGATGCCCATGATCATTATTATATTAGCATATTTTTGTGCACATACCCAATATTGTGTTATTATCATTCTACCCTTCCTAGCAGAAGGTTTATTTCCCATTCCCTTTCACTTTCTTCAAATTTATCTGTAACAATTGTGGACAATGAATGACAATGGAGGGAATAAGAGTCTATCTAAATTATAAAACTTTCTTCCCCCCAGCAACTTCAGTTCTTACTCTCTATGAGGTTCAATTTTTACTATATTTGGCTCAGGTTCTGCATGGAGATCTTAGAATCATTTACTTATTAATGGTATCCCACCCAATTATACTTATGTATCCCACTAATCTTAGGCCTATCACCTTCAATGCATTATTAGAAATCAAACCGACAGGCTCAATTGAATGCCCAAAAGGAGAGGCAAGAATAAAGAAGAGAATACCTTTGTTGTTGTTGTTTCTTCTACTTCCTCAGACTGAATCTAGGATTTCTTATATCATACTTGTGAAATAAGAGCCTACTATCCTAAGGTAGTATTTAGGCACACACATTATATCCATATAGAGGAAGCTAGGTGGTACAATCAAGGAAACACCAGGCCTGGAGTCAGGAATACCTAAATTTAAATTCACCCTGATATGCTTACTTAGCTGTGTGACCCTGGGCTACTCTCTTAGCCTCTGTTTGTCTCAGTTTCCTCAGCCATAAAATGAGGATTATAATAGCACCTACCTCATAGCATCATTTTGAGGATCAAATGAGATTATCATTATAATTAACACAATGTCTGATACATAGTATTATATCAGTACTAGCTATTATTAATATTATTGTTATATTTAATACTAAGCTCTTTTAGTGCCCTCGAGTCTTCAAATGGGAGGTCACTTCTCTATTAAAAAAAAAAATCCTTTTCAGGGCAGCTAGATGGTGGAGTGGATAAAGCACCGGCCCTGGATTCAGGAGGACCTGAGTTCAAATCTGCCCTCAGACACTTGACACTTACTAGCTGTCTGACCCTGGGCAAGTCACTTAATCTTAATTGCCCCACCAAAAACAAAAAAAAAACCCAAAACAAACAAACAAAAAAAAACATTAAAAAATCCTTTTCTTTTTCCATTCAAAAATTTAGTCATCCTTCTTCCACTCCCTTGTTCTCGTTCTCTCTCTCTCTCTCTCTCTCTCTCTCATACACACACATTTTCATCATGAAGAAGTTTGTTTGTTTGGATATCTGTTTGTTTGTTAATTTCTTTTTTGCCACAACAGCTCTTGTTCAACTTCAGGGAAGCCTGAATGAAGTGGCCATGACTCTTCTGGTCACAGCAGAATGGAGTAATTCAATTGGTAGCATTGTTCAGTTCCTCAGAGACAGTGGGAGAGCAACAAATGTACATTTAAAACAGAAACATGCTATTTTTTGGAGATGTGGATATATTCTAGGTGAACATAGCTATGACTTGAGAAATTCACTTTTCTATTTTAAATTCACAGCAATTGACCTTCTTTTCTGCTCCCTCTGCTCTCCCTGGGCTAAGCTAGTATGGCTACTTTGAAAGATATGTTCCTTTATGACCTGAAGAACAGTGAACATTTCAAAGGATAGACTCAGAAGCAAAGTATGCTTTGTAAAGAAAAATTACTAAAATCATCCTTTTAAGAGATGGATATGGAATGAGAGGCCTCTCAAGAATTGCATACTTGTATTTATTCTTCTGAAAGAGATTTCTTATTAGAATACAGTCAGGAAAATAGGGGAAATATTTTAAATAGACATATTTTTTGTCCCTTATCTGTATTAGCATTCAGAAAGCTGAGATTTAATGGAAATGCCAAATTTAAGTACTGACAGAATTTGATCAATAAATATATTGTAGATTCTCAAATAATATATTTTGAATATATGAGTATTTGTGTTCAGTTCCTGCCATTTTTCTCTTCATGTCCTGTTCTCTCTTTTTATTTATTAAAGTATTATCTAGCTCCAAAATTCTGTGATTGTGTAAATTTAAAAAAAAAAAAGACCTCCTTAATTTCCCAAAGCCCTCAGATTGGCTCTCTTTAGGGGACAAAAATCCATAAGTCTATTAATACTGAGTAATTAGGGAATCTCTAGTGTCCATGCAAGAAAATTTTTTGTATGTTTTAGTGGGCTATGTTTTGTTCTTGCCTTTTTACAGTTGACCTTTAGATAAAGGGCAATAAATCTGTCAAAGAAATTGAATGAATGCTGGAATTTGAGGCATGTTATGGGCAATATGGAGAAGGGGAAAGTATAAAATAGAACTTTTCTAGATCTTTTGAAACTGTCATACCATTTTTACTCAGTCAAGTCATCAAGCATTGATTAAGCACCTACCATGTGTTAGGCACTGTACTAAGCACTGGTTATCTAAAGAAAGAAAAAAATGTCCCAATTCTTAAAGAGCTCACAGTTCAATGGGGGAGATAATGTATAAACAATCATGTACAAGCAAATATATACAGGATAAATTGGGATTAATCTCAGAGGGAAGGTGGTAAAATTAAGGAGGATTGAGAAAACCTGCTTGCAAAATTAGGACTTTTGCTGAGATTTAAAGAGGCCAGGATGTGGAGATGAAGGTGGAAAATGTTCTAAGCAAGTGAGACAGCTAATAAAAGTGCATGAAGTTGAAATATGGAGTTTCTTTTAGGAGAAAAAGCAAGCATACAAATGTCATTGCATCCCAGAATATGTGTGAGGAAGATGTAAAAAAAAAAAGACTGGAAAGTTAAGAAGGATCCTAGGTATGAAAGATTAAAAAAAACAGAGGGTATTATATTTGATCATAAGGTAATAAAAGGACACTAAAATTTATTAACTTGATGACTGAATGGAGTATGAACTGGAGTAGGGAGAGATTTGAGGCTTGGAAGTCAATCATAGCTAGATAAATATATCTGAGAATCATCTCCACAGATATTATAATTGACTATATGGGAAATTATGAGATCACTAAATGAGATAATATAGAAAGAGAAGAGAAAACAGCACAGAACAGATCACTGAAGGACATTCATGGTTGGTAATCACCTAGGTGAAAATCCAGTCAATGTGACTCGGAAGATAAAGTCAAACACATTGTAGTATAACCAGGAAAGAGTAATTTTCTAAGGTGTGTATGAAGGAGGAAGTATAGGTACATGCAATGTCCATGTAAAAGTATGTACATTATATATGCAGAATGAATATTGAATATATTGTAGTTTCAAGAGGGAATTTCAAGAGGACGGCATTCAAGAGGGAGGTTCTTGGAATGAGGCAAAGCTTCAAATCTATGACATTTAAACTGATTCTCGAAGTAAAACAAGAATTCCAAGAGAGAGAGATGAGGAACAAGGGCATTTCAGGCCCTAGAGATATCCATCACAGAGTTACAAAAACAGGAAATAATCATTGTGTCTCTGTAGCAATGAGTAAACCAATGTGAAGGAATTGAATGTTGATGGAAGGGAGTAATATATAAAAAGGTTAGAAAGGGCCAGATTGTGAAGAGTTTTAAAAGCCAAACAAACATTTCTATTTAAAAGGGAGCATAATTGGAATTGTGCATTAGGAATATCACTTAAATAACTATATGAAAGATGGATTGAGGTGAGAAGTCATTTTATGTCATGAGATCAAATTGGCTTAGTACTATTCCAGTAGAGAAGTAATCAGAAACTCAAGTACAGTAATAACTGAAAGAGCAGAAAGGAGTAGATGTGGGATTCTTGCTTATTCTTCGTTTCTTGAAGCAGCCATGACATCAAGGTGGTGGATCAGTAGAAATGAATAGGTACTACTTGTTGTTTTGTTGTTTGTACTTTATTCTGGAAGAGGACCATGACATAGGTGTAATGTCATGATGTTCAGTGAATTAGATTTAACTAAAGGAGGGCTGTTCAAGGTCAAAACCTCACTCTTTCTTCCAGAGTCATCTTGGTCCAATGGCAGTATATATCAGGACAACTGGAGATGTCCCTGAATGTTTAAGGTAATCAGGGTTAAGTATCTTGCCCAGGGTCACACAGCTAGTAAGTGTCTGAGACTAGATTTGATTTGATATTTGAACTGAGGTCCTCCCAACTTCAGAGATATAGAGATAAAGACCAAAACTGGAAATTAATTAGGTCTTTAAAGTGCATGAAAGTGAAATGTTGGGAATGAGACTGAAGCTGTTAACATGACTTATAAGACAGAAGCTATTGACCTTAACTATTGTAGGGAAGTTCAAAAGAGGTTTGGATTTGTTGGGAAAATATATTGAACTCAGTTTTGGTAGACCTCATGCTAGTTCCAACTATGAATCTTTGTCAGCCAAAGTATTCTGGTGTCCCACTGGCAAAACAATTGACTTTTAAGAACAACACATTTTCTCCGCACAGTAAATCATGGTAAGTACAAGTACCTCAGTTCAAAACTTTAGACTCCTCTAGGCAAAAAGGAAAATATTTCAAGAATTGGTTTTATACTGGTGTCAAAGTGACTGTGTTATACCTTGCCTCTGAGATATAACTGTGTTCTTGAAGTCTCTATGTTAGCTTCATTTAAAATTATGAATGCTGAAATATAAAGACTCCTACCACCCTACCATTTTGTTTCTTATAAAACTATGTGTCTGTTACCATAACTGTGAAAGTACTAAATGACTCATTGCCTGGAAATACATTTACTCCTGTGGATTATTCTAGCTTTATATACCAAGGGAGTGGGCCACTTCGGAATTAGCACAGACCTTAATGTATCTACAAAATAAGAGCAATCTACATCCTTGTTCTTATATGAGCCAATAAGAAATAATTATAATCTAGTGTTTTGAAATGTGAAATAACAATGTAAACTGTTGCTATCCTTTGGATTTATTTGAATATGAATCTTCATTGATAAAAGTTCTGAATTTAGTAAAAATAGATTCAGACATAGTTTTTTTTGTGAGGCTGAAAGCTCTATCTTAATTCATACCAGATTGCTTTTTGTTTCTGTGCAACAGCTGATGACAATGCCCTGAAAAATCCCTGTGCTACAGGATATGCTAAGTGCTGTCAGTTGGAGTTTAGAGAATTCTTACTAGGAAGGTTGATCAGTTTCCCATGTGCTGCCTGTGAATGGTTACAATCCTAAAATAGCAAAATAAAATAGATGCTAAATAAAATGTGTCACATCAAAATGTGAAGTGTCAAAATATTAATGTAGTTTTATAGGGCTGCTCATTTTTCAGGAATGAGAAGGTCTTAGCAAACTGAAAATAATTTTCTGATGATAACAATAACAGTTAACATTAATATAGGACCTTAAAATTTTCAAAGCTCTTTATAGATGTTTTTCAAAATAACCCTCACAATAACAGTGTGAAGTAGGTTCTTTTATTAACCCTATTTTACAGGTAATGAAACTGAAGCTGAGAAAGGGTTGAGTGGCTTGCCCTAAGTCACCTAACTGGCAAAAGGCAGGATTTGAACTTTAGTCTTTTTTAATTTCAGTACCTAGCTCTGTCTTTTAAGCTATGGGGTCTAATATCACCTTACTTTGGGAAAGCTCTTCAAATGCTTAAATACAGCAATATCTTATTACCAAAGTCTTCTATTTTCTAGGATAATTATCTCTGATTTCCTCCACTCTTCTTTATAGCCTATGTATTCAAGTCCCCACAACATCTTGCTGGCCCAATTCTAGACATTTTTGAGTTTGTCACTTTCACCCTAAAATATATTACCTGGAATTGAACACAGTATTTCAGTTCCAGTGCTTGCTTTATGCGGTCTAAGGTCACATTAGCTTTTTTGTGAGTGCCATATCATATCTTTGATTCATGTAAATATTTCAGCCTATTCTCAGGTACTTTTATGTGAACTATTGTGTAGCTATGTCTCTCCCCTCCTATACTTTTTTATTTTTAACTTAAAGATAAACATTTTGCTTATCAATATTAACTTTTATCTTCCTAGGATTAATGAATATATGAGAGTATAGACCCAGAGTGGAGGTACCACAGAGTTCATTTACTTTAAGCCCCTTATTTTTGAGATAAGAAGACTGGAGCTAGAAGAGAAGATACAACTTTCCCAATGTCACATAAATGGTAAGTATCAGAGATGGCCCAGGGTCCAACTCCAAATACAGCTATCTCTCAACTGCATGGTATATGATACTCATCATCTTTGCCTGGGACATCTTGGTTCCAAATAGCATTAAGATTATTAATTATTCCTCTCAACTTTGAAGAGCATGTAAGATCTGAACTGCATAAAAAGAAAGAGAAACATGATGAGTGAAGGGATTTAATTGATAACACTTTGATGATAATTGAATTTCTGCTTGAGAATTGAAAAGCTTCTATTTCTAGTAGGGCTGAGAAGGGATATATTAATTGCTGTTCAAGGCAACTAAGTATCACATCTTGCAGTGACACAAAACAAACCATAAATAATAGTAAGTCTTGGGAGTCACCAGACTGAACCCTCCAGTTCAACAATGAAGTGGTAGCAAACATTTTGCCACAACAATTGGCTATGAGGGTTAGCCACAACAGGCACCAATGGAAATGATCAAGGACTGAAATTTGATTGTAAAAAGTATATTGAAAAACAGCTAAAATAGATACAATAAAGCTTCTTAACTGTTGTTTACTAGGTCTTGTGATAGGGTCATAGATTTAAAGATGAATGGGACCTTAGGGGCCATCAAATTTAGCACGTTTATTTCAGAAAGAGGTTTAGAGAGGACAAGTGGCTTGTCTGAAGTCCAGGTATGTATCAAGTGGAATTTAAACATAGATCTCCCTGACTATAAATCTAACATATCATTCACTATACCCCACCAACCAAAGTGTACAAGTAAGTCCTGCAGCTATCTCTGCTTTCTTCCTGTCTCTTCCCTTCCATAAACAAACTTCACATCTTTTTCACTCTTATTTATTCCCCATTTGAGTTCTATTCTTTCTGGAAGTTGCCTTTTTCTTGCCCCACCCATGAGATCAAAAATCATTTTCCCTTTTTGTGAAGGAAAAGGAAAGCTGTGGCCTGGGACTTGAGACATAGGAAATATCATGATAATTTTAAAGATTTTGTCATCTCAATGTCTGCATAACTATTTTAAAATTTTAGGGTTTGAATTAGGGCCAGGCAGTTATGTCTCCCATTTTAAAATAACCACCCCCTTGTAATAGTATTTCACCTAAAGTCATATTTTGAGAAAACCAAAGGAATTGTGTTAGGATAAGACTGTTATTAACAAATTTGAATTTTCATCATTTAAAAGATATCATGGGGGGCAGCTAGATGGCGCAGTGGTTAAAGTACCGGCCCTGGATTCAGGAGTACCTGAGTTCAAATCCAGCCTCAGACACTTGACACGTACTAGCTGTGTGACCCTGGGCAAGTCACTTAACCCCCTATTGCCTGCAAAAAAAAAAAATAAAAAAAATAAAAGATATCATGGACTACACATAAGAATGACCACTTTAAGAGATCCTAATTGTTATTTCCCCATAGAGAACCACTTTCAAGCATTTAATAATCTATCAAGGTGAGTTACCTGTGATAATGCCACACCTTGTATCATTTTGCTGATTGGTTCTATATTTGAACTTGGCCTGTTACTCTCAACTTCTTCAGAATCTTCTCTCATCTCAACTTATCAGTTTTGAATTCTATCCTATTACATGGAATACAAACTGATCATTATCCTATTACCTGATGCCCTTGATTGACACTGTTAAAACCCTTTAGTCTTTTTCAACCTTAGTCTTTGTCAATAGCATGGGAAAAAGCCTTCCCAAGATTATTACACTCTGTACCCAGAACTGAATTAGGTATTATGAAGTTACAGAAGAAGGATGAGACAATGTCCCCTCTAATAGAACTTACAGTTGAACTAAGAAAAAAAGATTAATATGTAAGACTAGTTCCATCAAAAAAAAAATGGAGAGGGAGCAACTAGGTGGTGCAATGGATAAAGCCATCCCTGACTTCAGGAGAACCTGAGTTCAAATCTGGCCTCAGACACTTGACACTTACTAGCTGTGTGACCCTGGGCAAGTCACTTAACCTTCATTGCCCCCCCAAAATGGAGAATATGTCAAGATGGGTTATATATGTGTGTATTATACACACACACACATACATATATATGTACATATATACATATATGTCCAACATTGATTATAATTTCAATAGGAGTTTGAAGATGGGAAAAATAATTTGTGTTTGAATAGAGGAGAGTAGTATTTCATGTAATAGGATAGGATTTGAAAAAGGAAAAGATAATTTAGGAAAGAAAAGGTCAAAAACAGAGAATTAGGAAAGGCATGACATCTCTTCATGAGTTAGGTGAAAATCAACTTACTAATATAAAGTTCATAGTACAGAGAGGAGAGCAATGCTACAACTCAGAAATAAAGTTCATTAGGAAGAATGGAATTAAGTGGAGGAGTTTGAATTTGACGGATTGGGTAATATAGAGCCATTGTGTTTTCTTCCAAAGGGGAGTCATATAATGAAATGATTTTTTTCTTTGGGGGGAGTGGTGGCTAGTGTTAATTGACCTGCCCAGAGTCACACACCTAGTATAGTAAATGTCAAGTGTCTGAGGTCAGATTTGAATTCAGCTCCTCCTGAATCCAGGGCTGGTGCTTTATCTACTGTGACACCTAGCTGACCCTTTGCCACTTAACTGTTCCTGATTTTTTGAAGAAGTTGCTTATAACAGTGGTCTACAAGATAGGTGAGATGAGAATCTTTAAAGGAATGAAAAAATAATGGGTGATTATTTTATTAAGGTAGTCATGAGGTTATGAAAGCTCACATTGGATATATTTTAAGGGAAATCTGAGAAACATTTTTAAAATAAACATTATTGACATTTTTGTTTTTATATCACACTCACTTCCAGATATACTTCCTTCACCCATGACACACTGAGATATAATAACAGGAAAAGACTCAATCAAAATCAATCAACCTAACTATATCCAGTAATATACACAACATATCATGTTTTCAGTTCCTCACTTGTCTACTGAAAAGGAGATATATTTCACCTGCTGTATTCTGGGATAAGGATTTGTTACTGCTATTACTCAGCCTTAAATTTTTCTTACATTTGTATTTTGATTTAAATTATTATAGCCACTATGATTACTATTCCCCAGGATCTATACACTTTCCTTGGTGTTAATTCATGTAAGCTTTACAACGTATTTTTTTTAAATATTGATTATGTTTTATTATTATTTGGTCTATAAAGTATATTTGCTAAATTTGCTTTTTTAAAATAAATTAAGCATTCTTTGTGGCCTAATGGATGGCTTAATTTTTAAAGGTGCCTTGGAATACTCAAACATTACAGATTTTTATATATCTCCATTCCTAAAATATCATATACTTTAAAATCCAACTTTTCAAACAATATCTTTAGATCCACAGTATCCTTCTGTTTATTTGCTTTTTAGCATTTCTATTAAATTTATCTAGCTCTGAGCAAAGAATTTTAATGTCTTCAGTAATTTTGACACAGTTTTTATCCCATAGCTTTCCCTTTATAATGCATATTATGTCACTTTTTTGCATTTGAGTAGTTTAATATTGTTTCATTTTCAAAGTACTTTTAGGCATAATATAGTTTCCTGTTTTCTCTTCATTGGTATTGTAATTTTTATATTTTCCTTTTCTGATAGCATGATTTCAACTTCTACTTTACTGTAATCTCCTCTAATATGAATGATATTCCAGTTTCTTGTTTTAATTCTGTGTGGCTTTCTTTTTACAATGTGTGTCTTGTGTATGGCAATAAAAGTAATTCTATGTTTTAATTTATTTTTTTCTAATTTTGTTGAGTTTTGAAGTCAGTAATTTACATTTAAGGTCATAATTAATATATTAGCATTAAAATCAATTTTATTTGTATACAATGATCTTCCCCTCATTATTTTTTGAGCCTTTGGTCCCTCAGATAACTTTTTGTGCACTGACTTCATGCAGGTTTTATTTACCCCCTGTTTACTTCTTATGTCACAAGTTCTTGAATTTGTTTAATTTTACTCTGCTTTATTCCACATGCCTTATACAAACTTATCCATATAAGAATATAGTACACAATTTCACCTTTACTTCAGCTTTTTATAAAGAATTAATTGTTATTTGAGGTTTTCATGCCTCAGCATGCACTGGTCTGGGGCTCCACAAACCTCACAATTCTCCACCCACTGGTTGTAGCCATTGCCATGGCGCTGGCACCTCACGTCTTCACCACTTACTGACCCCTACGCGGGCCTGGCAAAATTTTAATGATTGGAAGCCTAGTGAGGATAGTCATGTGACAGTCAGAGCGGCCATCCAATTGGCGGGGGGTTGGGGGGTTTCTGGGATTGGGGGGGGAAGAATTCACCATTCTAGCTGGATGCTGGAAGGCGACAGGAGCTCTGCTGTGTATTCTCAGCTGATTCCTAGGTGATGGTATTTCTTCAGGTTGTATAATTTCCCTTTACCCATTTTATTTCCTTTCCCTTGATCCTACTGATCCTGTTTGTGTGTGTGTGTGTGTGTGTGTGTGTGTGTGTGTGTGTGTGTGTGTGTTCGTTCTTGTTAAAATAAATCCTATTCTGTTTTGAGGGAGGCTGCCGGTCTCCTTCCTTGCCCCAATATTACTGTGAGCTGCTTAGCTAACACTCCCCAATTAAAAATTGGTCCCCACATTTTAATTTGAGAAACATTTGTTTATAGTTCTTTGTAAGAACTGTTCATTTACTGTTACCTTCTTCCTTATTTCAGTCAAACAAACAAACATTACTTATTAAACTGTGTTCTTTATGCCAGTGACTCTGCTAAATCTGGGTGTTCAAAGAAAGGAGAAAAAAATGGTCCTGCCTTCAAATAGCTGGCATTTCTTTCTCTACCTAGGTTATTCTGAATTCTATTCTCCTATTCATATAAGAACAGAATTTTCTGATTTCAGAAAACTTTCTCATTTATCATATATGCAATATGTGCATATGTACATATATAACTGTGTATAAACATATATATACATACATGTGTATATACCTAGGTATATGTATGTGTGTATACATATGCAGAAATTCTTTCAAGATAATTTTAAAAAATTCTCTTAAACCTCACTCATAGAAATATTAATGAAAGGAGCAGTACGCTATGATAGGAGTCACCCTTTATCTCATTTATGAAGTTTACACACCTAGATCCTGCACCTTACTGATCCCTAGTCAAGACTTTATACAGTATTTTGGATATGAACCTATGTCTGTTACCTCAACCTGGATATGGGCTGCTCTAAGGAACCTATAACACTTTCTCTTGTTTGGGGATATAATCTCAGAAAACAGTCATTTCTCAAGAAAGGTGGTCCTGAATTAAGACATATTTTCTGAAAGGAAACCCACTTTGAAGCTTTTGGTTTCTCTGTGTCTTTTCTACTACTTGTACTATATTCTGCTACATACAATATACATGTCAAGAAACCAAAGAAAGAGATATTGCTTCTTCCAAACTAGGAAAAATTGCTTTGAATCTTCGACTTCCTCTTTGCCTTCATTGTCCCCAAGTCAGCTAAATTCTTTCTGTTTTAACATTGTTAACCCCTCTATAAGAAAGAAAGAAAGAAAGAAAGAAAGAAAGAAAGAGAGAGAGAGAGAGAGAGAGAGAGAGAGAGAGAGAGAAAGAAAGAAAGAAAGAAAGAAAGAAAGAAAGAAAGAAAGAAAGAAAGAAAGAAAGAAAGAAATTCAAATTATTTCTGATGGACTTTAGGTTTTTGTCCAGAGCATATAAGCTGATTCCATCCTTAGTCTGTTTTCCTGAATAAAAAGCTTGGAAAAGGAAAATAAGAAAGGGGCTAGTGACAGTTATTTGTGAATATTATGGTATTTAAAAATTATTATTAAATATTTAGAACTTGTTTGAAAATTTTTGGAAGACAGAGGTCTCCCACTAATATGTGATGGTTAAGAAGGTAATCTTCCATTGTCTGGCAAAAAGTTTAATTTTACTTCTACTGAAACCACTAATTATTCATATTAAGACAAACATCATTTATTTCATTTATATAGAATTTTCTAATTGCAAAGAAATTAACACCTATAATCATCCTTAACCATTAGCACAATTACATATACTTATACAAGGTCATTATTTTTACCTCTATTTTGTAGATGATGCAAAAGATCAACATTTTTTTTTTTTAGTGAGGCAATTGGGGTTAAGTGACTTGCCCAGGGTCACACAGTAAGTGTTAAGTGTCTGAAGCCAGATTTGAACCCAGGTACTCCAGGACCGGTGCTCTATCCCCTGTGCCACCTAGCTGCCCCCAAAGATCAACATTTTAAGTACTTCTTTCTTGTTTTTGGTTTTCTCTCCTATATCTAATTACAATGTATTCATCTATCTAAAGGATATGGCACCCTATTAGAATGTAAATTCCTTCAAAGCAAGTTTTTTCATCTTCTTTTTTGTCTTTTTATACCTAGCAGGATGTCCTGTACATAAGACATATTTGTTGACTTTAAGTAAATTGAATTTAATTCATTCATTGTTAAATTATTTTCTACAGTTTTCTCTTCAGTATTTGAAATTTGATCATTCTCTGTTCCTTGCTTCCTCTAATTCTATACTTTTCTCTTACCTCTTTGACCAGTTATTGTCTGGCTCTGTGAGACTTCTGTCTCCTATACATTAGTCTTCTACTACTACAAAGGTTCTACTACTAATGTTTATATAGCACTTAGCATGTGACAAGCAATATGCCAAGCACTTTACAAATATTATCTCACTTGATTTTCACAACAGCCCTGGGATGTATCTGCTATCATTATCCCCATTTTTTAGCCAAGGAAACTAAGTCAGAGGCAAAGTGATTTACTCATGGACATACATTATTAAGTGTCTGAGACCAGATTTGAACTTGTCTTCCTGACCCAAGCCTATTGTGTTCTCTACTACACCACCTAGCTGCCCCATTTCCTTGCCTTCTCTTCTCTGTACCCTCTGCAGACTAAAAGCTAAAAGCAACACTCTCCCTTACCTTCTAGGAAACAAATCTTACCCTGAACAGATTGTGAGTGCTATTAATTCATCTTATAGTCAGCAAAACACTTTTTGTGTCAAATTCAGATGGATTCTTGACTGTGCACTGACTATTAAACCTTGTCTGCAAAAGTCAATGTTATTAACTTTATGAGTAATTTGCCCTCGAAATCTAAAGAAATCTAAAGATTTCCTTTAAAGCATGTTTTTGGTCTCCTCTTACACCACATTTCCAAAACTAGAGAGAATATTAAGCATGATATAATAAGCTGCTCTAACAGCAGTGACAGCGTCATAGAACCTGCATGGGGACAGCTGATATTTACCTTCCAAAAGTCATTGTACAGATCTATGTTTAGATAAAAAAAACTTGAGCATAGATGCAAAGGAACCTTGAGTTTTCTTTATACTTCATGGTCCATAGTTCTTTGTCATTGTTTGTATAGAACTGTGACTTACTCCATATGGAGAACATAAAATGTTGTCACTGGCAAGGTTCTACCATACATAATATTACAGAGTTCCCTCGGGGCACTGGGGCTTCTGGGAACCAACTGTAATCACACTGCTACTGTATTCTAGAAGCAGACCTTGAAGTCAGGTCTTCCTGACTCAAGGCCAGGTCTTTCCACTATAACAAACTTCTTTAAATCCTTTCATACTAAGTTGAAATTAATATTTTATAGAGTGCCATGTATAGTAAAGAGCATTTGCCCAGGGCCATATTCCATATGTGTGTGTCAAATGGTGACCTTCTCTAGTGTGTGGTAGAGAAGAACGGAGAACATTTGAAATTTAAAATATAAAAAAAAATAATATAAAATTTAAAAAAAATTGAACCTATCATCAAGACAAAATCAAGTATGCAATAAATACCCCAAAACCACTAATAATAATATGGTTTATAGTTTTTAAAAATGCAGTGATGTAAAACCCTAGTACTTTCATTAGAAACATTATTACAGATTGGAATTTGGATCCCATCCAAGCATTTAGCTAATGACATACACAAAGGAGCTCATTATGAAGCAGTTTCACTTGCCTACCTTTGAGACGGTTCCATAGAATGTACCCAGAAGAAAAGCACCAGAGTCCCGCTCCAGTGTTATTAAAAAGGTAAAAGTTCTTTCAAATAAATCAAAGCTAAGATTATAATCCCCTCCTAATGAAGAGTTCTTACTCCAATGCTCTTCCATACTATTCTTTTAAAACCAACTCCCAAAGGAATCATCTCATTTTGATATATTAACAATTGTTTAGAAAAAAATATACACAATTTCAAGAAAGTTACTCATCTTCAGCGATGATCACAGTTGACCTTTTTGTCATGATGAATGAGAGATTTTGCTTCTTATAAAAAAATGAATAGGTGTATTGGGATTTCCAAAGAGAATAATTGATTTTGCAAGTTCAGCGACTCCTATCTATAGAAGAACTGATCCTGATTAGAAACATGCTCATTGTTGGATTGATAGACATTATAGAATCTTGCTGTAATATTTAGTTCAATGAATTGTGAACAAGGAAAAATCCCCAAGAATGCAATATGCTAAAGCACTCATAGTGGAGTGTTGCATTATTATTCATTATTAATAATAATTTATTTTGTTTTCATCACAATTTTAGTATTCCTTATTTCCTTATAACAAGGATATAAAAAAAGGAAGAAAAAAATTATTTCAACAAAACCAGTACATTGAGTATATAAAATAATATATTCAGTACTCCACTCCCACACTTCCTTACCTTTACAGTGAAGGGTACAATTTCTGAATACATCTGTCAGGTATATCTTTATCATTATAATTATATGATGTATTTTCTTATCATTTTCATTTTCTTATTCTTTCCATTGTAGTCATTGTGTAAATTATCTTTCAGGTGCTATTTATTTCTTTCTAAATCAGTTTATGTGTCTCCCAACACTTCTTTGATGTCTTCACATATATAATTTCCTATACTGCAGTAATATCCACACCATTGTACTATTTTATTGTATACCAATTTATTTAACTATTACCCAAATAACTATAGCTCTGTTTTTGTTTTAAAAGGAAAGAGTTAGGGGGCAGCTTGGTAGTGCAGTGGATAAATCACTGGCTCTGGATTCAGGAATACCTGAGTTCAAATCCGGCCTCAGACACTTGACACTGTAACGATTGGAATAACGCCACCTGCTGGATACTTACTGTAGAAGAGTTCTGCCCATGAAGGGAAGGTCTTTGAGGGCAAGACCAGGAGTCAGGAAGTGACGCGGACTAGTGGGAGGAGGAAGGAAGAGACTGGCGCTCAGTCTCGCTCTCTTTCCTCTGGACTCTGGCGGAGAAGGGAGCTAGAAATGTGCTCTCCCTTTAATAGATAGGAATCTAGGCCTTTTTCTCTCTCTTTACCAAATTCTTATTCTCCTTAATAAATGCTTAAAAGTCTAACTCTTGCTAAAGCTTATAATTTATTGGCGACCACTCATTAGATATTTTAGACAGTTTAGCTAGAATTTTAACCCTTAACAGATGGCTGACCACGAAGAGGAAAGCTAACCCTCAGTCTTCTGATCTGCTGGTTGGGTAAGAAATTTCCCCTCCCTCTCCCTTTAAACTGCTAAGTACTGGCGCACTGGCTGTGTTTTCCCTTTAAATTTTTTCGAATGGACCTTTTAAACTCCCTAATTACCCTATTTTTGATTTTAGTCTGTTTAACCAGACAAATGGGAGATAAGATCATGTTAATGCTTTGTTTTTGTGGATTTTCTATTTTTCTTTTTCTTTTTGTTAAAAGAGCCAGCAACTTACTCACACAAGGAAATATCTCTCCCTCTCCCAATCATGCTTTTTCAGAGAAACCTGAGGAGATTCCCGCAGCTTTTCCCAGTTCTAACACTAATTGTTGCTTTAATTTTGCATGCCTGGAGGCAATGACCCACCCTCTAGAAGTTTTTAATCCCCTAGCACCTGGAGGCAAAGTGGGGGAAGAGGAATACAGGCCTGAGTTCAAAATCAAGTCTGATTCAAATTGCTCTGGTCCCTCCCCTCCTCTCCAGACCCCACCCTCTACTCCTCCCATGGCCAAGCCCATTGCTTCCCCTGCCTGGGAAGTCCAGAGAACTGATGCGCATGCTCAACTTTCTCTAACTACATTTGCAGCTTCAGGCTCAGCCCTTCCCCAGCCTGGCTGTGCTTCTGAGACAACCTTAGAAAGCCCTTTAAATTCCAGATATACTCGTTTTGTTCATAATTTTGCTAACCTGCTTTTGTCTTTAATTAGTAATCTTATAAAGCATTTGTATGGTGAAAAGCCCGACAGACAATATAGAGGGGTTAAAGAAGAAAAACTTAAGCCGAATAAGAATGACAATCATCAACATAGTTCAAGACTCTGCTTCTTTTGCCATGGAAGGGTATATATTTTACAGAAATGTAGAAGTAAGCAGCAAGGTATTGATATGAGTATTGGGGATTTTAGATATCGGAATCAAAAGTGTTCTAAATTCACTCAGATTATTAATAGTATCAGTTCAGAGGTTACATAGGATTTCTATGCTATTACATATACATTTTGAAATTAATGGTATGGGTTTATTTTCGTAGAGATTTTCATGCATTTGAGATTGTGTTTTATACTTAGTTTCTAAAACAAAGAGAATATTTGTAAAAGCTTTTTATAGTCATGTGGTCCAGTTTATATTTTATAATACTCTTATTGATATTAAGTTCATATTCATTTAGATTTCCCTAGTTTGAATTTCATTGTCTTTTATTGTTCCACGTGTATTTTCTTCTATTCATTCATCTATCTAATTTTGAAACATGGTTTTGATTTCATAATACAATGTTAATTCTAGGAGTATTGTGCTCCCATATTCTGAGTTATTTGTTTTTGCTATTTTTTCTCAACTGATTATTTGATCAAACTCTTTAAAGCATTTCCTTGGCAAATTGGTTGCCAAGGCAAGTGTAAATTGATTCTAGAAGTATTATTTTTGATAAGCATATTCCAAAAAAAAAAAAAAAGAGGGGAACATTTGTAAAAGTTGTCTTTGAGATTGTGTTGTGCTTTAACTTGTATTTAAATATGTTCTGATTTTTCAAAAAAGTAATTGTATACTAAGTTAAAAAAAAGGGGTATTATTTGAAATTGTTGCATAATTATATATTGTGTTCTGAGTCAAGATGTATTCACATTTTTTGCAATCATTTATTATCCTCAATTTTTAAATCCATATGAGACTTGGATTATGGGAACTTATCATTTAAGACATTAATTGCCTTTATTCTGAGTTATCAGATGCCAGTTGGCCAAGATGCCATCCAATCACAAGAGGAATACATGCAAGAGCAGACACTGAATTGTCACATGAGGGGAGACATGCATGAAGTCAAGGTATGGCCGAGGGAACGGCTTTTGACTAATGTTGAGGTTGGATTCTCTTGGTTTAATATTTTATTTTATTTTTCCCCACAATATTGTACAGATGGCTGGAAGTATTCATCCCACCCATCTTATTCTACGCCTGGCTTCTATGCTCCCTCCTATATGCCTGATGCCATGGACATCTCAATCCCATGCATCTGATTAAGTCTGACTCAGTTTCCTCCAATATGTTCGGTGGCATGGACATATATTCCATCCACCTATTTTAAGCCTGGCATACTGTATGGGCAGTACATATTGTTCAAGTGTGGGAATGCTCATATCCCATCATTTCTCTGTTCTTTTATGGTAACCCCCATAATTATCTCAGGTGTCATGATAAATACAGTGTTGAATTTGGCCTTGACACCTGTTACCAATTATATTAGATTTTTAAAATTTCTCATAATGGCATGAGGATGATTAGGCAGATGATGCAAAAAGTGATGAAACAAAGATAAAAATTATTTTGAAAAATTAATATCACAGCAATTGTCTTCTCAATTACCCTCCATAAGGGGGGGACTATAGTAATATTATATAATATATAATAGTAATATTATAATTTTAAAGAATGTTTCAATTTTTGTTTTATTATATGTTTCATGTGTAACAACTAAGATTCTGAATTCCCTTAGACATGTTTTTGAGAACTTTCATTGTTTGATTTGATTATTGACAAAGCTATTTTAAAGTTCTGTTAAGCTCAATTTTGTAGGAAATTTCCTGGCTGATTACCAGTATCCACACATCAACCCCTGAAAAGACTTCTATTCCACGACTACACCTAGAGGACATCTGAGAAAAGACTTTCAGAGACTTTAAATGAACAGTTTTGATTTGTTTTTGTTGGTTTTTTTTTCTCTTTCTGTTATAATATACACCATCTGTAACATGTATTCTCTGCAGAGGCCCTCCCTTTGCAAGACTAATGTCAAAGCGTCGGTTCATGAGGACAAAAAATCGCCCCTCTGGACAAAACTTTCCTCTCTTCCTTTTCTATATTGTTGTTCACATATTATTAGTTAGCAATAGTTATCATATTGTTTTTACTGTTCCGTCAAGGAAACATTTTGTTTCTTGAGGAACAACAGGGGGGACTGTAACGATTGGAATAACGCCACCTGCTGGATACTTACTGTAGAAGAGTTCTGCCCATGAAGGGAAGGTCTTTGAGGGCAAGACCAGGAGTCAGGAAGTGACGCGGACTAGTGGGAGGAGGAAGGAAGAGACTGGCGCTCAGTCTCGCTCTCTTTCCTCTGGACTCTGGCGGAGAAGGGAGCTAGAAATGTGCTCTCCCTTTAATAGATAGGAATCTAGGCCTTTTTCTCTCTCTTTACCAAATTCTTATTCTCCTTAATAAATGCTTAAAAGTCTAACTCTTGCTAAAGCTTATAATTTATTGGCAACCACTCATTAGATATTTTAGACAGTTTAGCTAGAATTTTAACCCTTAACAACACTTACTAGATGTATGACCCTAGGCAAGTCACTTGACCCACAATGCCCCACAAACCCCCGCAAAAAAAGGAAAGAGTTGAAGCCTTTAACTATATCATAATTCCTTAATAAGTAATATGTATATTTGAAGATGGTCATAAATTCAAGGAATGATAAAAAGCAGTTCAAATGACCTTCTCTTCCCAATATAACTTAAGTACTTTACTTTAAATGTTATAACACTCATATTATACAAAACATCCATGCTCTAAAAATGTTATCCCAAATCAGTTTAAGTTTCTGTAAATACATATTTTACTTGCTTGGAGAGTGCTCTAATTTGATTCCTTCTTACATATGTTTCTATCAAAAGTATAGTTCTGTTGAATTTGTAAATATTGTTATTAATTTCTTAAATTTAATTTTGAATGCCATTGATGACTAAACATCACAATCAGTATCTTTTCTGACACTATTATCTGAATGTAAACCAAAGGAATTTGCCACATTTCTGCAAGATACTATGCATTGATTCAGCAGAATTCTTATTAGAGCATTATGAAATCAACTTGGTGGAATCAATCCATATATAATTGACTTTCTCTCCTTTGTTTCTTTGCTATAGAATGCACAAATATTCCCAGGTCTTTTTACAAAAATATGTTCTTGGTTTACAAAGGCAGAAAAGTATGACCAGATCAACACAGCAGGAAGAACCAGGGAAGTAAAATATAATCATTATGATTACTCTTATTATACCAATAACAACAATCATAACAACCATAATTTAGATTGCATTTGAAGGATTGGCAAGCACTTATGTTGTTTCATTTGATCTTCACGACTCTGGGAAATGGTTTTTATTATTGCCCACATTTTACAGAGAAAGAAACTGAGATTGAGAGAGGTAAAGTAACTTTTTTCAGGATCCAGAGCTACTGAGTACCTGAAGCAGCATTTGTACTCAGGTCCTTCTGATTCCAAGTCCAACACTCTGGCCACAGTGCTGCTGCCTCCAGTCCAAGTGGGAAAGAATGCTAGAGTTTTAGTCAGAGGACCTGGGTCTAATCTCAGCCCGTCAATGCATCTATCTGTGTAATGCCCAAATTGCTAAATCACTCTGGGCTTCCATTTCCTAATTTGAAAGTGAAAGGGTTGGATTAGATGTCTTTTGAGGTCTTTTCCCACTTCTAATCTGTGATCAACAATTCATTCCCACATACACAATTAAAAGTATTCATGCTGCTGAAAAAAAGATCAGCAGTGTGATCTGCCTACTGTGGGAAGAGGATTGATCAGCACACTGATTCATCTCTGAGCCCAATGTCAGTCAAGCTCTAAGAAAATGTCTTGATGATACATTGAGCTAAACACTCCTTCACAAATGAGCCTACTTAAATGAGATAGCAATAAGAAATTTTTGCTCTGAAAGCTGGTTTTAATTTTAATAAATAATCATTAAGGATGTAGGTTGTTTGGGGGTATTTTGATTATATGTATCTTACTGTGCTTAGGTTAGGACCATTCAAGTAAATGAGGTGTTTTTAAAGTGGAGGAAATATGGGGGTTAATACAAATGCTGAGTAATTAGATATGGGAACTCTGACATGCTTACAATAATTTGCCACAATTATTGCTATATAGAGAAGGTAGGCACTATTTAGAATGTTTACAGAAACAGGTATATATATATATATATATATATATATATATATATATAGTGCTTCAGAAACATTCATGAGTTTATTTTTCCAATATTCTTGCTGATTTACAGTCTCTGTTTCCATTTTACATTTAGCAGAATTGTATGGGGAATTTAAGTTTCTTGTTAAGTTCAAATTACAGTAACTTCCACTGTAAAACATTTTGCTTTACCATATATAGAGCTATATTACAGGTCAGTTTTTATCCCTTGTGCATACAGACTCTCAGCATAATATAGAAAGCCTTAAATTTCATGTTATCCATATCCCCCACATTTTTATACTACATTTTTTCAAGTATCAACATATGAGAGATATAAAGGTGTAGTAGTAGATAGCATACTACTCACTCCCTTGGAGTCAGGACTCCCGCTCCACCTCCCACTGGGTTCAACAAGCATTTATTAACTGCCTACTACTAAATACCAGGCACTGGGCTAAGGTCTAGGAATACAAAGTCAAAACCAGGCCCTGCCTTCAAGAAGCTCCCATTGTAATATAGGAAACATCAATAACTAGAAACATACAACATATGCATATGTGTGTATGTATGTATGTGTGTATGTATATACAGAGTATTCCAAAAGTCTTAAGTCAGAAGGAAGAGGAAGAAAAAAGAAGGTAAACAAAAAGTAGACCCCTGGTATCAAGAAAGCCCTCCTACACAATGTGGTATTTGAGTAAATATACTTACTTTGTGGTTACTGAGAAGTGCCAGTATCCCAGGCAACTCATGAAAATTAGTACCTTAAAAATGGACAAAAATTCCCTACCCATATGAATTCTCAAATCTGAACAATCAAAATAAGAAAATTCAAAATGAGAATGATTAAATTAAAAGCAGGAAGTGATCTTAGAGGTTATATAGTTTAAGGACCTCATTTTTCAGGTGAAAACAAGTCTTGAGAGGGAAAATGGTATGGGCAAGGGCTCCTAGGTAACAGAGAGAGCTGGAATTTAGACTAAGATCTGGCTCCCAATCTAGCACTTTCTTCTGATGTACTATGTTAATCATAGTATGATATGAATACAAACTAGTAAGTAGCATCCTATCTATCTCCTTTAGATGCCCAACTAGTCATTAGGCCAAAACTTTAGGTACTCACATGGTATGTTCATCTCCTACCGAGCTCAACATTTTGTGAAGGAGGTTATGGATTCTCTGTTTCCTGTGGAATCTATTGTCTAACCTTAATTCCATAATAAAAAATTTAAAAGTCTAAACTACTTTGACCTCTATTATTTCTGGAGTTATGAGGTCACAGGGTGGAAATACCCTCTAACCCCCTAATTCCAGAAAGAATGGAGGTCAATTATATATTTCATTCATTCATTCATATATACATACATACATCATAGCTGTGAATGTGAATGAAATGAGGCTTCCCATAAAACAGAAGTGGTTAGCTGAATTAGTTACATTAGTTTCTAGGTAGTTCACTGGATAGGCTAGACTTGGAATTAGGAAGACCAGAGTTCAAATGTTGCCTCAGACATGACAAGAAAAAAGAGAAATAGGGGAAAATATTGTTTTAACTAGGAGACTGAATTTCATCTTAGGTTAAAAAATAGAACCATTTAAATAGTACTTTTGGTGGGGGGGTTGTTTGTTTTGCTGTTTTTCAAAAAAGCATGATAGGGAATCAGATTATTGACTAGAACAAAATGTCTTATGACACGTGATGTTAGTTTTTGAATAAAATCACAAATTCATTTCGAAGCTTTCCAAATTAAAATAAAAACACCCAATTAAGACAACCAAAATAAACAATTAAGATTCCTTTTTTTATGCAGGGAAAGAGATTTCTTGTAGTGTCATTTTCTGTTTGCAAGTTCTCCTCCAATTAGGAATGTCAATTTAAGCCCAAACACAGCTTGCAACGCAACTCTTTTTTGTAGCAAAAATGCAAATATGAAATGTATGCACAAATATTCCTTGATAAGACAATTTCATTTTAAAAAGGATATTTTGATAGAAAATAATCCTTCTCTTTTTTATCATGGTTCCAGTCTTAGAATGATTACTTCTAAAACACATTTGGAAATGCTCTTTTGAAAAATGATAATACTGGAGAGTCTACTGAGTTGATAAGATACCACTAGTCTTTATCAGTAAATACTTTATATATCATTTCTACCACGAGTGGAAAATCATCCAGTTCAAGTTGAGGCTACTTCCTTCATCATTTTTTTTTCTTCCATTATTTTTTGAGATAATTTTTTTTTTTTGGTTTGGGGCAAAGAGGGTTAAGTGACTTGCCCAGGGTCACATAGCTAGTAAGTGTCAACTATCTGAGGCAGGCTTTGAACTCAGGTTCTCCTGAATCCAGGAGCAGTGCTTTATCCACCGCACCACCTAGCTGCCCCTTTGAGAGAATTTTAATTCCACTTTCTTTTGTGCTGGAAAAAATAAAAAGAAAGTTCAACTGAATCTGACTTACACTGAACATTATCCATCTTACATAGATATTCTCCTTGGAGTTTGCTGCTATGAATCCCTCTTGCTTTCAGTCACTGTCATAGGAATTTTACATAAAATAAAATCTTCTGAGAAGTCATTTGATATAGTAGAGGATGATTTTTGGAGGTGGGAATACCTGGGTTCAAGAGCTTTTGAAACATAGTAACTCAGTTACAAGGAGCAAATCACAGAATTGCTGTGACCAAGACAAGTTTAAATTACAAATGAGTTGTCAATTTTCTTCAGTGGAATCTCCATGCAGTTTGTTTTTCATAAGTGAACAAAATCATAGATACAGAGCAAAAAAAAAAGAAGTCCAATGTTTCAGGTTCAGGCAGCCAAATCTCTTATGAGATGGAGTAAGAAGCTTGGTTTGTCAACCAAGAAAATTGTCTGCTTTGTTTTCTATCAAGTAGAAAAGTGATAAATAAATGAAAATATAAAATCAATTTGGACTTGAAAATCAAAGGACTTACAAGGAAACCAAAAAATTTAAAAGATTTGGAAGACTATGAGTACAGCTAAAGTAATTTCAGGATGTTTTGCCATTTTCTTAAGATGAAGAAGAAACAAAATGATATACTAATAAATGGGAAAAAAAAGCTGACAGTAAAATAATTTTATATTTTTTCAACATATGGAAATATGAAATATTTGTAATATCATCTACATTTTATAAGTCACACAAAAACATTTTAATATATTCTCAAATGCTGGAAATGTCCAAGTTGCTATTCCCATTTTACCTAAAGGCCCTTATAGTCTCCAATTTTTTTTTCTTCTTCTCTACCTCCAATTAGGAGTGTTCCTTTACTGTTCTGATTCTTCATCTATTTGTAGTTTGAGGTTTCCACAACATCATTTATTGATGGACTAATAGATCTGCAGGGTTGGAAAATGCTTTGAGAGGTTATGTGATTCATCCCCTTGCTTTTACACAGGAACATTTATATCAAATGAGAGACAAAGACCTATCATACTTTAAATACCTTCACAGTTCCCAGTTGCCAGAGTAACATAACCTGTGTTGAAAGTCCCTGTCAGTTGAGAAGTCTTTCCTTCAGTTTGGTTAAATTCCTGATGCTGCAGTTTGGACTTCTTTACCCTGCTTCTGCCTTCAGGGGAGAGGAAGAATAATTGGTCCTTCTATATAAAAATGTTTTTGTATGGGTATAAAGGCAGCAAGTCTGTACTAAAAAGAGCATGGGACTTGGAATCGAGATTTGGAATCCCAATTCTGAAGTTGCCAACATAGGGTAGTTAAAGAAAAACTAGATGGGAAGTCAGGTTTAGCATCCTAGTTCTCCCAAGTTCTAGCTTGTTAATGCTGAGAAAATGACTCGATATCTGTAAGTCAAAGTTATTTTTTTATTTATAAAATGGAGACTTTAAGTTGTGTTACCTGCATAACAATGTTGTTTTGAGGATCAAATGAGATAATTATGTGAGAGCACCTTGCAAACTGTAAAATACAATCAAAAGTTATGGATTTATCATTGTAGTTGAATCTTAATGTGTAAGCAAGGTATACTCGTACAAGTCCTTTGGGTTTGTTTTTAAAACTTATAACTACTTAAATCTATCATTTTTTTAAGGATTAGCTTTAAAATTTAACTGACCTTCTAGAGTCCTCTAAGTAAGGGCTGTATAGATCCTGGACTACTTAATATGATATTGAAACTCACCCCTCAACTTTCATTCTATCACACACTAGATCCTTATGCTAGGCCCTCTTGTAATGAGAGAGAGAGAGAGAGAGGGGAGAGGAGTATAAGTATCTATATATACATTTGTACTTCATGTGGGCACTTTCTCTACAACTTGGAGTCCTAGAGAGTTGCCTGGGGCCCTGAGAAGTGAAATGATTTGCATAATTTCATGCAGCCAATATGCCATATAAGGCTTGTCACATTTGTCAAATATTAGATTACACTTAGATTTTCCTCATCCTTAGGTCAGTTTTCTGTCCACTCTACTCACCGATTCTTGTACTGGTTGGGAATAGGCTATATTCTTTCTCTTATCCTCTTCTGTGTTGATTTAGGAGAATGATACTATCATGAGGGCATGTGTACCGAAAACATAGGTGGGGGCTGCTAAATGAAGTATACTAGGGGATTAAAGAGGGAAGACTTGGGAAAAGGGAAGACTGGTATAAGGAATATAAACATAAATTTGGAGATCGAGTTCTCATTTTGTGAAGCAAAGATTCTCCCTTCATGGAGACCCCTACAGACAGATCTTTGCCTTGTCTGAGAGACTATGTAAATTCAATAGCCATGCTTTTGGATTCTAGAGACCCATAAGGAAATGCAAGAAGTTAAGAAAAGGCTAAAGGCAGACAGAGAAATAGAGAGAGGCAGATACAGAGATCCATATACCTTCTCCCTTCTCTAGGAAGAAAGCAATGGGTGAAGGTCAGACTTGTTGGAAATCTGAATGGAAGATAACAGGAATGGCTCTATATCCTATATTATATTAATTTTGAGGTTTAATGCATACTCATTCAAAGATTTCTAGTTTTTTCTCTTCCTTCATTAAACGTTTTTCTGTAATATCATGAACTAACTTTTTTTTTTTATAAAAAGAAGGTCAAATTCAGTATGCATTGATTTTCCTCATTGATGGACTACAAACCCAGAAAAGTGAGAAACTTCCCCAGACCTGACACTGACCCTTCATGCTCCAAGCATTTCTGGCATTAGAGATATGTCAGCCAAGTGTTTTTCCCAATAATTCACTACAGTGCAATGTAGAATAAGTGCAGGCAAGTTTGTTCATTACTATTTGCCCCACATACAACTATTTAATATCTGTACCCTCAGCACAAAGTGATTTTTCAAACCCAACTTGTGGACCTAGTCATCCATCTCCTATAGCCCCAATTCTTACAAAGTACCTTTGTCTTCCACACAAAATATGTTCTTTGATAATCTCCTTTTCCCTCTAAATTAGAAAGTATAGGGAATAAGTTAGGATTTGGAGTAATGAAAGGAAATAATAATTGTGAGGTACACAATATTTTTTTTACTTAATCAGTAGAGAAATTCCAGAAACCCAGCAATGAAATTCAAACTAAAACATATATCATAGATTACCTTTTCATAGAGATTTCAGTAATTGGACAAGTACTAGGCACATAATATAAACTTAATAAATGTTTATTAATTGTTTGTCCCCTTGACACACAACTATTAAAGTGAAAAAGAAACACCATTCCAAAAAGTAACAGTATACTTCCCCTTTGGTAAAGAGATTACAGCCATAAATACTGTAAACATAGTACAGTGATTATATTTGGCCCCTAGAGTGTTTGGGAAAAGATAATAAATTTGATGTCATTCTGTTCGAAGATGATCAGGTTTTCTGTGTGGCCTCTTGTCATATTGAAACTGGTGATTCAAAATGATAAAACCATTAAGTTAATGATTGGTACAGGATTAGCAACATTCAATAACCCATATTTATTATAAAGTTGGTTGGATATAATTAGGAGGGATAGGCTGGTTAGGAACAGTGTCATATATCACAAGAATTGCTAAATATGTAAGAGCAAGGCAATAATACAGTTTGATATTCTTGCTTCTAAATATTGAGAAGGAATTCAACAAGTAAATCAACAAAGAAAAAGTTAAGAGAAGAAAGTGTCCGAGGAAGTAGCAGGGTTTTAGTTGTTAATTTTGTTAGCAAGTCCTTGGGTGTAACTCTCAATTCACCTCAGTTCAACAGACATTTATTAAGTGCTTACTATGTATAAGACCCTGCACTACCTGCAGAGCAATCAATCACCAAGCATTTATGCAGCACTTACTCTGCCAAGGAGTCTATTAAGTGCCAGGGATAGAAAAACAAATAAACAAATTAAAAATACAAATTCAGTGGTCTTAAGGAACTTACATTCTAATGGTAGAAACAATGCACATATTTTATATAAACATATATATACACATACATAAACACATATACACATATATATATACACATACATAATACATACACACATATATGTTCATATGTAAGGGTGAGAGGTCCTTTGAATCAATAAATCCAATTCACATAAATCCCTTAAGTAGATGGCAATACTTCTCCCAAATTAATTTATCAAGCAATCAGTGATTCAAATACATTACTCTAGGTGTGAACATATTTAAGCAGTGTTGAAAAAGTGAAAGCCATTGGATGAAATAAAATAATGCTACACAGAAAGTGCATTTTGATTTGTTGAGGAAACTTAGTAATCTCCTTTGGGGCTAGTACCAAATAGTAAACCAATTTTGATCCTGGAATTTGAGATACATATACATGTAGAGGAGAAATCAGCCCAATCATGGCCCTGAAAGGGAATCACATGGGGAGGGGAATAAAGAGAAGGGCTTCCGCATCCCCTACCTCCTTGACCAAAGGATGGCATTATGGAGTTCAAAAAGTCAGAAGATTTTAAGTTTCAAACAAATGAGTGTCCTAGAAATTTTGCAAGAACATTGCTAGATCACTGGAGCCAAGGAAAAGCTAGAAATATCAAAACAACATAATTTTGAGACTATACAAGGAACCTGTTATGAAGATCCATTGCCTTGTTTAAGGGGAAATTCATGAGAACCCCACAAATATGATAAAAGCCTCATAGCAAACAGGATCTATCAGTTTGCCTTAGTCACATTTTTTCCCCTGAGATCAAGTCCTTTTTGCCCTAAACCCTATGCTTGTAGAAAAGTATACATTGGCACATCAGATCTGGTGTGCAGGGAATGTTTTGTACCAAGTGTCTTTATATTATCCCCTAAGAAATACCTGTAAATATGACCAATTAGATAATATCAATTAATAATGTGAGAAGCTTGGGGAGAATTTCATTAGCATTAAATACTAGAAACTCCCTTCCCTTCAGTTCTTCAGTGTCTTCTGGAATCCTGAGGAGAGTTATGACAGCTGCTCTCTGAGGATCTTATTTGCCACTGCATTTGGGGGTTAAGTGAGCAAACCTCTAGGCTTATTCTATGCTACATAAAACAAAATAGACTGACAGTAGAACAAAGCACTAGCACCTGGGGGAGTGGAGAAGAAAAACCTTCTTTTAGAAGGTGGCATCTGAACTGTGTCTTGAAGAAGACAGATATTCTGAAAGGTGAAGTTGATGAAGACATAACAAGGAACTTGGGGACCAGGCAGTGCAAAGGATGGCGCATCATGTGCAAGGAATAGCAAACAAGCCAGTCTGGCTGAATGCTGGAATTATTGGAGGGGAATAATGCATAAAAGGTAGGAAGATATCAGATTGTGAAGAATTTTAAATGCCAAAAAGAATGTATAATCAGTCCTAGAGGTAATGGGAAGCCACTGCTATTTCTTAATTGGGGTTGAAGGAAAAAATAGTGAGACCATTAGGAAAATCACTATATGAAAATTGTTCTGGGAACTATATGTAGGATGGATTGGAGGAGGGGAATATTCCCTAAAGCTGGAAGACTCAAAATTTTCCAAGCAGGAGGTGATGAGTCCCTCAAATAGGGATTTGGCTTCACGAATAGAGAGATAGGGGACTTTAACCAAGAGTCAAGATGGGGAAGAGAGCAGTGTGTTGCTAGTACAAAGGTAATGGATTGGCTAAGAATCAAAGGGTGAATGGATCATAGGTCATATTTTGGATGAAGAATAGGTTTGGGGGTTTCAAGACAGAGGGAGTTGTCAAATGATAAATTGTGATCAGATAAGGGAATTTCAGAGTTCATAAACATGGAAGCAGTGCAATTATGGGTGATGGCAAGAAAAAGGCTATGACCATCATTGGATATCTCTGAAGCAGGTAGATCACTTATATCCTGTGAAATGAATAAGTTGAGCAATTGCGAAGTTAGTATGTTTGAGAGTGTATTCATGTGTATATGAGGGCAAGTACTAGGGAGGAAACAAAGTTTTTGAGCCAGGCATTTAACTTATTAAAGAAAGAAGTATCCTGGGGATCTATGCAAAGCAGCTACCAGAATTTTGATTGGATAATAGATACGGATGGTGGGAACTTGAAAGGTAGAGAGAGTACCAAATGATGGTGGGAATGAAAGACCTTGGAAGTGGCAATGGGGAGAAAAGAGAATTGTCCCTTCCCTTCCCTTCCTTGATCTTTGAGTCTGGGGAATGAGTGAAAGTGAAGCTAACTCTCAAAAGGGAGGCAAGGAAGTAAAAAGTAGATTGGAGTCAGATCATTGCAGACTTTAAATGCCAGCCTGAGAAGTTTACATTTTCGAAGAACGTATTCTTTTTGTTTGTTTTTGGTATAGCAACCTTCTAGTCAAGGCAAAGCTGGCATGTTAGTGCTCAATCAAGATAAAGAGAAATAAATGTGATCTATTATATGTTACAATTTATATATACTTTCCCTCTTTAAAAAGAATAATTATAATAAAAATTAAAAACTTCATCCAACTGCTATCTATCTAATCTTGTGATGGTCCAGGAGAGAAGAAGTTAGAGGCTTTAATTACTGACAGCCTTGATTTCCCACTGAACTAGAGTTTAGTGTTTGTTTCTTTTCCCCAGTCTCAAGAGAGAAAAAGAATCCCCAACGGAAAACTCTTCAGGGAATGAAAAGTTTATGGGCATTTTAAAACAAAAGGCAACTTTTTTTTTGTTCTGCTTTCTGTCCCCAGAGATCATTCAAACACTTTTTTTTGGTAAATTACTTACTTCAAAGCTTTATTTTAGTTTATCTTTTGCCCTCAATAGTTTGTTCTCAGACCTTTCACCAGGTGATTGTTTCATCTTTTACTGAAATTTGAGTTGATGGACATAATCTGTAAATTAACCACTCATTTCTAAAATAATATCAGGTCTCATTGTAGCATTATTGTTGTACAAGGAGAATGAATTTCTGCAAATGGAACAAAGAAAAAAATGAGCTGATAAAGTGGAGAAGTGATATACTTCTTATGAGTTTCAAGTGGTGATAGCTGGGGTAGGGATAGAAACAACAGATGAAAGAAATTGTTTCAAAACAATATCTCTCAACCTACCTAGATTGAAGCCATCATAGTAGGATGTGTGGAAAAAGAGATATTTGTCCAGGGCCCCTTCTTCCCATGTTCTCAAAGTCTATAGTCATTTCATATCCCCAAAAGAGAACAAAGATGAATTATTCATTTTTATTGTGGTTTTTGTGGTACTATTTTCCTGCATCTTTAAAAAAGAAAATAGAGGGGCAGCTAGGTGGCTCAATGGATAGAGTACCAGCCCTGGATTCAGGAGGACCTGAGTTCAAATCTGGCCTCAGACACTTACTAGCTGTGTGACCCTGGGCAAGTCAATTAACCCCAATAGCCTCATCCAAAAAAAAAGAAAGAAAGAAAAAGAAAATAGTTGAGTTAAAGAAAAGAAATACTAATTCTCTAGGAATTATTAAATTTTTTATTTATTTTTAGTATTCATTTTCCAGTTACCAGTTTAAAAAATAGAATAGACAATGTATATCTTTTTGAAGGAATGGTTTTAGTATTATAAATATATTGTTCAAACTCAACTTTTACATACACACACACACACACACACACACACACACACACACACACAATTCAGTTTGTTCCTTCCATCTTGATTTCATTTTTTGTGTCACTAGCTTTGGAGAATAGTACAGGGAAACTTTTCTCAACTCTAGAATGTTTCTTGGTTTACTTAAATATAGTAGTTTTCACTCAAATATAGCAAGGACAGCATGGGATGGCATAAAAAGCACGAGATGTATAATCAGATGAAGTTGGTCCAAATCCCAGAACTTTCCCTTTCTGTGGAACCTTGGATAAATGACTTGACTTTTCTGAGTTTCAGTATCCTCATAAATAAAATTTGTTCTACCAATTTTGTAAGGTTGTTGTAAAAATCACATAAGATAAAATGCATAAAACAATAAAAAAGTGAGCTATTACAATGATTTTAATTTATTTTATTATTTTATAAAACACTTTTAAAAACTCCAGAAACTTGTGTTAATTAACTTACACATTCAAAATGCAAGCCCGTCCTTGAATATACTACCATAAATACATCTATAAAAAATATTTTTATGGAAATAAAACTCAGTAGGTGGCACAGTGGATAAAGTACCAGCCCTGGATTCAGAAGGACCTGAGTTCAAATCTGACCTCAGACACTTGACACTTATTTGCTATGTGACCCTGGGCAAGTCATTTAATCCTCATTGCCCTGTAAGCAAACAAACAAACAAAAAGAAAGCAAAAAAGAATTCTAGGCTGGAAATAAAACTCAAAGCATTGTAATTATTTATTATATTTCTATAAGGAAGAAATAACATGTCACTCTAGATAAACTATGGGAGAGGAAGACAGGTGTCTCTGTCTTTTAGGTTTACTGTTTTTTTTTTAGCATCATGGCTAAGTAATTTGTCCATCTCATGGAACTGTCCAAAATATAACTGCTAATTTAAAGGTGGGTTTTGATCTCGCTTGCTAGACAGACTTTTCACTTTAATGAAATCATAGTTCCTTGATAGATTGTTCTATGTACTACCAGAGATGTAATGTTGCAAAAAAAAAAAAAAAAGTGAGGATAGAAAATGAAACTGCCTACCTGATAATATAATATCAGATTTAATTAGTGTTTTTTTTTAATCAGTTGAGTGGGTAAAATAAATAAATAATATGATATTATATAGTATATAGATAAGCCAACTCATTGCACTTTTCTTTTCATTCTTAGGTATTAACATTTGGTAGATACATTCTAATTTATAAAGTGGTACCCTTCTTTATAAGGGATTTCCCCCTTACTTATCTTGTTAAAATAATCTTTAATGAAACTTTTCAAACAAGCTTTTTAGCTACTTCTCCTTCTTCACTTTTGGCAACAGGAATAGAAAATGCTTGGTCCTGCCTTCTGCCATGTACCTCTGTAGGCTCAGACTCAATCTTTTGTACTTACTAGGAAGGAGCAGAGCAGCCTGGGAAATACTGTCAGGCCAAATCATGGCCAAATGTCAAAGAGAGAGGAAGCAATGTTGACTCTTATAAAAATAAGCCCTCTAGATTCATAGCTGTTAATCCCACTAAAAGTCAAAAATAGGTCCATAAAAAACATCCTGCCACTCTACATTTCTCTTCAAAGGCTTTCTGCTCAATATCAATTTTATGTTATTCTTGTTTCCCTAGAGTTTAGAGAAATTACAAAGCTTGATATTGAAACCAGCCTCCCAGCTGGCTCTATATGGCAGGTTTTTTCCTGGTCCAAGTAATTCTCTTGTTGGTTCAATCACTGTTGTTCTGGACTTGAGGCAGCATCTGTCTCTCCCCACCTCATGTGGCCTGACACAGTGATTTCTCTGTTGATACAATATCATAATGCAAATATCACAATGTCGAAAGCTGGTGACCTTGTTTCTACAGAGCTGAACTCCCCTCACAAGAAGTCAGATTGTTAGAAGTAGAGAAGGCAGGTCACTCAGGACATAGGTTCCCAGCTGCCAGGCTCATTGAGCCATATCTTTTTATTTCCTTACTTTGTGTTACTACTATGATGCCATCTACAGAATCTTTGAGCTAAAAACTATGGGCTGCAGCTATTTAGATGGACCTTGTAAATTTGCCAGTTATGATTTTTCATACATTAGAAATGATTCCCTACTTTCTACTCTCATAGCTTCTTTTCCTGAGGTCTAATTACCTTCAGTTTAGCAATTAATAAAATTATCAAACATGAAGTTTAAAAGAGTAACCCCAAGCAAGAGTGGCCATGGAAATATATTTGCCTCCATATATGATCTTTAGGATTTTAAAATTACTCTCATTGACATTCTTATATATTTCTTCCTCTTTACTTACATAATAATAAAATATAGGGGGGCAGCTATGTGGCACAGTGGATAAAGCACTGGCTCTGGATTCAGGAGTACCTGAGTTCAAATCTGGCCTTAGACACTTGACACTTACTAGCTGTATGACCCTGGGCAAGTCACTTAACCCCCATTGCCCCGCAAAAAAAATAAATAAAATAAAATAAAATATAGTCATAGTTTCTATTGTTGTTGAGGTCATCTAATACTCAGGAAAAAAATAAACAACTGTTATATCTTTTTTGTCAGCAACACCATAATTCATTCCAGTAAACCTTTAAGTTCTTATGATGTTCTAGGCACTGGGGTAATTGAGATGAAATAGACATCATCCCTACTCTCAGGGAGTTTGTGTTCTACTCATTAAGTAGTTATTGAATACCTACTATGTACCTCTCAGTCTTATAGGTGCAGACATAGGGTCTGGGTTCAGTCTTATGCAAAATGTACATCTGGAGTGACAATTTTAGGAAGTTTATTGGTGTAAGGGCTTGAAAATTTAATCATCATAATAGTTTAAATATTTATGTGTGTTTCTTTTAATGATCTTATAGCCCTCTTTTATGATCTGTAATTCAAAATGTTTTGTTGAAAGTTTATATGATCCCAGTGGGTAACTATCCACACCTTTAAAAAAAAAAAAAAAAAGCTTGTCTTAGAGGGAAAAGAATCCAGGAAAAATTTGCTTGGTATAGTTACCCATTCTGTATCTTCTGATGTTTTTGCAGTGCTCAAGTCCCAAGAGAATTTGCCTTTATTTCAGGATATGGTTGTCTGCACAGCTTATTGTCTTATTCACAGATTCAGCTTGTTTTTATTTTCATGGCCAA
Organism: Dromiciops gliroides; assembly: GCF_019393635.1. Lineage (NCBI taxonomy): Eukaryota > Metazoa > Chordata > Mammalia > Microbiotheria > Microbiotheriidae > Dromiciops > Dromiciops gliroides. The sequence goes on from NC_057865.1 coordinate 120,982,601, forward strand.
AGGAAAAAAAAAGTGAGGACAAATGTCAGAATTTACAAATCAATCTTCCTAGAGGTTGTCTCATTGGTCTGTGAATTCCTAGGGGTCTATACAATGTGGACCCCAGACATCTAATAGCACTGCAGTGTGTTGTATTTACAACATCTCTGCCTCCAAATGGTGCTCCCTGAAGTATATGTGTTCTCTCCATTAGTGGTCAGAGAGGGACTGAGTGAAGGAATGAGTTATTTTTCAGCTGTAATGGTAACAAACTCATCATAACAGGCCCAGGGCCAATAAAGATGCTGTAAAAAATAAAGAGATAAAAGTTTGGTGACTTAATACTACAATCTATTGCCTAGGATCAAAGTCATCATGATTCTGTAGCTGGTAACTGGATTACATGAAGATAAAAAAATGTGAATTACATGTGACCTTGTCTTATATTGACTGTACATCTCATTGGAATAAAAAATAAACAGAGGTTGTAGTTATACAGGGCTAACAGGTTAACTGATTTAAACAAATATCTGTTCTGATTGATCTTTTTTCCTCTGAACTGACCAATTTTTCAGTTTATTTAAATGTCCAATTCAAATAAAATGTCTAAACAAGGTATGTGTAAAGACACAACCTAACAACGTTTTTATTCTTTAATTTTCCTTGCTGTAGCGAAAACTGTCTAAACAACAAACAGGATGTCATGTAGAGAGTAACATGTAGCATTAAAACTGAATTAAACTTATGGATATATATATATATATGAAGATTGGCTAAAATTTAATATATTTTAATAGTCTAAAAATGGTGACACCATGAAATAGCATATTTCTTTACCATTAAGGTAAGTAACTTAGTAACTTTTTTACAAAGCCATACCCTAGAATTCTTCAGAAGTATTAAATCATTTGCAAATTTTTATCATGAGGTTGGGGCAAGAATCTTTACTATATTATACAAGGTTTATATTACATAAAGTTATATTTAAAAGGTCAATGATTTGACCCAAGATATATTTACATTTATTTTATAATGAACTATTGTACTCTTCCAAACACAGCTTGAGAATTGACTTTTGGAATTTTATGAATATGCCAGCCAGCACCATTATAGAACTCTTCCAACTGACTTCTTTGGTCAAGATCAATGAACCAGCTTCTATATCCATGGCATATGAAAAGCAGAGACCTTGAATTTTCTAATCTCAATAAACATATAGAAGGAACAGTGCTGATTGATTGAACAGAAAGCTGCCATGACAAATGTTCTACGTAAGTCATACAGTGGTGCTTATAAATCGTCTGTTTCTGTCTCCAGTGTTCTAATGACTGTGAATTCTAATGAGTTCTAATAACTGTGAACTTATACATGTGTAGATTCACTGAACTGAGGAAGATTATAATTTATCCATACCATAGATTTCCACAGTGAAAACCAATCATCAATAAGTGAAAAATGTGGCCATTCTCTCCATCTTTAGCTACCATGAAAATAAAAAATAGATCTATTTTGTTTCTGGGACAGCACTCGAAGCTTTTGTAGTCTAGCAGGATTTAGCAGACTTTGCATTCCATAGATGTAGCCTTAGGGAACCACAGATTACCTCCACGCTACTATGAAGGACTAAAGTACAACTTTGTCATTATGCTGTGTCTAATCAAATAGAAAAAGCTTTTAAACATTTGGTTTAGACAAGTCAAAGGTTTGGACATTTTGTTTATTACTATTACATAGGAAATAAAACTTCTCAGGGAAAGTATCTCTAATGCTTTCGTTAGGCAAGACCATCATATATACATATGTGTATACATATTATAAGTGGTTTTAGATTTATGATAGTATACGTGTGTCTACAACAACCTTAGAGTTCATCATAGTTTTTATTTGTTTTGTTTTTGTTTTTTGCAGGGCAATGGGGATTAAGTGACTTGCCCAGGGTCACACAGCTAGTAAGTTTCAAGTGTCTGAGGCCGGATTTGAACTCGGGTACTCCTGAATCCAGGGCCGGTGCTTTATCTACTGTGTCATCTAGCTGCCCCCATCATACCTTTTAAATATATATTTTCTTCCAAATTTGAAGCATACTAATCTTGAAAACATTTTTTGTGTATTTTCACGTGTATGCCATCTGCCTCCCACCCCAGATTTTTTAAATTTCCCAAAACAAAGGATATAATAATTTTTTTCACATTTCCCAGTCTTTGAAAAGAACACTAGTGTGCAGCTCTTCGATTCTTCTTGACTTTTGAGCATGCATTACTACACTTGGTTTAATGTTCATTTGGAAAAACAAACATGCCACTTACTAAGATGATGGTACTCAGCAAGTACAAGTTGATCTTCAATGAACCATTGAGTCTTTGCAGATTGTGTGTGTCTCAGTGACCCCAGGCAGGAGAATACTCAGGCTACAATGATTTATATGGCAAGAATTGCATCAAAGCATAAGAGGGGAGCAAGAATGATTTATGGTTCTTCCTCAGCTTCAAGCTGGGATTAATCTTAAATCCATTTGTGTCATTTTAAAACATATACATGTGCTTTCTTTTGAAGAGCCTGACTTGAATGGAAAATGAATGTTGTGATTTTAATCATACTCAAGTCATGATATTCCAGATGATAGTTTCCCCAGCAACTGCTCAGGCATGTAATGCAAAGCATTACATATGGTTTGGGCTGCTTCCTTAATCTCTGTGTATGTGCAGGGCAACTAAATCATGTGTGCCGCTAGACCGGTACTTTTGAATTTCCTTGTTTTTTATTTTTTCCTCCCTGTGATTGAAATGCCAATGGTAATCCAGAATTGATGTATTTAAAAATATATTTCCACTGAAAGAAAAAGAGATTGAGCTGCCAGTGTAGTGTATTTCTCTGAATGTGGAGCAATCTACTATCTGTCTATGTTATTCAAAGGAATGTACCTGTACCTTGAGAAAATATATCACTGCTTTATTATAATACCTTAAGGCACTAGAGTTCCAAGACACAGAGAGACATGCTAATGCACTCAGTGGCATATCAGTGATATTCAAATAAAAGCACAAATGTTTAATTCTCTGTTCACAACTGGATAAGTATATCTGATATACACTAAAATCAGTCAGCCATTTTCACATATTTTTCAAATCAATTATTGATTGATCATCCTTTTCTTCCAAATATATACCCCCTTCACTCCACCCTTCACCAAAGTATTGGGATCCTGATGGAGGAAAACAAAATTCACTCCTTGACTCTTTAAAAAAACAATATGATAATCGGGCAGCTAGGTGTCACAGTGGATAAAGCACCAGCCCTGGATTCAGGAGGACCAGAGTTCAAATCTGGCCTCAGACACTTGACACTAGCTGTGTGACCCTGGACAAGTCACTTAACCCTCATTGCCTCGCAAACAAACAAACAAAATGATCATGCATCTATTTATTTGAGTGTACAAAAGTATTTGAACCATTGTTAACACCTGAACAATGCTAGTTTAGATACTTACTGAAACAGGAGAATTATTGTCCAAAAAAATTCATTGTGGAATTCAGAAAGAAGCATGAAAATAATGAAAACCCTAATTTCCTAGAGTATCCTGGGGGCAGTAAAGAGGAAGCAATGATGCATGTGCATGACATTATTATAAAGCAGATTAGAGATGCATGTAAAAAAAACATTAACTTTCAAATATCATTTTAACAGTTATTTAAATAACCATTCATTTTAGTAGAAATATTTTACCTAAGATTTCCAAATAAGAGTAAAACACTACAGTAACATGGATAGCCATTAATTACATTGACTTTCTATGGAATAAGTCAAGTTCCTTTAACCCTAACAATTATATGAAATCAAAACCTGACATCACTTATTTGGACTTGAAAGGGTCTTTGGGATCAACTTCCCCAACCTCCTCACTTTACAGAACACCAAACTTAATCCTGGAAAAATTATATGATTTGCCTAAGGTCTCCCATATAGTAAGGAAGGAGATGAACTAACTTCTTCACTTTCAGGAGGATTTTAACCCTACCCTCCATCTCTCCTCATACAATTGGTGGATCTCTGGTGGTAAACTTTGGGGGAGACAGGAAGGAGAGTTATAAACAATGAGAAAATATTGATAAATTATCCTATACATACTTGGATGAAATCTTCATATATATGTGATCTTTGAAGATTCTGAGATTATAAAATAGCAATACTTACAAGGATCCATGATCTTGTAGTTTAGGGAACCCCCTCCATCATTATAGATCCCAGTCTCTCCATAAAATTCCTGTCATGGACAAATACAAATCCTTCATGAATGATTGATTGAATGAATGGGAAGTGTTTCTCTAGGTCTTATAATATCCAGTATGCAGTAAGTACCACATGGCAGCTAGATGGCACAGCGGATAAAGTGCTAGACCTGAAGTCAGGAAGACATATTCTTGAGTTCAAATCTGGCTTCAAACACTTATTAGCTGTGTGACCTTGGGCAAGTCACTTTACCCTGTTTGCCTAAGTTTCCTCATTTATAAAATGAACTGGAGAAGAAAATGCAAACCACTCCAGTGTCTTTCCCAAAGGGTCATGCAGAGTCAGGCATGACTGAATAACAAGTGCGGTAGCACTTGGTCTGTCTGTTTCCCTTCACTGCCACTATGGGATTGACAAATTTCCTTCTCTGATCACACCTTTCCTTCAATATATATATTTATGCCACTTCTCCCATACAACTCATCCTCAGTGATGTGTTATACCCTGCTGAGGCCAAATAAGCTTTTGTACCTTATCAGAACCCCTGAAATTTTGATTGTCCTGAGATTGTGGAATTGTATGATTTGTAGTCAGTGAGCATCACTAAGAGAATTTAGGCTTAAATTAAAAAAAAAGATGTGTGATATACATATATAAATATAAGTGTGTGTGTGTGAGTGTGTGTGGTATTTGTGTATGCACATGTGTGAGCAGCTTGGGCTTACTCTTTCCTTTCTCTTCAATCTAGTTGTAGATCTAATACATGTCTGAGACATGGGCTCATAGATTTATAGACAGAAAAACTTTGGAGGGCATTGAATCTAGCCCCCTTATTTTACAAATGAGGAAACTGAAGTTTAGAGTGGTTGAGTGATTCAATAAAGGTCATACAGTAAATTTGTGATATAGAATTTGAACCTGGGTCTTCCTGACTCCCAGTTCAGTGTACTATTCTCTATCTTATGCTGCTATATGAAGCTAGACTATGAATAATTCTTAGCCTAAACCTGCCAAATCAACTACAGAATATTATTTCTATAATAAAGAGTATTTATCCACTTATAAATTTTGCCCCTGGGGGCTATCTCTATTGAGTGGCTAAAGTTCTCACCGATGGAGTCATGACACAATCAGTACAAGGTTGTAAATAAATAAGATCATTTGATATATCTTATCATCTATACAGAACATCTCTTCCTTTTGTGACAGTGGCAAAGCACCATCTTCTTTTATGTTGACATATATTGATAAAAGATCATTGAACAAAATTCTCTCTGTGGTTGCAATGGAATTGTATATAGTGATAATGTCCTCATGGGCCACACCTCACTGAAGGAGAATATTTGTATCTGCATTCTGTTCCATTGAATTAAAAAAAATAGTTAAAAAAATTGGGTATAGTGGGATTAAAAGGAGCAGTGCAAAGCAGTGGATAGTCTAATGGATCTGAAATCAGAATGACTGGGTTGGAATTCCAGGTGGTCACCAACTACATGTGTGACACTCTCCTTTCTGGGTCCCAGTATTATCATCTGTAAAATGAAAGGATTGACTTAGATGATCCCCATGGTTCCTTCCAGTTTTAAATCAATAATTCTATGATTTTGCATGCTCTATATCCTTTATTAAATTATTGAATATAAATATGTAGCCTCCTATAAAAAGGATACATTTTGAAAGCCCTAGTATTTTACTTCCAATATTCTAATTTTATTAAGGATATGCTCCATATATACATAGAACATTCTCAGATTCTGTAGATATAAGAAAGGCATGAGTTGACAACTTATGCTGTCTTATAAGATAATAATGCTATCTATACTTTGTTAATTAGAGTTTACAAAGAGCTTTCTCATATGCTATCTCATTTGATTCTCACAGCAATTCTATGACCTCATAGATAGGAAATGTATGATTATCTCCATTTTGCAGATGAGAAAATTCAAAGACTTACCATTTCTTAGAGCTGGAAGGGACTTTAAAGATCATCTAATATAACCTCCATTTGACACATGATGAAAATGAGGTTTAGTGAGGTTAATTGACTTGCCCAAGGCCATCCTGCTAGAAAGAGATTGGTTAGTGTTCAAAATTAGATCTCCTGATGCTAAAACTACTTCACTTTCCACTATATCATTCTGTGTGCTTTAAGATGAATATTGGTGATTTTTTAAAATGCCATCATGAGGGAATTCCACCTTTCTCCTAAAATCTATTGTTCTACAAAAATTTGCACTTGTTTAGTAGAGCCCCATTCTCTTGCAATGTTATTATTTACTCTGATGAAAGTGACCATTACAAGACTTTTTACAATATAAAGAAAAAAATACCTCTTCTAGAAAATTTGAATTCCCACCATCTCTTTTGGGAACAAGTTTAAGTTATGCATAAGTTGCATAATGATTCCTGGATGTTTAGGAACCAGAAGTAGTCATTACCTGCTTTTTAATAAAGTTGCATCCTTTGATGTAGGGTTTCCTAAGCTGATTATCATAAAACCCAAATAAGTCAATAGTGAGATTTTAGGGTATCTGTGAACTTTGCAAATTTAGATGGAAAATAAAAATACATCTTTATTTTTACCAACGTCTAACTAATATTTCTTATTTCCTTCAATTATGTACTTATTCAGAAAAGGGGTCCAGAGGTTTCACCAAACTTCCAAAAGGGAGAAAATATTAACAACCCTTCTGCTAGTCACTCATTCTTATATCAAACATCATGATGAGATTGGTAGAGGGACTTCTTTGACATTTTCTGAATGCTCTATTCCAACTAAATTAGTTCAGTCTTCTCTATAATTACTGTCCCCTTCCTCACTGAGCAGTAAGAAAGCAGACTAAAGCATCTGGCATGATTTCATGGTAATGCTGAGTGCCAGATGCTAAGAAATGAAGATTTACACTGATGGATAGGAAAATACTCAAGACTCTCAACTTTAACAAGAAAACAGTTATTTGAAAGTAATTCTGCCAGACAACTTGCACTTTCTTTGCTGACTATTCTATAGAGCCACCACTGCTGGCTATTGCTAAGCTGCCTTTTGGGATATTTATTGGAATTTGGCACCTGGAAATACTGCCACCCTGAAGTAGGATTATACAAGTCTGTCCCTGTATTGTAACTGACTAGTAATGGATGAGACTTTTCCCAGCACAATTTCTTTAGGGGATCTGGGTCTTACTTCTAGAAATTTAAGTAATGTGAAGAATTGTCAGAACTAGCAATGTTCATTAGAGAAGTTAGGCAACTACTACCCCCTCTAGATTTTTTTTCTAATTTTCCTAGAACTAGGGGTTGAGTTGGCATGAGTATATGGTACAGCCTATGTTATCAATAGTCTTTAAGATTTAAAGTATATCACAATGTGGCATGAATGCCTGACATAGACAAATGATTAGAATGGATAGAGGGTGTCTTGGATCTGGTGTGATCTGCTCCATCATTTCTTAAATTTGCGTTTGAAAGATTAAGATCCTAAGTTTTGATTACTGGCTCCTAGATATATGCTTCCTATGTCGGTAAATGTCAATATGGAAATAGGGACATAGTTTCATGCTTAAGGAGATGAATAAATGAGAGAATATAAATAATGATTCATTCATTGCCAGGTATTCAAAATACATCTTTAGTGGGGGTTTTTAAATCACTGGTTGGAGGAGGAGCTTATTGACCAGTCAGCTATGCTTTATCTTGGGCAGTTTATTGATACAATTGAAAGAGCCCCTGCCCTGGAATCTAGGAAGACCTAACTTCAAATCTGACCTCAGACACTTCCTGGCTGGTGACCCTGGGCAAATCAATTAACCCTGTTTCCCTTGGTTTTCTCATACATAAAGTGAACTGGAAAAGGAAATGGCAAACCGTTCCAGTATCTCTTCAGAGAAAACCCCAAAAGGGGTTACAAAGAGTTAGACATGATTAAAAATCATTAAATAAGAATAAAATGCTTTACCTTATTTCTCCCTTGATGGATTCCTGTAAAATGTAATATTTTTTTCTGCATGTTTATCTTTTCTTAGTGTAATGCCATTGTCTGTTGACCTGAAGCTTATGGCAATATTCTCAAATGCCTCACAGTGGATCTGGTCATATGATTTATTGATTGATTGATTGAACTTGATTGAAGAGCATGATTCTATTCAGATCTCTTTTAATGTCCATCACACTAAATAGTATAGATCTGTATAGGCCTCTACTAAAATCCTACTCCAATGACTCAGCTTGGTGTGGAGGTAACCTTGGGTTCTCAAAACAAATTTTGAGTATTTTGTCAGCTGTAGTAAGTCCTACTAGAAGTTTACACTCAAGGTCTGGTGATGGATTATTTTTATAACCTAAAAACCTTCCCAGATATGTTGAGAAAGACTTCTCATCAAATATTATCTTCTAGGTGATGACCCCCACACACACACACACATAAAGATTTTACAAAGTTCTGAGTAGGGTAAACTTACACACTGGAAAAGAAACCAATTCCATTGACAAAATCATAAGTCTTTATTAGAGAGAAAATTGTGTAGACCTAGGTGGAGGTACTTGAATGAAAGAATTTTATATACTTCTTTGAGTAGCTGAAAGTTTTTGTCCTAACAAGCTAATTAATATTATGATAGTTAAGGGTTAAAAATCAGTTCTCTAACATGAAGGTTCATTTAATTACTGTGAGGAATAAATGATAACTATTACCCCAAAATAATTTTCATTAAACAGTTTTTTGTTATTTAAAATGTTTGCTTTTAGTCAATGAGGACACAAATGACATTTCTTTGTCTAGTTCAATTTAAATTAAAGTGCATGTAAGAAGCACTAAAGAGAAAATAGAATGGGATCATGCAAACTCATGAAATATTAAAGCCATCCAAGTGAAATCTTGTTTCTTACTATGTAAATGTTAGTCTAAGGGTAAAGTGAGGCTGCAAGACCTGATCATTGTTCAACAACAGGAAAAAAAAGTGTATCTTGGTCTTTTAAGACATTTAAATCATTTGTTCTTTGAAAATTGTGATAAATATTTTTGTCTTTATTCCTACTTTGATAAAGGAGATATGCATGCTATTACAGTACAGAAAATTATGACAAGAAAAACCTCCCTTGTGATTATTTGAACTAAAGAATCTTCCTTTAAACCAATATGGATCCATTTATAAACTCCCTTCTATGAACATATAAATTCCATTACTTTTGATGTTGACTATGCATTAATAAAATAACAACTTTCCATATTCAAAATAAGTAAGATACATCATGTTGTAAATATTTACAGTATGATAGTGAGATAGTTTTTCAGGAATCTCCTGATGCCTTTACTGTGCCACAAGATGACTAATTGATACTTTAAGAGAAAGTACTCCAATTTTTTTTTTTAGTGAGGCAATTGGGGTTAAGTGACTTGCCCAGGGTCACACAGCTAGTAAGTGTTAAGTGTCTGAGGCCGGATTTGAACTCAGGTACTCCTGACTTCAGGGCCGGTGCTCTATCCACTGCGCCACCTAGCTGCCCCCTAAAGTACTCTAATTTTTAATTAAATTGACTAGTAAACTTCATTAAAAACAGTAATCTGTGTCTAAACACACATATGCAAATATATGTGTTTAAACCACATAGAAATATATTCCAAAAACAAAAATTTCAGGGGAATGAACCACAAGAATATGAAAGTTAATCTGAAATCTCATTTTTTGACCTCCCAAATTAGTTGCTTCTTCATACTAGTCAAAAACCTTACTTCTTTCTCTCCTTCTAAGCTTTCATAAAATAGAATAAGCTTATCAGTATTCTTAGAATTTATCTGAGGAATATAAGATAGGCAAGTTTTTTATGGTTTGGGAAGGGGGAAGGGGCAACCTAAGGAATGTGTTACTTGTCTGTGATATAATTAAATAGCAGTTTCAGTGTTCTGAGCTTTTTCAGGAAAGTAAAAAGAGTTGGGGGGAAGGCTCAGTGTGGTGGTAGTATCAGGGAAGAGAAAGGAGAATTTTCAAGAAGTGAGGTAAGGGGCAGCTAGGTGGCGCAGTGGTTAAAGCACCGGCCCTGAATTCAGGAGTACCTGAGTTCAAATCCGGCCTCAGACACTTGACACTTACTAGCTGTGTCACCCTAGGCAAGTCACTTAATCCCCATTGCCCCACAGCAAAACAAACAAACAAACAAACAAAAAACCCCACAAACAAACAAACAAAAAAGAAGTGAGGTAAAAGCAAAATCAACAAGCCTTGGAAACAGGTTGGATACAGATGATGAGAGAGTAGGGGAGTCAAGGATAACACCAAAGTTTTGAGCTTGGAGGACTGGGAGACTGTTCTTGCCCTTACTATAAAAGGGAATTTTGGAGGGGGTGGGGTTTAGAATGATAAATAATGAATTCAATTTTGGAAATGTAGAGTTTCAAAAATCTACTGGACACCCAGTTCAAGAAGACATCTGAAAAGCCATTGGATATACAAGACTGAAGATCAGCAGTGAACTTAGGTTAGATAGATTTGAGAATCATCATAATAGAGATAATAACTTAATCAATGGAAGCTGATGAAAGCAAAGTAGAATAAAGAGAGAAAAGAAAAGGTCATACCCCTGTGGGATACATATGTAATTATTTTATGGAATTATACAACCCTATACTGTCATCTCTAGAGGGATCTTTGGAGGTGAATCCCCTCATTTCTTAGCTAAGAAAGCTCACATAGCATATTCTTCTTAAATGATGAGTCTCATTCTGTCACTCAACTGACAAAATGGAAAACCAAATAACTTCAGTGGCTCTTTACTATCTGTAGGATAAGATACAAAATTCTTAACCTCTAAAATCTAATTATCCCACATAATTTTCCAGCATCATTTCCTACTATTTTTCATAAGCTTTCTATTTCAGGCAAGCAGAATGCCTATCACTTTCATAATTCAATATTCTTTCTATTCCAAAAATTGTTTTGGGATTTTGATTTTTATCCAGCATGCTCACTTTCCCTCCCATCTTCATGTTAGCTGAAAATTTTACATGCAAGCAATCAACTTTATCATCAACATCTTCATCAAAAATGTTGAAAACAGATGTCAAATAACTTTTTATGACTAATTTTTTTGGTCTAGTCATTTATGCAGGTCCAAGTCCACTAATTATATTGTCATCAAGCTAGTATCATATAGAAGACAGATGGTTTGTTAATATCACAACATACAATATCTATTACATTATTCTGAACTACTAGTAAAAAATGAATAAAACTATTCTGGTGCAGCATGTTATTGATGAAGCTATTGTATGGGCCAAATTTTAATTGGGGAGTGTTAATTAGGTGGCTTGCTGTAATATTGGGGTAAGGAAGGAGATTAACAGCCTCTTTCAAAAAAGAAATAGGGTTTATTAACAGGAACAACTTTAAAGCACAAGTAATATTAGTAGAACTAGGGAAAAGGGAAAAAGGGAATAGGAGAAGGAAAATAATATGACCTGAAATCACACCAACTGGACTCAGCTGTGCTGCATCTAACCCTCTCCCTCACACCCGCAGGAATGAACTGACTCCTCCCTTCTCCCTATCCCAAAAGGCCCCTTTTCCCCAGGAAACAGGGTCCACATAAACACAGCTCCAAGCTAATTGGTTGGCAGCCTTGATTGACAGAATCAACAGGTGGCTGTACAAATACCAGCTGACCCAGTTTCCAGATGCCAGGGTCACCTGACTACCCTCACCAGACTTCCATTCGTTATAATTTGGCCAGGCCCAGGTAGGCGTTACACGAGGTGGATGGAGCACTGTGCAGGTGCCTATATTTTACAGACTCTGTTTGGTTTTTTTGTTTCTGTTTGTTTGTTTCTTTGATTTTAAGTGGGGCAACCTTTGTTCTATTCCAATCCTGCATTTCTTTTTCTCCAACTTCTACATTCCCAGATAATGTGAAGATTACAGAAATTTCCAAGAGTTGCTGGTAATCACAATCATGGCTACTAAGTTGCAGCACTAGTACTTGAACCTGGCTTTTCTTTTTACTAAATCTTGGTTGATTTTATTTCCAATGATTGGATGTGACAGCATTGCATGGGAACTAGATGAATACTATATTAAATCATATCTCCAAGTTTAAAAAATAGTTATGAATTTATGTGTTCAGTCAGTTGCGTAAATGACTTCTTTGCTCTGATTGAAAACTTGATAGAATATTATCAAGGTACGTGGATTGCAGAGAATTCCAAATAAAAAAAATGAAATAATATTCTACTTCTAAGCTCATTTTGAAATCATCCAATCAATGTAAAGATAATCAAAATATGAAAGTTGATATGCCAGGATTTTCTATTTATTTAATCTACCTATCTTAATGATATGAACATGTATAAAGATTTGGGAAATATAACAAAATTATGACAAGTATAGATATCACTATAACCAACTAAAGAGTCTCATATTTTAAAAAGTAGATTAATTGACTTCTCAGCTTTTGAAATGAAGAATGGGGATTTGGGCTAGGGGTGGGAATTAAGATGCTTCAGTTTTAACTTTCTTTTTTATTGTTTTTTCAATTAACAAGCATTTTTAGTTTGTATTTAACACTTTCACCCATGGGGGGGGGAAACGGAGTACTTACTATATAGCTACATTTGCTGAAAATGTCTATATCTTCTGCATTTTTAGTTCATCATATTTCTGGTAGAAAGTAGGTGATGTGTTACATGTTCATTCTTTTAAACTCCTGGTTTATCACATTGATGACTTTTAAAGTCTTCCAAAATCATTTTTCCTATAAAATAATTGTGTACAGTTTTTGCTTTTTCTGCTTACTTTGCTCTCTCTATAACTTCACAGACATTATCCTAATTTAATCTATGATGCTTCTTTTTTCATTTAATAATATTTTATTTTTTTCCAATGACATGTAAAGATAATTTTAAAAATTCAATTTTAAAGGTTTTGAGTTCCAAATTTTTCCCTCCCTTCCTTCATCTCCAAAATAAGAAATCTAAGAGACATTATACATGTGCAGTCATGTAAAATACATGTCCACATTAATCATATTGTGAAAGAAAAAATATATAACAAAAGAGGAAAAAGCACCCCCGCCCCCCAAAAAAAACCCCAAAGTGAAAATAGCATGCTTTGATCTGCATTCAGACTCCATCATTTCTGTTTCTGGATTTCAATCATGAGTCTTTTGGAATTGTCTTAGATCATACAATGCTTCCTTAAAAAACAACACATTTGGGGAAGCTAGGTGGAGCAGGGGATAGAGCAGCAGCTCTGGATTCAGGGGAACCTGAGTTCAAATCTGAACTCAGACCCTTGACACTTACTAGCTGTGTGACCCTGGGCAAGTCACTTAACCCTCACTGCCCCTTAATAAATAGATTGATGGATAGATAGATAAATGAATGGATGTATAAATGATAAATGAATAAATACATTAATTAATTAATGGATAAATAAATAGGTGAATGAATAAGCAAATAAATAAATAAAACACATTTCATCATATTTATCAAATTCTAGAACGTTGAATTGAACATCTTAAAAGATATGCATGTGGGGGCAGCTAGGTGTCACAGTGGACAAAACACCTGGCCTTGGATTCTGGAGTACTGGAGTTCAAATGTGAACTCAGACACTTGACACTTACTAGCTGTGTTACCCTGGTCAAGTCACTTAACCCTCATTGCCCTGCAAAAAACAACTAAAACAAAACAAAAGATATGCATCAAAGATTGGTTTTCCTCTAAGATGCTCATGCTTGTAAAGGGAACCCCATTATACAAGGTCTTTATTTTTATTACTTTGATATATTCTAATATATTGCATGTTATAGCTTTCCAAACCTAGCAACTACATGTAGACAAGGCTGATAATGATATATTCTAAGTAGTATGTAAGGTCTTATACAACAACTGTTGTAGATCCAGTTACTTCCATCTTGATTGCTCTTCAATTTCTGTGTCCTCTGAGCTCTTAGGAGATTTCTCCATTCATGCCAAAGACAACAGAAACACAGAACTCTCAATCTCAACTAGTAAATCTGTCAAGGGCATCCCATCACCATATCTCATGAGAATGTCAGAATGGTTCCCTGTAGATTGACTTTGGAATTCAGTACACAAACTCTCACTGGGTTGCATTGTCTGTAGAGTAAACTGTTTCCACTAACTCCAACATCCTATCCCAGGTATTCACAAGGAAAAGTTTGAAACACACTTAAAGAATCAATGATTAAAGTCACCTATATTCCATTCAGCCATGACTCATTCCCTATTGTGAGTTATGTGTCTAGTCCTAAGACATAATTAGGGTGGGGAAACCATTGCTTTTATCAGGAGGAAATGTCCTGTGACAAAATTATGGGAGGAACATGAATGAGTCAGACAGTATGGGCAGGCACGAGTGGATTGAAATCCAAATGAAAGGAATCTTCCAAATCAATAAAAGCACAGATAAATTTAGTTTTTCAGTATAAAAAGTTGTCAATATGAAATTTGTTACATTGTTGCCTTTTGATAGCACTTTCCCTTTTCCTGCAGTATAGAGGCTGGTCAGCAAAAACAGTTAAATTGAGAAGATACCCAATGACACATTTCTCCCCACATGTGCTTGTAGAGCTGGAGAGCTGCTCTCTTGGTGGCTGTCTTCTAGCAGGAGTCCTGGAATCTTTCCTAAAGGGATCAGGCATCCCACAGTTTCTTTCCACCCTCATGGGAATTGTGTCTTTGTGGCATTTCAACATTTTTTTTGGGGGGGGGTTGTTTGTTATTCTTGTTGTTTTGTTTTTTGTTGTTTTTACTGGTTGCCCTGGTTATCTTTTCATGCAACTTGATCTGGAAGCTAGAATCTCTAGTTAAAGAACACAAGGTTCAGCAAGAAGAGGCCTTTCTGCCCATGTTCATATATTTTTCATGTTCTGTATTGTATCCTATACCCTTTTACTCTATTTACATGATGATAAATGTCATCCTCTGCACACTAGCTCTTGTTTTTGTTCCACAACTTCGCCACAACACCCTGGGGTTTGCCTCATTACACCTTCCCAACAGACACTTTCACAGCAATGTTACTCTTATCATCTGATGTATGAGGGAAAGGATCGATTACCCACATCATAGGTAGCTCATACCACAAGGACATATATCACACAAACTCACATGTCCGCAGCTATGGATTCCTCAATCTTACCATCCTCTACACTGACCAACCCTATCTGGGTAAAATTATAAATACAGTAACTTTGTTTAATGTCATTGTTCCCCTGTACCCTGAATGTGCCAGCCTCCCCAGTGAAGACACTTTGTCCAGGCCTGCTCTGATCTGACTAATACTGTATCTCCTTAATCATTCCTCTTCATTCCTTTCCCCCACATCCACACATAGCAGTCACCTATTACTTGTTCTAGAGGCAGGTGATGGCACATTGGATAGAGTACTGGTCCTGGAATCAGGAAGATGTTGAGTTTAAATCCAGCACCAGATACTTTCTAAATGTGTAACTTAGCAATTCATTTAACATTTTTTTTGTTTGTTTCCTCATATGTAAAGTGGGAAGAAAAAAAAAAATTAGAGTAACTACCTCCCAGGGTTGTTATAAGGATCCAATGAGATTATACTTGTAAAGTTCTTAGCATAGCTCCTGGTAAATAGTAGGGACTATATAAATGTTTGTTATTACAATTACTATAACTATGATTACTATTACAACTACTACAACGACGATGACAACTACTACTACTATGATGACTACTACTACTACTACTACTACTACTACTACTACTACTACTACTACTACTACTACTATGACCACCACCACCACCCTCCTCCTCCTCCTCTTCTTCCTCCTTCTCTTCCTCCTCCTGCTAATACAACTACTACCGCAACCACCACCACTACCACCACTACTACTACTAATTTAATATTGGATTATAACTCTAGTCAAGTCAGTTGTTTGCCTCAGTTTCCTCTTCTGTACAATGGGAGGTAATAATAGCAAAATAGTCTTGTTGTGAGGATGAAATGAGGTGCCTGTCAGTGAAAATTTATTTATTATGATATTAACCTGAAACATTAGTCTCTTCATAAATGTTTGCAGAACCAATACTTAGGGACTCAATGGAATTTATGCTTTCACTTATTTGGTTTCCACCTCCAATGATAAAGAGAGCATTCCAAGACTGCACTCCATCCCTTCCTTTCAAATTTTTTTGACATTTGTCCAGACCATTACACAAATTTTTTCCCATCATCCAGAGGACCTCCTTTACATTCTTTAGAAATTCAGAGAAAACCAGTGGGGGACTAGGTTTATTTCCTTGCTCTCCCTTGTTCTCCACATGCAAAAATATATATTTTTTTCTCATATATTTCCCCAATCACATCTTTTATTCTAATTATTTTTCTGTTTCTTATATCCACTTTGTGTATCTCCATGGCCCTCTTTGTGATGCTAATTTTGAATTACTTGCAGATTGTGGTTCAATGATGATTTTTTTAGGGTGGGGGTTGGAGAGAACCTTCTGGATACACTCAAAATTGTAACAAATGGACAACACCATCATCTATCTACAAATAGGCTTGACCCTGAAAAAGAGCTCCCAATGAATTATGCTCTGAGTACAAAAGGATAATTTGGGGAGAACACTTGCTGGGTTGTGTTTCTGTAATTATAATTACCTAGTATTTAGCATTTTGGAACACTTTGGTATTTTCTGAGTACTTTCTGTTAGTTCATTAGTTGTCAGATCATTTATTCCTTAGCTCTACTTGTCCAATATTTAAAACAGCATTAATTACACTGCATGGGAGTACACAGACTTTTTTTAAAGGGCTTGGAAATCTATATGCAGACAGGAATGGTTTATTTGTTCTCTTTTAGGGAATTGAGAGAATATTGAAAATTTCACTCAAAGACTAATGTAAAAGACTCATAACCATTTCATATGATTTCTTAATCAGTTTATTATGCAGCAGTTATAGCTGTTTCTGCTATAGAATCACTCAGTAATATCCTTTCTCCCCTTGGATCTTACAGACTATTTTATGTGAAACTCTTTAATGTATTTATTATCTATTATTTTGTATTGTAATCATCTATAAACATATGGCATATACTTCTTATAGATTGAAAACTCAGTAAGAGTAAATGTTCTCAGGGGCAGTTAAGTGATGCAAGTGGATAAAGCACAGGCCCTGGATTCAGGACAACCTGAGTTCAAATCCAACCTCAGACACTTGACACTTACTAGCTGTGTGACCCTGGGCAAGTCAATTAACCCTCATTGCCTTGCCAAAAAAAAAAAAAAAGAGTAAATGTTCTCTTTCCTCTAAACTTTTCTCTCCCTGACTGCTCTAATTACAATACTGCACATAGGAGGTACATCATAAGTGTTTGCTGAACATATTTAAATGAAATGAAATGTGAATTTAATTTAAAGGAAATGGGAATGAAATATCTATCATTTCCTAGCATCAGTGTAAGGATGGGGATCCATCCCACTCAAATGAAGCCAGAATACCCAGATTTCTAGATTGAATCAATCATTCCACTCCACAGCATATAAGTAACAAAATTTGTATAATATTTCTCAGGCTAAGACATGTATATTGAATCCACTGATCAGTGGCACAAATGGGGATATAATGGAATGACACTATAAGGGGGATATATTGGTATCTGTTGTAAAGAAATGAAACAATACAATGTGAGGTATTAAAATAGCAAGATTGTTTTAAAAATTAGCATTCTAATAGCAGGCCAGCTTAGCAGTGAAATAGACATAGCCACACTGAAAGGAATGATTTGGAAAGAGGGAAAGAGGATAGGCTTTATTTCTTCCTCTAAACTTGGCCAGGAGACAACTTTATAAACTTCAAAAAGTCAGAAAATTTGGACCTCCTATTGAATCTTAGCTGTGTCCCTGTAATAGAAATGATTAAAAATGCATTAGTACCTGAGAAGAAATTGGACATAGTAGAAAAGAAACTTGTTGACTCTAAAAAGAAGCCCAGAAGAAATCTATACCTTGAGAAGAAACTCATGATGAATCCACAAAGGGAGGAAAGACTTTTCATTCAACCAGGAATTTGGACATATGCCTAGAGTCCACTTTCCTCTGGTCTTTGTATTTTTATGGAAGAGGGTCTTCCAGATTTGGGGGTGAAGATGGTATACTTCCATTCTTTCTGTATCTTTTTAGTATATTTCTTTTTGTAAGAAAAAGAAAGAAAGAAAAAGAAAGAAAGAAAAAATAAGTAGGAAAGAAAGAAAAGTTTTGTTAATCTGTTGCTTGATGTTGATGCTGGGGCAATATTAAATGAATAAATTATATGGGGGAGCACATTGTTGGATGCTTCTAAATGAAAGTACTAGAAAATCACACTCAGACCCTTTGTCTTATGTCTAGAACCCTGAACAGAGCACTGCTTAGACATCCTTTTGCGGACTCAATATAGTTCAGTACAAATTGGGGGAGTAGGCCCAGAGCCCATGTTATATTTGGATTGAAGAAAGGCACTTAATGAAAGCCATCCTTTCCCTTTTTGGACTAGATGGAGAAATGGTCCCTAAATGATGATGTGTATAAATAGATTCTTAGCTGCTTGAAGATAAACTGGAGGACCAATAGGATGATGAAGAAATACATTGGCATAGAAAGCTCAAATAAGTGAAATAAGGATATTTAGCCTGGAGAAGAGAAGTTGTTTTTAAGTATTTGAAGGGGTGACATGTAACAATGGGATTTGTTCTGATTCCTACTTTACTTCTCCAGAAGGCATAACTGGGAGAATAGATTGAAATTCCACTAAGATAGCTTCGATTCAATGAACAGAGAATGGAGGGGAGCATCCCTAACTCTTGGATTAGAATAGATAATCTCTGAACTACCTTCCAGCTCTAAATCTATGGTCTTATATTTAATGGTTGAATGGTAAGAGGATTTTCTAGTGGCATTTTTCTATTGAATATATATATTTTAAGAACAACTTGAATATAAAGAAGATAGACATCAGATTCTAGATAACACAAAGCTAAGAAGGGTGACTTACACAGTGAGCCTCAGTGTCAGGATTTTACATCAACCTTTTAGGTTTGAATAATGGTCTGAAAACTTAAAGTCAGGTTTCTTATACATGTCCCACCAGAGACTGAAAACAATTCACTGTACAGCAGTTTCAAAACATGTGATCTTCTCTTCTCCTTTAGAAGAATGTATAGTTTACTTCCCTTGTCTAAAATTTAAATATATCTGCTATTCTTTGGATGACATTTTTTGTGTGTTTTATTACTACTTTTGAATTTCTCCATAGCCTAAATCCTTTCAAAAATTCAACATTATAAAATCACCAATTTGTCCCAAGTGACTGAAGCTTTTTTTTTCATGTGAAGCCCTCACTAGATACTTGTATTCCCTTTTAAAAAATGTATAAATGTAATGTCTTTCATTCGAGTTTCAAAAATCAATTGCACAAGAAGTAGTGGATGGAGAAGACCTGACTTGACAGCAGTTTATAAGAAAAAAGATTTAAGGATTCTACTTGACTACAAACTCAATATGAGTCAACGTGATACAACTGCTAAAAGAATGAATGCCATTTTAGGCCATATTAATATAACTTTTGTATCTCGATCACAAGAAAAATATTCTATTATATTATTATATAGTTCATTGCCTAGAATATTGTAAATAAAATGTATTGTCTAGATTTAGGTACATTCCACAAGTTAGATTTTCAGAGGGATATTGAAATATTAGAATATACAGAGAGGAAGCTGCTAACAAGTGAAGATGCTAGAAACCTTTT
The DNA here is from genome assembly GCF_019393635.1 of Dromiciops gliroides. Lineage (NCBI taxonomy): Eukaryota > Metazoa > Chordata > Mammalia > Microbiotheria > Microbiotheriidae > Dromiciops > Dromiciops gliroides. The sequence goes on from NC_057865.1 coordinate 121,002,577, forward strand.
CATAGGAGCACTGGCTAAAGAACTTTCTAAATGGGTTATACAAACATGAAACAGGATTCTTAAAAGCTTAGTGAGGTGGATAAAGCACCAGCCCTGGATTCAGGAGTCCCTGAGTTCAAATCTGGCCTCAGACACTTGACACTTACTAGCTGTGTGACCCTGGGCAAGTCACTTAACCCCCATTGCCCTGCAAAAAAAAAAAAAAAAAAGCTTAGTGAGCTTTCTATCATTGGCCCTAAGACAAGGTTAGATTATTATTTTTCAAGAATGGGAGAGAAGAGGAGTAGCTAGGTGGTGCAGTGGATAAAGCACTGGCCCTGGATTCGGGAGGACATGAGTTCACATTTGGCCTCATACATTTGACACTTACTAGCTGTATGACCCTGGGCAAGTCACTTAACCCTCATTGCCCCACAAATAAGAAAAAAGAAAAAGGAAAAGAAAAGAAAAACCAAAATGATTGTTGGAAGCAGGTATGTGGCACAGTGGATACAGTATCTGTCCTACATTTAGGAGAACCTCAGTTCAAATCAGGCTTCCAACACCTGACACTTACTAGCTGTGTTACATTGGGCAAGTCACAACCCTCATTGCTCTGCAAAACAAAAACAAAAACAAACAAACAAAAAAAGAATGGGAGAGAAGAGATTGCTACTTTGGAAAGGAGATTGAACAAAATATTTTTAAAGTCCCTTTCCTAATCAGAGTTTATTATTCTATAATAAATTATTTGATTCTACCATCATAGGTACTGTATACAAATTAACTATTGCATTTTTCCCATCAAGCCTTCTTCTGAATCATTATATCTCTGACACATGATACCCTTCAGCCATTTAACCTATAAGCTTCAATATATCTTGCTCTCTAATTTCCTGTCAGTATAATAGATTTGGAGAAGCACCATGGCATAGTGAATAAAAAGATAGTTTCAGAGTAAACAAGATATGGATTCAAGTGTTACCTCTAATAAAGACTAGCTGTGTGACCCTGTCTATCATCACTTAACCTCTCTTAACTCCATAGAACTCTCTATGAATGTAAATTGAAAAGTTGCTGCACAGTATTAGAAGAAATTTCCACAACAGGTAGTTCTCTGTATCAAAGAAGTAATGATTTTAGTCCAATTTGTAAAAAACAGCCCCTTAGAGTTGGTTCAGTTCAATTAGAAAAGCAAAGATTAGACACTTACCATATGTAAAACCATTCAGGGAAATGGAGACACAAAAACTTACTCCTAAGATACTTACTTTCTACTGGGAGCTTATAAAATATAAACAGTAAGTAAAATTCTCTCTCTATAAATGGGTAAGAAGTACTAGATGTGTGATTTCATCAGTGAGGTTAATCCTGGATGAGGAAACTACCTTTACCAACACAAATTTGCATGGTCCCTGCAATTTACAGTTCTAATGAGTTGCCTAGAGCACAGAGACAAGTGATTTGTTCAGTCACACAAGTAAGATTTGTCAGGGGCAGGACTTTCATAATGATGAAGATTATGTAAGGCCTCATTTAAGAGATGAGACTTAAAGAGAGCTATCCTAAATAAGACTTGCTGTTTGTTTGTTTCCTGCCTTTTTCACTCTGTTTTTCCTCTACCTTAGCCTGGAACTAAGTGGCTGAGAGAGAAGCACCTTGGTTGCTATGGGGCTTTTGGCTTGGCTCCATGAAATGTTCTCTATAGCTGCCTCTATGGTCCTTATTGGATTCCACCAGCTTTGAAGGGCAATGGGGAAGTTCCACAAAGGGATGTTGGAAGTACTCTCCAAGCTACAGCAGACCTACTCACCAGTGAAATGGGGTGGGGAGAGTGCAGGAAGTATAGGAACATAGAGTTTGTCTGAAAACCTCTCCAGTGAATGTCACAGACCCCAGTACTCTGATAGAGCCTTTTGATTACCTAGCCACCTGCTGAAACTAAACCTGCATTCCAGAACTGCAGCTGGGGAGCCACCAACCCATGTAGGCAGAAATGAAAACATGAAGCAGTTACTCCCATAACCTCCCCCTTTGTCAAAACCCACTTGGTTCCTCTTGAAGTATCTCAGAACCCCAAAACATCCAATGCAAAGACCTAACACCTACACAGCAGGAAAGAGTCATGTCCACATACTCACACTAATCACAGGTTGTAAACATTGATGATGTCACTCCATCCCCTTCCCTCCACAACTCCTCTGTCCACCACCCCTTTCTCCTCCTTCCTATTTGCCACTTAGAAATCCAGCCAAATGCTGACATGGAAACCTGCACCAGGATCCCAGGCTACTGGACGTGGAGATTTCAATGTGTCACAGCAACTTCTTGGAATCACCCATGATGTTGACCTAAAAGCTTTCCAATCTCACCTCTTACATTACTCACAGGGAGGTACCCACTGACAGAATAGGATATCTCTACTAGAATTGGTCACCCTCTTGATCTTAGCCCAGAACTCAGCATTAATTGAGAAGACCCCTAGGCACCCTCCTTGTCTTCTCTGGGGATTTTGGCTTGGATCACAGAAGATTACTTATATGGCTGTCTGTACAGCCTCTACTGACTTCCACCCCCTTTTCTGGGACATGTCTCTAAGGAGGAAATCTCCAGTGGTCTCAGGCTCACCCCTAGCCATAGATTCTAGAGAACTTGGAGGAAGGGACAGATTTTGGCAGAATTTCTGGTAGACTTGAAACTTACCTACATTAACCCTAGGATCTTAATGTTACAGTCACCCCTCCCCCACCCAAACCCACCTGAGACTAAGTAGCATCCAATCACAATACCTGCTCAGACTGATCTAGCCTCCCTTGGAGCCAACAGAAGCCCCATTTACCCCACCCTGCCTGGACACCCCAAAGAATCTTAACATCCACTGACTGGACAAGAAACCAACATGTAAGTACCCCCCCAAATATAAATCATTACTGATGAATCAATATTTATCACATAAGCTCACATAAGCATTTTGCAATATATTTTCAACCAGATTTATGTAGACACCATCCTCAAACACATACACCCTAGAGGTGACCTGCCAAGATACATTTGTTTTTAGCTTTCAATTACCAGCACAATAATACCCCAGAAAACAGGAAAGCTGTTTGGGTCAACAGTCCCACTAAATGTATATCTATATTGCCTTTGTGTGATTAATATCCATAGATTTACTTCCTATAACATCAAAGATCTTAATGGGTTAGCATCCTACCAATTCAGGAAATTATTTCATTAGGGTGGGTCACTGCTCTTAAATCAAAGATATTTGAAAATTACTTTAATTCACTTACAGGCACTTCCAGCTTTAATAAAGATAGAATAACTTGCCTAGTCCCACACTATCCCAAAAAGATTAGCTTTGACCATAGATATGTAAACAGTAAGACCTGTGTGTATTCATTTCTGTACTTTGCATGAGGAAAGGGAAGGTTAAGGAAAGTTCTCAATAATTGTTAAATAGAATCGAATTCAGATGGAACTGGAGTGACTGAAGTGAAAAGTGGGATAACAATTACAAAGAAAAAAGGAGAAACCAGGGAAATGATCCCTAGGAAAAGGAGCTATAGGCAATCATGTAGAAATTAATTTGTTCATTACTAGCCTTCCTTGTCAGCTATCTAACCCAGGATAAGAGTGCTCAACCAGCTATTAAACACCCTCAGCTTTCCAAGCCTAAAGCTGAGATTATTTTACCTAAAGTTAGATGAAAGAGTGTGAGAAATCTAAATGGACTCTGCTAGGCCAATTTGAGTATGGTCTTGAATATAGGCAGTGCACCTGGAAAGACATTTCTTCTGTGGCTATCACTCAGGTTTTGGAGTTTTCTCTGACTAGGTCCTCAGTGTTCTGGGGGAATACAAGTATTTTTAAGGGCTGCTTTTGAAACATTAAATATTCCTGGAATACCTAGAGTTTAGTGTCAAGAGAGTGGTAGAGTTCACTGACTATAGATTGAAAAATAATTTCCCCAAATTTTCATCTTTCAGAACAAAGTTAAATGAGAGAGTGAGAGATAGTGTGAGAGAGTGATGTGAGAGAAGGAGAGACAGAGAGAGAGAGAGGGAGAGAGGGAAGGAGAGGAGAGGGGGAGGGAGAGGGAGAGGAATGAGAAGGAGAAAGTGTGAAGGGAGAGATTAGAAGGGGAAAAGAAGATTTTTGACTCATACAAATCTCTTTACTTTGAATATATATATTATATATATATCATATATACTTTATATTTTTGAATAGATATAGAATATATATTTGTTGAATATATTTATATATTTTGAATGTCTATATTCAAAATATATTTTCATATAAATATATATGTATAATTTCCTTTCATATGTGAATAGCTGCAGTAGTGCAAGAAATACTTAATAGAAGGCAGAGTAATAAATTGTTAGAACTGAGAGGGACCTTAGAGAATATCTATACTAACCTCCTAATTTTACAAATGAGACTCTGACTTGCTCAAAGTCACATATATAATTAATAAAAGAGTACAGGAACTAAAGTATCTTGATTTCCAGGATAGTGCTCTGTCCACTGTACTGCATTGTAAATCAACATTTTTATATCTCCAATCACTCTGTTGCTAAACATAAAGTATCATTTATGATAATTCATTGTCCAATTTTCCATTTTTATTGCAGTACTCCACTATCTGTTGGCAACATCATCCATGATTTTTGAAACCATCAATTTCAGCAGCACTGTGAGTACATCTCTACTTTTCTGTTGTTTCTTCTGTCACCATACCTTCCTTATCAGGAAGCATTTTCAATACTGTACCAGTAAATGTGCTTTATTTTGATTAGTGGTCTACTCATCACAGATAAATGCTTTTAAATTGGTTCTAATCTGAGCACATATATAAAGTAACCCACTTGATGTTATATTTTGAATATTATGAGTAATGCATCTTACTTTATTGAAATACCTGCTTCATGGACTTTTATTCAACAATGGGTAAACAATCACCAAATATATTCTTTTCTCAAGGCAGTGATTAGAATGTTAAACCAAAATAATCTTTTCATTCTCCTAGGTTTACAACCTTGAAGTCATCCTTAATTCTTCCCTTCTCCTTGTTAAGATAATGGAATTTGGTAGATGCCCAGGGTTCTGACTTGATTGACTTAGTAGTGTTTGAATTGGGTGTTAATGAGGAACTACTGGGTGCCCACTTAGAGGTGATTAGATCTTGAATTTGAATTTGGCCAGCCCTAAGGAGTGTTCTGAGAGGCTGTGGACTGCCGCATGGACAGGAGACCTCTCTCAGCCAATTAGCTTGAAGAGCCTCCCATTTCTGGAAGGAGGAGAAGAAGTAGGAAGCAGATACTGGTGGAGGGCTTCTTCCTCTTTTTGGTTCCAGACATTGGCTTGGTCGCAGGACTTCATGTGAGTGGTTAAGAAGGCTAGGATTTCCATTCTATATATAATATAATAGTATGTAATAGTATATACTATTATGTTATGTTATATTATTATATTATATTATATTATATTATATTATATTATATTATATTATATTATATTATATATAATCTGTTCTCAATCTTTCTCTCTCTTTATTATCTTATATCTTTTAATAAACCCTTAAAATCCTAAACTCTTGGTGAATTTATCAGTGATTTTAGCCAGGTTCCCCCCAAAACTGGGGGGACAGATTAGAACCCACATTGTAAACAACACATCCTTATATACTTTTTTTTCCAATCAGATGCCAAATCTTCTGTCAATTGGGTCTTTCTTTCCATGTGCATGACTATGTCTTTATATTGATCACTCTTCACCTATAGCTTACCCTTTACAATGACCTCCCTAATTTGTTTCTCTACTTTTAGTCTCTTTTCCTTCTTTAATTTATCCTCCACAAAACTGCCAAATTAATATTCTTTAAGGCACTGATAAACCATGTTTCATAACTCCTTAAAATCTTTAGTGGCTCCGTATTACATCTAGGATAAAATGTAGACATCTTAAATTGGCATTTAAAATCCTTTATAGTTTGGCTCCAGTTGATTTTCCCAGATGTTTCACATTACTCCCCTTCATACACAATTCCTTTTATTTCATCCAAAGTGGCCTATTTCCCATTCTTTTTAGTTGGCATTACCTTTCCTTCCTCAGTGCTTTTGCAAGGCTTTCCCTCCTGCCTCAAATGCATTCCCTCCTGATGCCCACCTTTCAAAATCCCTAGCTTCCCCAAGGATGTCCTCATGTGTAAATACCTATATGAAGCTTTTCTTGATATGTCTTATTGTTGGTGCCATGTCAGTCCTCAAATTAGGATGCAATTATTTTCTCTGTAGCTATTTTAGCAACATCATTACCCCAAGTAACATGTAAGTTCATTGAGTAGAGGCTTTTTTTTTCCATTTTTTTTGTATCTCCACCTCTTAGCAATAGTGCCTAGCACATAGACACTTAATAAAATTATTTAATTATATTTATTTTTAACTATCTACATAAGTAAATGTGTCTTCAATTATTTATGTTGTATTGTTCCTTTAAAAGTACTTCCCTTTCATATAGAGCAGTTTGATATGAAAAAATACTTTGCATGAAGAAAAATAATTCAAATGGTATAGGATATAAAGTGTTATTTCTTTCATAGGTGAAGAATTAAGGTCACAGAAAGGAGTAAGAAAAGAATTAGGACTTTAAAAAAAATCTGTTATACTCTATGTGTAAAGAAACACAGTTTTCAGATAAGCTATTGGCCATTTGATTTCCAAAACTAAAATATGACATAAATATGAATGCTTAAATCACCTTATAAATATATAGAATGATGGTTCTTTTATGGAAATAATTTGGTGTTTGGTGAAATAATTTGGCAAAAAGAAATTTTATTTATTAAAAATGGCTATAAACAAAAAATTGTTAAGTAAGCTGCATTGAAGTCTATAGAAAGGCAGGGAGATACAAGGCATTGTTGGTATTAGAGCTCACTTTCATGTAATTGTTCCAAAGATTAACACACAAAATAATTAAAGTACAAATTGTTTTAAAAATCCTATTTGGAGAATATATGGTCATTAAATAAGGTTTGTAGATGTCATAGGGGAGCTTTAGAGAGCAGTTAACCTTGTAAGTAAAAAGTGAGTCACTGAGTTTTAGAGAGTTCTAATTTAAGCCAATGGATGATGTGAAGGATGAATAATGGGAACCTGACAAATGAGGATTAAATAATGAAGAAATAGCACAGGAAAAGGCTGACTATGTCCTATCTGTGTTAAGAACTGGCAGTTGTAGCAGTCAGTTAGCAGAAGACTTTCATTGAACAATAACTTCATTGTCAACTATTGAAATCTACAGGCCCCTAGTTTTCAAAAGAAATGAAACCTTAAAGAAGTGTATGCTCTTCTCTGCTGCCACTTCTGGTTGGAGAGATAAAAGAAGAGGGGAAAACTAGGCTTTACAGATATTTTGCCCTGAGAATTTTTTGTTATGAGCTGATTGGTGGGTGAAGCATCTTCATAAATAAATAACTAGCTGGGATCCTCTGCCTTGCTCCGAGAAAGCCAGTTCCATTAGCTTTGCTGTTCTCTGGCTTGAAGGGAGTAGTAAACCAAAATAAAAGCATAATACATCCTTAGACCCCTTTTAAGGGTGATTAGGAATTGAAATAGCTTGGGATTCTGTTTCATTGTGAAAGTAGAAGAGAAGATTCATCCTTCAGCAAAGAGGTGTGATTATTAAGGGGAGCAGTTAGCCAAAAAGGAAGGCGATAAGTATTTTTTAAGCATCTAGGAATTTTACTAAGTGCTTTATTTTTTATCTCATTTCAAGAAGTGGCTTTGTGTGGTACAAATATTGCTGCATAGACACAGATAACTGAGTACATTGGCAAAAGAAGGTGACCACAAGAACAGTCTCAGTTTTTTTGTATCTGTAGCACCAAACCTGAAACAGTAGATATTTACTGGATAATTGATTGGGGAAAAAATAGTATGTTAGCTCCCAAAGGCAATGACTGTCTGATTACCTTTGTATTGCTAGTGCCTGGCATAGTATTAAATAAGAGCTTAATAAATGTTTGTTGATTGATTGTCACATCGGGACCACACATGTATAATCAGTTTTACTTCAGTCTTTTTTAAAAACAACATTTAAAAATACAGTTGAATGCACACTAATGAACCTCTCTTTGGCTTCATGGAACAGCCTAAGTTTGTATTGGAAATTCAATCCACTTTAAGTCTGCCCAATCACTTATCTTAAGTATCACAGACTCTAATCACCTAGTGAAAGAGATTTCCCTTTAATTGATTTACCATTGATTACCTTTATCTGCTTTTAAAATGAGAATTTTATCCTTTCAATAAAATGTTCCATTCAGCTGCCAAGAACTTAATGAGGTTAAGAAACCACGATGAACTTCATGTTAACAATAGGAAACAGTACACAAATTATTTATTTTATTATGAGATAGTAGCATTTAGACTGGGGGGTGAGGAGGTGGGGTACTTTTAAAATCCCTTACTATAACCTATACTCTTTTTGCAACATCTGAGAAAACTGAAGCCTAGAGAGTTTAAGTGAATTGTCACAGTAGCAGTTAGTAGAATAGCTGGGATATGAACCCATTCTTCTGAATTCAAATCAAGTATTCTCTCTATTTTACCACAGTGACTGAGGTAGTAGGAGATAATCAGTGAAAAAGCATTTATGAAATTCTAAGTTCTTGAAGTCAGCTAGGTTCTAGAGAAATAATAAAAGGTAAAAAGCAGTCCCTGACTTCAAGAACTTTATATTCCAATGGGGAAACGACATATACATAAGAAGTAAATTACAAGAAGAAGGAGCCCTAGAGCTTATGAATGGCTCCAAGAGAGCAGGGGAACTGGTCATGGTTCCAAGGCAGAAAGGGTCCCTTGTGCTTCTGGCTACAGGGGAACAGGTGTCCTTTCTGAGTAAAAATAAAAGCATAGACCAGGAGAGTAGTGAACACAACTCTCCCCAGATTATACCACCCTGGAAGCAAAAAAAACAACAACATGTAGATCCCAAGAACCAGCTCTGAAAACAACAGCACAAAAAATCCTGAAGCTTTGGATAATGCCTTCCAAATCTGAGGTGGAGAGTCCAACTTTAACAAAGTTCAAAGTCAGGAAATAGGCTGAAAAAAAATGAGCAGACACAACCACAAAGAACTACTATTTTATCAGTGTGAAATAACTATAATCAAAGCCTCAAGGAATGGAAAAAGTAGTTCAAAATCTCACTAATGAAAATAATTACTTCAAACATTGAATTAGGCAAGTGGAAGCTAATGACTCCATGAGACAGTACAAAACATTAAACCAAAATCAAAAATGAAATAAATAAATAAAACAAAATGTGAAATACCTCATTGGAAAAATGACTAACTTGGAAAATAAATTGAGGAGGGATAATTTAAGAATTATTTGACTACCTGAAAGCTATCACCAAAAAAATAATCTAGACAGTATATTTTAAGAAATTATATTCAAAAATAACTTCTTCAATATGTTAGATCTAGAGGGTAAAATAGAAATTTGAAGAATCCTCCAATCATCTCCAGAAAGAGATTCCCCATCTCAAAAAAACATCAATCAGAAATGACAAATGAGAATATGAGGGAAGATAGATAAAATAATAAACTGTTGGTTCAGTTGTAAACTGGTTCAGCCATTCTGGAGAGCATTTTGGAATTATGCCCAAAGAGTTATAAAAATGTGCATACCCTTTGGTGCAGACATACCACTACCAGGTCTGTATCCCAAAAAAATCAAAGAAAAAGGGAAAGGACTGATTTATCCAAAAATATCTGCAATAGTTCTTTCTATATTGGCAAAGAATTGGAAATGGAGGTGATACTCATGCATTGGAAAATGGCTGAGCAAGTTATAGCATATTTTTGTGATGGAGTACTACTTGGTTTCAGAAAAAAATAACAAGAGCTTTATGAATGGATGCAAAGTGAAGTGAGATGAACTGAGAGATCATTTTGTACATTAGCAGCAATGTCGTGATGATAATTGACTGTGAAAAACTTGAGTATTCTGATCAATGGTCCAGATATTTTTAAAGCTCTCATTATGCAAAAAAAAAATGCTTTTATATCCATAGAGATGATTAATTAAGTGCAAATCAAAGTACTGTGTGTGTGTGTGTGTGTATATATATATATATATATATACATATAATTTGTTTTGCATGATTTAATGTATAATTGATATTATTTTGATTGCCTTCTCAGTGCGAGAGGGAGGGAATCAAAGGGAGGCAAAGAACTTGGAACCCAATTTAAAAAAAAAACGAATGCTAAAAACATTTTTTTTTTTTTAATGCTGGATGGGATAAGGAGTCCCTGGAGTTTGAGTAGAGGGAAGGGGAAAGAGTGACATGTTCAGATCTACACTTTAGGAAAATTGCTTTGGTAGCTAGGTGGAGAATCTATTGGAGTGGACTGGATTTGATAAAGGAAACTACTTAGAAGGCTATTGTCATATTCTAGGTAAGGCATGATAAGGGCTTGAATGAGTACTATGGAAGTGGGAAGAAGGGGAAGGATGGAAGAGATAATGTGATAGTAAAAAAGCACAATTTGGTAACAGATTAGAAATGTGGACTGATGAGAGTGAGGAGTTTAGAAAGACATTGAGATTGTGGGCCTATATGACAGTATTCTCAATAGTAATAAGGAAGTTGTTTCTTTTTTTTTTTTTTAAGAGAGGAGGCTTTGGAGAAAAATATAAGGAATCATAGAATATTTGAGTCAGAAGGGACATTTGAATTTATGCAGCCCAATTCTTTCATTTTCCAAATGAGGAAACTGAGGTCCTGATGGGGAAGTGATTTGCCAAAAGTCATAAGAGTAACAAAGAATATAGTTGTTTGCTCATTGTATTCCCTTATAAGATTTTAATCTCCTTGAGGGCCAGGCAGAGCCAAGATAGCAGAAAGAAGCCAGTAAGTTGCCTAAACTCTCCCAAGTTTCCCTAAAAACAACACTAAATCAAACCTTTAAAGTGATTCTGGAACTAAAGAACTGACAAAGAGACAGATAGACACAGTCTTCCAACTGGAGATAATTTAAAAGGCTTAAGGAAAGGTCTGTCTCACTTGGGCAACAGGAGAGTACAGCATACCTCAAGACAGCATGGAGGATGGCCAAGTCAGCAGGAGACTCCAGGCCACAACACAGATCAGCAGCAGAGGCCCCTTGGTAATGGCTCAGTAGACTGGTGGTACAGTAGACCACATGTGACACCTGCAAGCACCATCTGTGAAGGCAACCTGCCAGCTAGAGATCCACCCACAGGACAAGTGCTACTAGGCCAAGCCATCCCTGTTCAGGGAGCAAGCCTGGGGAGGTGAGGAATCCACAAGCCACATAGACCTCAGAGCAGAAACCAAGTAACCAGATTCCTATCTTCCATCACAAGAAACTTTCAACAGTGGCCCCTGTGCCCTAGAAGCAGACCTCAATGTTAAAAGTCAAGAAATATGCTACAATATGATTAAGAAAAAAATGAGCCCTTACCATTAATAGCTTCTATGGCAACAGGGAAGAACATAGCATAAACTCAGATGAGAATAATACTGTCAAAATGCCTACCTGTGAAGCTTCAAATGAGAAGATGAAGTGAAGTGGTCTCAAGACCAAAAAGCCTTCTTGGAATATCTCAAAAAGGATTTTAAAAATCAAATGAGAGAGGTAGAAGGAAAAAAATGGGGGAAGAAATGAGAATTATGCAAGAAAACTATGAAAAAAGAATCAGCAGCTTGGAAAAGAAAGCACAAAAATTGAATAAAACAATTCCTTAAAAAAATACAATTGGCCAAATTGGGGCGGGGGGGGGGGGGGGTGGATTGACCAAAATGAAAAGGAGGTACAAAAGCTTACTGAAGAAAATAATGCCTTAAAAATTCAAATTCGGCTGGTGAAAGCTAATGATTCCATGAGACACCAAAAATGTGTCAAACAGAATCTACAGAAAGAACAATAGAAGAAAATGTGAAATGTTTCATTGGAAAAACAACTGACCTGGAAAATAGATCCAGGAGAGATAATCTAAGAATTATTGGACTACCTGAAAGCCATGATCAAAAAGAGTCTAGATATATTATTCTAGGAAATTATCAAGGAGAACTGCCCTGATATAGTTGAATCAGAGGATAAAATAGCCATTACTTTCCTTAAGGGCAAAGTATATTTTTGCCTTTCTTTCTGTCCTTAGCCTTTAGCCCAGTGTCTGGAACAAAGTTGGTACTTAAACCTTGTTAACTGATATTACTTAGCACTTTAACCAAACACTTTCATATGTATCATCTAATTTGATCCTAGAAACAGACAAGTGAACTTAACTAACATAAGAAACATTACCACTCCCATTTTACAGATGAAAGGCCCAGAAGCTCTGGAAACTTGTTTGACTTGCCTAAGGTTATGCAGCTATCATAGTAATGGAAACTGAACTCAGTAAAGGTATGAAGAGACCAAGTTGTAAAGGGCTTATGTAAATCCTTTGCAAAACAGAGGATTTATTTGATCTTGGAAGGAATGAGGGTCCACTGGGATTTCTAATGTGGAGGAGAGGGATTGTGAGAGGTGGATGAACTGGTCAGACTTATAGTTAGGAAAATTACCTTGATAGCTCAGTAAAGGACAGATTGGAAGAGGAAGAGACTAGAGGAAGGAAAACCAATTAGAGAGCTATTATAACAATAATCTGAGGAAGAGATGATAAGGGCCTGAACTAGGCTGTGTGAAAGAACAGGAACAATTTATAAAAGTTGTGAAGGTTGAAATGGAAAGTTTTAGTAACAGATTATATATTTGGTTTGATTAATAATGGGGAATTAAGGATGACACCAAGGTGGCAAGCTTAGATGACTTGAGGAATGGTGGACTTCTCTTCAGTAATAAGATAGTTAGAAAGAAGAAGTTATTTCTTTTTCCAGGAAGATAAAGAGTTCTGTTTTGGATATATAAAGGTAGAATGTAGTTTGATTTGTGTTTCATGAGTTTCAACTTAGGAACTATGAGGCATGTAAGGTTGCTATTCTATACCTGCTCCTATCAAGGAAAAACCAGTTGCTTCAGTAGAAATGATGAAAAAATTTGAGTTGGGTAGTTACTTTTCTAATTTTCCATAGAAAGCACCTAATTACTTTTTGTGATTTCTACTTATCAGGCATAAACAAACAATATCTCAGGGACCTGAGTGAAGTGACCGCTGTTATTGCTGAGCTTGGTGGTTATTTGAAAGATTATGGAGAATAAGAGTTGCCACATGATTAGAGGAAGTCAAATGGTGACTAAGTATTTATTTATTTTATTTTATTTTGTTTGTTTTTGGTGAGGCAATTGGGGTTAACTGACTTGTGCCCAGGGTCACACAACTAGTAAGTGTCAAGTGTCTGAGGCCGGATTTGAACTCAGGTCCTCCCAACTCCAGGGCAGGTGGTCTATCCACTGTGCCACCTAGCTGCCCCCATGACTAAGTATTTAGAAAGGGGAAGATAGTAGCATCTATAATTTATATTTTTCAGAATGATGAACTGGAGTCTGGTCAAATTATAGAATGAATTCTTAAATGAATAATGTACAAACATTCAGAATAAAAAGAAGTGATCAGTAAAAGCAGGTAGGACTTAAAAAAAAGGTCATGCTAGATTAAACTTATTACATGTTTTGGACAGGGTCATTGAACTGGTAGATGAAGGAAATATGGACACAGGGTACCTACTGTCATGGGGAGAGGTGGTAGTGGTTCTTGGGCATTCCTCAGTAAAGAATTACAGTCTTACACACAATCCAATTAGAATTAATGTGGTCTTTTATTTGACACTAGGAAAGTGACCAACTGGGAAGTCAAAGACTTCACCCATGGGCCGGAGGGTTTAGAAACATCCTTCTCTCTGAACCAAGGGAAGGCAAAAGCTTTTATAGAGGATAGATGGGGTGTCCACTTGAATATTGAGGAATCAAGGGACTATTAAAATTTAGATTGAACAAGTAAATATCAGGAAAGACACACCTAAGAAGTAGGGGGAGATAAAATTCTATATCAGGAAAGTATCCTAGGCATGGCTACTACCTGACCTAAACTAGGAGACAGAGGTAATCCCAAAGGTCAGGACCATCATTTAAAAAAAAGCAAATCACCCTCAACTCTCAGACTCCTCAGGCATTAAGGTTCCCCCCCCAAAAAAATTTTCCATTTTCAGGTGAATACCCCATCTATCCTCTGTAAAAGCTTTTGCCTTACTTCTATTCTGGGAAGAAGATGTTTCTAAACCATCTTCACCCCAGAGGTGAAGTCTTTGACTTCTCACTTGGTCACTTGTTCTATCTTCAAATAAAAGACCACTTTAATTCTAATTGGATTGCGTGCAAGAGTGTAATATTTACTAAGGAATAACTAAAGACCCCCACTTTTCCCCATGACAAAATGATTTCCATATTATTCATTTTATATAAGAAGATTCATGATTCTATATAACTATTTCTATTTTATAAATTTTAAGTTATACATAGGCACCAAAAATCATTCTCCCATCAAAATACAGTGGTATTGTTTTCTTGACTCCTCTAATTTTGTAGTTTCTAGTTTCTATCTTGTCTTAGGTTCTATAGGATAATGCCAGCTGTTGAGTCAGCAGCAAGTAGGACATGATTCCTGAGATTCCTTTTATGCCCCCACCCCCCAGGGCAGCCACCTGCTTTGTCATTGAGAAAAGGACTCATGTGGCAACCTGACAAATATCTGGTTGCTGAGCATAGCCTTCTTTCTCTAAGGCTCACTTGTAGATTTCCATTAAAGCAGGGAAGAGGTGCATGTGTGTGGCGGGGGTGGGGAGGGGGAAGGATTGAAAATTCATAGAAATATCCCCATGGAGCCAAGCTGAAAGACAGAGAGAGACCTTCACCTCATAAATAAAACATAAGCAAAGTCAATGCAGGGTGGTGAACCTCTTTTATTAATATACCTAAATGATACAGGAAAACAAGTCGATGAGATAAAAATGTATGTCAAAGCAATATCCTAGTCCCAGATGCATTCTCTGACTCACCAGGCAAGCTGTTCTAGCTCACAGATGCACCCTTGTCTTTAGATTTTGCCCTTTGATCCATAATATCCTTCTTCTATTGCATTAGACATCTTCAGTTCTGTTGGGATGCTCTGCATAATGAGTTGGAACACGAGTACTATCTCTTCCTCAAATCAGAAGCTAAGAACACTGAGGTTTTCTACCCCTGCACAAATGCATTTGAAACCTGTGTACCTAATAGAATGATGTTTCTGTAACAGCAAGCTAGCCTTCTACATATGGGACTTGTTATCTTTGACTCTGGGTTTCAGGATGCACTAACTTAAATGGAGTTTTTTAAGTCACCATCTCCATTGTCTGCTACCACTATCTAACAATCATCTATCCTTTGTTTACTGTTGTGATCAGAAATCCAAAATTGTGACCTTTAAAGTGTTATATAAACAAATATAACTAGATTTGGATTTAGGAAATCCTGGTTCTGAACATAGCTTCTGACACCATATGTGCAACCATAAGCAAGTCTCTTAACTTTCTGAGATGCACTATAAAGTGAGGATAATCATGGTTCCTAACTCATAACATTATTGTTATTATTTTTTTTTAGTGAGGCAATTGGTGTTAAGTGACTTGCCCAGGGTCACATAGCTAGTAAGTGTTAAGTGTCTGAGGTCAGATTTGAACTCAGGTACTCCTGACTCCAGGGCTGGTGCTCTATCCCTCATAACATTATTTTGAATATCATAATGTATGTCATTTGAAAAACACAACTTTTGAAACTACAAAACATTATATTAGTGCTAATTATGCCCTTGGATTTATCAAGGGACTTATCTTGCAATCATTCCAGGTAAGGTCCTCACAAATAATATGCTTTGGTGGCTTCATTTGTATCACAGGGAAGCTATGTAAACTTTGTTTTTTTATTGCTAAAGGACTACACTTCAGGTAATTCTCAGTTTACCATATAATTCAGTTGGTATTCTGCGTGGTTTCAAAAGTGAGAATGAGGATGTGCCAAGACCTCAAGAAATAGCTTGCTTCTCATTTAGTCATATAGCAGCATCCCCAATCCCATCACAACTCTTATGACCATGAGAGACCATCAAAGATGCAGTCTTCATCATTTCTTAGAGCATTGTCTTTCGTCAGATTTCATCTAGTGAGAATGGAAACAAAAAGAAGCCATTAAGCTGTAAAGAATTAATTGTTATTTGAGGTTTTTATGCCTCCCTGCGCACTGGCCTGGGACTCTGCAAACCACACCCACCCACTGGTTGTAGCCATTGCCAGGGCTCTGGCACCTCACATCATCACCATTCGCTGACACCTACATGAGCCTGGCAAAATTATAATGATTGGAAGCCTAGTGAGGGCAGTCATGTGACTATCAGAGCGGCCGTCCCATTGGCTGGGGCTGTGTGGGGGTGTTTCTAGGTTTGGCGGAGGAGAATTGGGTATTCTAGATGGAAGCTGGAAAGCGACAGGCGTTCTACTGTGTATTTTCAGCTGATTCATATTTTTTCAGGTATTATAATTTCCCTTTCCCCATTTTATTTCCTTTTCCTTGATCCTACTGATCCTGTTTGTGTTTTTGTTTTTTTTAAGTTCATTCTTGTTAAAATAAATCTTGTTCTGTTTTGAGGGAGGCTGCTGGTCTTCTTCCTTGCCCCAAAATAGCAGCGAGCCACTTAGCTAGCACTCCCCAATTAAAAATTGGTCCCCACAAAGCCAAGGGAAGAGGCCAAAGCTGAGTGATTCCTTTAGAATGGAACCCCTGTCCAGCTGTTAATGAGCCCAATCCTCCAAACATGTGAGTAATTTTCTTTGTGCATGGCACATCTTACTTTACTTCCTCTATACAATGTAAGTTCATTTAGGGCAGAGACTGGTTGGGCTATTTTTTTTTCATTTTGTCTTTATATTCCCAGAACACATATGGCATTGTGCCCATAAGTCGTGCTTACTAAATGCCTATCGTTTTTCTTTTTTTTTTTCCTGATATAGGTGGTCACAGGGTCATATATTTGTAGGGAAAAATAAGCTTTACTCTGTAACAATGGTTGCAAATTCTATACCTAAGTTCAGCCAACCATCCCACAAATGCATAATTTTGTCACCACTGTGACTAGGAATAAAAGCATATATATTAATTGAAACCTACCCCCAATTATGGAAAAACAAATCAGAGTGCATATCTTACTGATGATGGGTCAGTCTTGTACTCCATTAAAAAAAAAAAAAAGGCCAACCCATTATCCTAAAGGATGCCTCTCTCATAATAGTTGAATGATATCTCTAAGGATATAGTTCACAGACTGAGCTCATATACATAGAATTGATGTGTTCTAAGTTGAGAGGCTGGATAATGACAGTGGTGCATTTTTAATTTTAGTGAAATAGCTATTTAATTCCTACAACCTTCTATCAAATTGGTGCTAATGACCTAAGTTCACAGTGTGCACAATACTAATAGCTGCTTAATAGAAAGAATTTTGGACAATTTTTCCATGTAAGCAGGATACACTGAAGTAAAATTACTACTATGGAAAGAAGACATACAAAGACACCAATTTCTCCTGGGTTACTGCTTCAACCCCATCTCAAAGGAAATTCCCCTATTCCTTGTTAAAGTCAACCCCTCTGATTTTGTTCTCAATTATGTCACCTCCTACCTCTTCCAGGACCCTGCTAATAATCCCTCATCTCACATCTCTAATTTCTCTCTGCCCTGACTCTTTCAACTCTACTTACAAACACCCTCCATCCCTAAAATACAGCAAAATACATTTTTTTTCTAAAGCTTAGTTACCCCTCTTACCCTACCAACATCCTTCCTTCCTTTGGACACCAAATTTCCAGGGAGTAGTTTACATTCACTGCCTCTATTTCCTTACCAACCGCTCATTCTTTATCTCCTTGTAACTTGGCCTCATCTCAACTCTCTAAAAATTCAACAATAATCAGCTAATGGCCAAACTTTGTGCATTTTTTTCTTCGTCCTCATCTTCTTTGATCTCCCTATAGGATTTTACATTATTGACCTTCTTGAGAAGGTCACTTATTCTTGAAACTTAAGAGGCATCCTATATCCCTCCTTCTCCCTTGCCACCTCCATTCAGTCAGTTGTCAAGATCTACCAATTCTTTCTCTGGTATATTTCCCAGTTCTAACTCTTTCTTTCTACTCAAACTTCTACCACCCTAGTTCAGGTCTTCATTTTCTATGCCCTCCCATAAGCCTCCCAATGAAGTTAGACCAGCTCTAGTCTTTTTGTGCTCCAATTTGTAGTCTTCACCAATACTGAATATTAATCCTTACTGAAATACACATCTAATTGTGGTGAAATCCTGATAAAAAATTAACAAATATTCCATTTGCCTAGCAAATGCAATCCCAACTTCACATCCTACCAGCAAAGGCCCTCTGTAGTCTCTCTCTAGCCTATGATTATAAACCTATCTTTCACTTCTCTTCATATTTCCTATTTTCCAGCCAGAATGGATTACATGCTCTTACCCAAACAGATTTGGTATTTTACTGCCCATTTGCACATGTCATGCTTTATACCATGGCATCAAAGCTCTGCTATATAGAGATAGATAAAAGATTTAACACTTATGATATATCAGCCTTTGTGACAAGTGCTGGGGATACAAATAGAAGCATTATAAATAGCCAATGAGCTCAGGGACTTTACATTCTAATGGAAGAAGACAAGAATCAAAGGAAAACCCAACTCTGTGGATAATTCTTGTAATTCCTGCTACCAAGGAGGGTGTGTCTCTCTGATTTATTTGACCTTTGGAGTTCTGAGCTAAAGTGGCTACAGAGAATGGGAGCCTGAATTTAGTTTGGAATGAATAGGAGGCCCTGGGAATAAAGAACCATCACATTGTCTACAAAGGAACAAACTGGCCTAGGTCAGAAGCAGAGCAGGTCACGACTCATCTGCTGAGTATCCCCTCTAATGTCTAGCCTAGGTGACATATAGAAAGTAAAAAAAAAAAAGATGTAAAAGGGTTCATGGTATCATGGATGGTGGTGTCAGAAGAGTACTGTTCAGTGTTCAGGCCTGGAATTGAGGGTAATAACTACCTAATTGGTGTATAGAAGCCCTTTGAGGTTCCAGAAGCAGCCTCATTTTTCCATGGCATGGGGAGAAAGGTGATGGCTAGTGTGGAGAATACACACGTGGAGATTTCTGGATAGTGCTGTGCAGGTACTTTCCATTTTCCCAGATTAAATTCTATGTAGTCTTCAAGGTCAGCCTCAAAATCTATCTCTTCTATATGAACCTTATCTGATTTCTACAGCAAAGGACCTCTCCATCCTTTAACTCTGATTGTGCTTGGTAATTCTCTTGGGCATTTAACCCACCTTACTTTTTACTTCATCACTTGAGCACATCCTAGCTCTCCTACCAGATAATAAGCTTCCAGGTTGTAGGTACTGCATTATTATCCTATCCATTTTTTGTATCTCCTTCAGGACAGAGCATACCACCCTAAATGTAGTAGGTGATCAATTAATGTTAGTTAAATGAGTGAGTGAATGACTGGCTAAGTTCAGTTTGGAATTTCAAATAGATATTTCCTTTTTGTTTTCACTCTTTTCTTAACCCTTTATAATGTAACTTCTGACCTTATTCCACCCAAACTGCTCTCTTCAAAGTTGCTAATGATCTCTTAGTTGATAAATCTAATGACTTTTTCTCAATCCTCATTCTTCTTGACTTCTCTGCAGTGTTGTTGCTCAACCTCATTAACTTAATCCCCTCTTTTTCTCTAAATTCCTGGGATATCATTCTATCCTGCTTATCTTCTTATCTATCTGACCACTCCTCTATCTCCTGTAATGGATCTTCTTCCATATCATGCCTTCCAACCCTTAGGTATCCCCTTTCTCTTCTACTCAACTTCATTTGGTGATCTCACTAGTTTCCATAGATTTGATTTGATCTCTATCCTGATGATGCTCTAATCTACCCAAATCTATTCTGCCCCAATCTGTCTTCTGACCTCCAATATTGCATCTGAAAGGCATTCATTTGCTTTTCAGATATCTCACACTGGATGTACAGTGGACATTTTAAACTCATTATGTTTAAAATGGAACTCATTATCTTTCCTCTAAACCCTCCCTTTTCCTATTACTACAGAGGCCAACCCCATCCTCCTGGTTACTCAAGCTCTCATTTTAGGAGTCATTTTTGATTTCTCGCTATTTTTTCTCTCTTATATCCAATCTGTTTCCAAGGCCTATTTGTTTTACCTTTGTAAAAATTTCTCTAATAACCTCCCTTCTCTCCTCTGACACTGACACCACTCTAGTGTAGACCCATATCACATCATGCCTAGATTATTGCAATAACCTGCTGGTGGGTCTGCCTGCCTCAAATCTTTTCCTGCTCTATTCCATCCTCCATTTAGCTACTAAAGTGATTTTCTTAAAGCTAAGGTCCAGTTGTAGTAAGTCCCCCAGTAATGTCCCTCTATACACACACACACACACACACACACACACACACACACACACACACACACACACCCATTCTATGTAACTCCAGCAGCCTCTTGTTGCCTGTAGGCGTAATGGCCTAAAATTCTAGCTATGATGTCTATAATCTAATGAGTGGTTGCCTTAAATTAGAAAATGTATAGCACCAACCTTTGGTCATTAAGTATTTATTAAAGTATATTATGGGTTAGTAAAGAGAAACATGTGGATAAAGTATGTGATTTGCCTGCTTTCCCTATCCTGCCTGCCAAGCCCCTGACCAGCAACAAAACGCTTCACTCCTCCCAGAAGCCTGCTGTGAAACAGAAACAGGGCTGTCCACACACACACACCTCCAAGCTAATTGGTTGGTAGCTCTGACTGACAGGACCCACAGGCAGCAGATATCACTTCAGGAAAGTAAAGTCACGTGGTTTCTTTTCAGGCCGGGCCAATGTCTCTCACAGCAGGGGGTGTCATTCCAATTCTCACACAGGAACAAATACTAAACTCTGTCATTCAAAACCATTCAGAACCTAGCCCTCTCCTATCTTTACAGTCTTTTTACAATTCACTTACCAGTAGGTCCTCTTCAATCCAGGGACACTGGCCTACTGATTGTTTCACCTAATTCTCGGTATGTTTTTCTGGCTGTCCCCCATGCCTGGAATGCTTTCCCTCCTCTGCTCTGATTACTGATAATTCTGTCTTTCTTTAAGCCCCAACTAAAATTCTAACTTCCTGTATATAGCTTGCCTTTTTGTATTGTTTTTACATGTGGTCTCCCCCATTAGCATGTAAGTTCATGGAAGGCTAGACCGTCTTTTATGTGTGTTTGTATCCCCAGTGCTTAGCACAGTGCCTCTTACAAAGTAGGTATTTAATACAAAATATATGTTTATTGATTGGAAAAAAACCCCAGATTTTATGACTAGTGAGAGAAGTTTTAGGTACATCAAGTGATAAGTTAATACACCTTATAGGTCTGCCTGCCTTTACATAATAGACTAAATATCTTCCAGAAATCTTACATCAATGACATTTTTGTTAATTAGGTCATTAAAGGTTCTGTCTTTTTAAGAGAATCTTTCTATGACAATTCATTTGAAAAGTATATAGCAACAATAACAATTCATTTGAAAAGCATATAATAATCCACTGAAGGATTTGTGTTGAAAGTCTAGATATTTAAATATATAAATAGTTCCTGATTTTTTAGCCACAGCTAATTCTTGAAAATGGGTAAGAAAAAAAGAAACAAGAAAGAAAAAAAAAGAAAAAAGAAAAAAAATGGGTAAGAAGGCATAATGTAAAAAAAAAAAATCATGATTTCCCATATAGCTCTTTACTCCATCTTCCTGTACTAGATAACTTACTGGATCTTATTTTTCTAATAGATGAATAATGGGGTCTTGCTGTGTCACTAATCAGCCATATAGCCTTTCATAAGTTACTTAATGTCTTTTAACCCCAGGTTCCTCATCAGTAAAATGAAGAGATTCGACTATGTGAGGTTTAACCTCCAGTCCTTTTCTTGTAGTTTTTACTTGGCCTTCATTCTGGAAGAGGACCATGATATCTGGGAGGTGATGTCATGACCTGCAATGAATTGGATTTAAGTGAGGAAAGGCTGTGCAAAATCAACAGTCTCACTCTTTTCAGAGCCATTTGGGTCTAGTGGCAAGGATAACTGGAAGTGACCCAGGATGCAGTTGGAGACCTAGGCCTTTTAAACTGTCTTTTTCAGTCTCAGTTTGCCTGACACCATGCCCATTCAGTGATTAAGGATAGGTAAGGAAGGAGGCAAAGCCTCTTTTACCTAATCAAAAAAAAAAAAATAGATAAAAGGGGAGGCAGGGAAGACCCTCAGGGTTTCTGAGCAAAAGAGATACAATTGTTATTTAGGCCCACCCTAAGCTACTCAGGCCAATCAGTGGCAAAATGAGGCCTGGGCTGGGACCTATTGTTGGCCAATCAATGAGGTCCATATTTTTTTAGGTTTAAGGAGTGGTCCTTAGAAGACATATCACAGGTAAATCCCACAAATTTATATTCCTTTGGGCAGAATATAGTCGTATTATTCCCCATATAGAAAGAGGAAGGAAGGAAGGAAGGAAGGAAGGAAGGAAGGAAGGAAGGAAGGAAGGAAGGAAGGAAGGAAGGAAGGAAGGAAGGAAGGAAGGAAGAAAAAGAAAGAAAGAAAGAAAGAAAGAAAGAAAGAAAGAAAGAAAGAAAGAAAGAAAGAAAGAAAGAAAGAAAGAAAGAAAGAAAGAAAGAAAGAAAGAAAGAAAGAAAGAAAGAGGCAAAGAGGAAGGGAGAGAGATGTATTGCCCTATTGGAGCCATCCAGTTGGATCCCTAGTGAGACAGTTTTTACAGAATGTTTGTTGTTGTTCATCCTTCATTCTCTAAGAGGACCATGACATCAGGGAGAAAATCTATGACTCCATAAGATAGCCTGTGTTAGAACTGCTAAATAATGGGCCAACTAAGGGATTCAATGTTTTTGTGTTTGAAGACTTCTATCAAGAAGCCCTTACTCCTGGTACTGTCTCTGACACATTAGCAGTGTGACTACAGGCATATACTTAACCTCCCAGTATCCCAACCAAATCCCCAATACTGGAAATTAAAAGTTGCAGTCTTATCTCAATGACCTGGAAATTGTCTGTCTCTCAGTGGAGAGACAGACATATATGTGTTTGTGTATGTGTGTGTGTATATGTATATATTTATATATGCATATACTAGTACATATATATTCTAGTTAGCATTCATTCATTTCTTCTCTCATTCATCCCTTTTAAGAAAGAAAAAAAAATCCCTTAAACAAAAAAATAAATATGCACAGTCAAAGCAAAATAAATTCTCATATTAGCCATGCACAGACTGGGAATTTTTTACATGAAATGTGAGAAATTAAATCACAAGCTCAACTTTCCAATCCCTCTCATCCATTACACAATCCATTATCTGACATTGTTTTAATTCCTATGTAGATCTATATTGCATTCCTTTTATCTCATAAACTGATCCATTGAGTTAATTTGTGACATATTTGCTAAATAGTTCACTTCAACAATTTTATTTTGGATGGTAGTTTGATATAATCACAGAAAGGGGAATATAACATGTAATGAGGCATTCATTTGTTATCCTTTTATGAACTATGAAAGAGGCAGGCTGAAGATTTGCTATGCCATTAACAACCTGACAACCAGAGAAAAAAGGAAGTCTAGTCAGGGATCAGCTTTGCATATGACCTTATGACTAACAAAGGGCATTCTCCACTCCAAGTTTAACTATGGTATTTTACAACAAAGGAACTCACCCAGTAGGAGATATCATACAAACCAAATAGACAGACACAGAGATTTGGGGCCATAAAGGAACTTCAAGAAGTGTAACTTCTGGTAGCAGAGCTATGAATTGAAGAGAGTACTGTTTTTGGCAAGCAAGAATGAGCAAAGTAGAGGAGCAGACCAACAGAGTCCACCTGAATGATGCACAAACCAGAGATGCCCTGATCAGGGAGAAACAACATGACAACACCCTCAGAAAAGAAGGACAATGGGCTACTGCAGTATCAGAGCTGAGTTTGCTACAACTACTTTTTCACTACATGTGAACCTCATTACCAAGTCTAGAAAACAAAATTTTTCTTTTTTTTCTTTTTTTTTTAAAGTAAGGCAATTGGGGTTAAGTGACTTGCCCAGGGTCACACAGCTAGTAAGTGTTAAGCATCTGAGGCCGGATTTGAACTCAGGTACTCCTGAATCCAGGGCCGGTGCTCTATCCACTGCGCCATCTAGCTGCCCCAAGAATTTTACTTTTTTAAAAATACAAATTACTATTCTTAGATGGGGTCTATACAACATCCATTTTAAAAGATTCATTCATCAGTGATGAATGATACATCTTTTCATACACTCAATTGTAAGAGATCAATATATTTTTGTCACAAGTTTGATGAACTTAAAAAAAATTAATAGTCTAGAGAAGCATCCTAGAATTACAGAGAAAGCAAAAAAAAAATGGCATGAAGAATTGTATTTTTTTCTTGAACTTTTTGCTTAAAATGACAGCTTTTGAAGTGATTTTGAAGAATTCACATAGGAAAATTAGAGCATCCAAAAATACTCTAGTCAATATGGAAAAATACTCATTCCTGGGATTTCCTGTATAAAATTTTCTTTTGGCATCATTAAGATTACTAAGTCCTAATAAAACTTCTTAGCTTCAGTGTTAAAGTTGCATAACAGTTTTTTAGGTATGGAATTTAAAAATGAATGGAGTTCCAGTCTTTCTATGCAATGACTGTGCTTATGTAACTTTTCATGAGAATAAAGATCAGAAAGTTAAGTGAGAACATTGTTTTTATTCATTTCCCAGGTGGAATTTTATACTGTATCATTCCCTGGTTGCCACCCAGAGAGCCTCCTGTGAGTAAAATATGGCCATCAAACAGGATGCTAAGAAGTTCAAGTAGAGTAATTAGATCCAAGAATTTCCCACCTCTTAGTTTTATTTTGCCATACAAGGTTTTTGCTTTGTTGAATGATTTTCTATTTTTAAGATATATAAACAGAGAAAAATCAAAATTGTCCAAGAACAGTGAAGAACTCAAAATGCTAAGAAAACTTGAGGAATAAAATATTATGTCTGGTAGTCATTAGAATATAGGGAAGGAAGTATGTTGCACTCTGCATAGAATAGCTATGATATTTTATCTCATGCTACTCTAGCCACAATTTTGGGACAACAAAGACGTGGGAACCTTTGTTAAGGCATTGATCTAGAATTACAACTCTATCTAATTGTTGATAGGTGAACAAACAAACGTGTGTATCATTTATTATAAAATAATTCCCCTTAGTAAATATCATCTCGGTGCCCTGGTGCTCTTCATCCAATATTTCTGCTGTCCCAGAATAACAATTCTTTTAGTAACCTCTGGATCCCTTTTTTATTTTGAAAGAATAACTCCCTGAGAGCCCATTTGAACTCACTATTCTCCCATTTACCCAAAAGACCTTAAAAATGCTTTCATGAAGATGAAGAATCCAGAACATTGTCTCTAGGCACTTGTATAGTGACTTAAGTTTCTCTTATCTGTGCTTAGCTCATAATTATGAAGAGTTAGAAGTAGAAAATGGGATTTGGGATAGAGGTAAAAAAGAGATGAATCTAATTCAATCAAGATCTGCCTTCTGCCCCTACTGCCAATGAATGGAACTGTAAGCTATGTAGCCAAGTGTACATAAAATGCTTGGACCTGCTTTCTAAGCACCTCATTGTGAGGTGGCTAATCACAGAAAGCACAAGTTAGATGTTATGATTCCCAAGAGAACTTTTTTTATTCAGCAGGAAAGGGAAAGCATCAGATATTATTCTTCCTCACAATGATGAAAGGCAAAAAAAAAAAAATTAGACAAAAATTCTTTGTGAATTTCATAAATATAGATAGGCATGTACTGAGGATTAAAAAAAACATAAATCAGAAAATATGAACAAGCAAATAAAACTGTACTGAGGAAGATGGTGTCTTATCAAGGTGAAGATAAAGACTAATCTTTAATAACTGGCATAAAATTCTGTGGTCAATATAGATATAGATATGCATATATAAGTAATTTTTCTCCTCCACACACATATTTCTGGGGAAATAAATTTGAATTATAGCACTATAGAATAATATTAAAAGTTAACTTGTGTATAGAGTCACATGTCTGAATATATTTACATGTATATATGCATATTTGTGTATGTTTACATATACATATATTTGTGTTTATACACTAATGTGTGAATACATACATACATGGATATACACATATGTACATCTATACGTATATATACATATATATTTTCACAAAAAATAATACACTGAGAGCTGAAAGAGCTTTTTATTATTGTTACAATTCAGTTGCTTCATTTGTATCCAACTCTTCATGACCCCATTTGGGGTTTTCTTGTTAAAGATATTTGAGTAGTTGGCTATTTCCTTCTTCAGCACACTGAAGCAAAAAGGTTTAGCTTATGCTCAGGGTCACACAGCTAGTGAGTGAGGCCTGACTTGAACTCAGGAAGATGAGCTTCCCTGACTCCAGGCCTGGCATTGTGCCACCTAGCTTCAGGGAAATGGCTTTTAGAGGTTACCTAATAGAACCCCTTCATTTTAAAGCTGAGGAACTGAGGCAATAGAGATGAAGTGAGTTGGTCATAATCATAGAGTGTGTAAATGGCAGAGCCAGGATTCTAAGGGAAGCTCTCAGACTCCATAGCCATCCTTCTTCTTTTCACTAAACTCTCTTTTCTCTCTGCCTCTTTCTTTTGCTGTAGCCAAAACTTTTAAATATCATTCTCGATCTATATAAATGCATCAACTCAACAGGCAAGCTGGTTATTTCAGATGTTGTTTTGAAGCCAATTGGAAAATTTGGCAGAATCTGTTCAGTTGGATTCGATTATGTACCTGACTCACTACTTCCTTGTACTTCTTCCAACCCAGCAAAGTTGGTGACTAACCTGACTATTTATATGACTTGATGACTTTGGATTTTGATGTGTCATTTCTGTTATTACCTGAGGATAATATTGGAAGGCAAATTAAACATGAGCCTGCTCTGCAGGGGGAAAAATGTATTTTGACTAGGCCACTTATGTATGCAGAAACATCACACTGAATAGGAAGAAAGAACTAGTCCCTTTGGACCAATTTTCTGCCTTGCTCTACACCCCCACGGAGCTGCTTCTGAGCATAAGACATTCTTTTGAAGTCTATAGTCCCTGGGGGTTTGGAGCAAGATAAGAATTTGGCCCTTGATAAAGAGCATACACTGTTTAGCATACAGCCTTGGGCTCTAAACCTCTCTTAGCACTACACTAAAAAGATGGAGAGAAAGCTGAGGGAATACAGAGGAGAACAATACACAAATGTTTAAGGGTGGAGATATTGATTTATGATACAAGAACAAGCAAGAGATTCAACTAAATGATTATTTATTGAAGCAGATACTGCTTTATCATCCTTTACATAAAGGATTTGGAATACTCAAAAAAAAAAAAAGAGAGAAAGAGAGAGAGAAATTATTTGAGCGCCTAAAGGGACAGAAGCACAGAAAATAGGATCTAGTTCTAAATGGGGGGAGGATAGTCCCCACTATACCCCACTGAAATTCAGTTTCATGGCATTCAACCATGGAGGCAATTTCCAACCATGAAACAAATTTCTAAAGGAAATGATAAGAGCAAGGTAGCTTAAAACATTTAACACGAGGTTGGTCAAGGCAATTTCCTTTTTTTTTTTTTTTGCCTTAAAAACAAAACAGGCTTTATAGGATGCCTGCTAATGTAGTCCATTCAAAGTGAGGCTTAGGTTATCAGTTGTTTCCATATGTCAAATACCTCAAATTCATTTTCTCTTTGAAGAGCTCCTAGTACTGAACAATAGGTTCTTGCCAAGGGAGAGAGACAGTGTGATGCACTGGAAGAGAAAACAGCTTTGTCATCTGAGGACTTTGGTTTGATTAATGGTTTTCTTACTCCTTGGGTGACCTAGAGAAAATCCCTTCAATTCTCTGACCCTTATTTTTCTCACATATAAAATGAACAGAATTTACAAACTAGAGGCAGGGTAGCATAATGGAAAGGGCTCTGAGTTTGGCATCAGGAAGACCTGAGTTAATCCCAACTCAAATGCTTGTTAACTCTATTCTTGGGTTAGTCACTAAATATTATTCTGCTTTATTTTTTTCCTTTGCAAGGTAAGGAGGTTGTAATCAATGTCCTTAATGATCTTTTCCAGCCCAAGCCATTTGTGACTTCCTGTGGTACCCTAAGATAGGTTATCATTTAATACTAGTTAGTTTTAAAGTATTTAAGTCAATAATATAGTGAAAAGAGAAGCAGATTTGGGGTCAGGGTACTTGGATTTTAATTCATTTTTCTCTTTGTTACTTGTGTCACATTGGGCAGGTCATTTAATCTCTCTAGTTCCCAGTTTCTTCCACTGAAAAATGATAGAGTTTGAATAGATCATGCTTGTTAACCTGGGCCATGATAATTTGTTTGGCAATATATTTTGATAAATGGAATTCAGTAGAGTTGGGTTTTTTTCTTATCTATTTTATTATATGACTTAAAAACATCCTGAGAAGCAATCCCTGGGCTTCACCAAACAACCAAAAGAGTCCAGGACCCCCAAACGGATAATAACCCCTAAACCAGGCAAGATATTAAAGTCCTTTCTGCATTTACTATCTACAATCAGTAAATTCAAAAAATAGCAACAAGAAATGATGATGAAAACAACAACAAACGATGATGAAAGAAGAAAGGAATAGTAGATAGTTTAATGGACTTGGAGTCAAAAATTCTGAGTCTAAATCTCACCTCTGTTACTTGCTTGACATGTATAAGTCACCTAAATTCACTACCCCTCATTTCCCTTAATTTGCAATGAAGGGGATTGGATTTTATGACCTTTAAATTTATTGCTACCTCTAAATGAATTGTGTCTGATACTGTGCTTTGGCTGGGAATGTGTTAGGGGCAGGGGGTAAGGGAGATGCAAAATAGTTCTACCCCTAAAGGAGTTTTCAATCTAATTTGGAGAGATAACACGCCCCTATCTATACACACCTATGTATGCATGTAAACACGCAATATATATGCAATATAAATTTTAAAAAGTTATTTATTTGGGGAAAATAGAGCAGGTGAGAGATACTTTTAGCTGGAAACCTACTTTTCCTTGGACTAAACAAATAGCACTAGCTGAGTAAACAATTTTATCTCTGCAGTTTCAGCTGTATCTTGGTATCAATGTGTCAGGAACCATGGGCATACATAGCTAAGTTCTCTTTTTTATTTAGCACTAACTGAGAAAGTTGGGGAAAGCTGACAGCCTGGGACTGCACATGTTAGGGAGGGGCACTTGTATTTCTATTCAGAGAGGTTTATAATTGGGACATATTTGCATTTCAAAAAAGTGCTAACAGAAAGAAAATGGTAAAACTTGAATTGCTAGTCCAGAAGTGAAGGCCAGAAAAGTGGCAGCAGCAACAGCAGGAGCGAGGCCTACTCTTGGCAGGAACACTTGGCTGGGAGATAGAAAGAACAAGGTGACATTTGCAGTGAGAGTGGAGTCCCCAACCCTATTTAATCTTCCAGCAGACAAAAGTTGCCTCGTGTTGGCAGTGATACAAAGCAGGGCATAGTGGGGAGGAAAGAAATGCACCAACCCATGCAGAGATTGGCCAGAGGGCCACATTCACAACTTCAGTGACTGGAGATGGCTAGGGAGGATTTGTCAGAAAACCGTTCCATGCCATGCTGTACCTTAACTCTTAAATTCTTCGTCAGGAAGCAATGTGAGGAATGAAACTTACAGGAGTGAGAACGACCTCTTCCTGATAACTAAAGGAATAGAATATTTAGTACAGTGGAAGATGCATTGGACTTGAAGTAAGAGGAAACCTAGGCTCAAATATAAGCTCTGCTAATTACAAATATGTGAGGTTAGAAAAGGTCCTTAACTTTCTGAGCTTCAATTTTCTCACTTATAAAATGAGAAGATTTGGTCTGGATGACCTTTGAGGTCTGTTCCAATCCTAAATCTATACATGGCCATTCATCTAATATGTTATAGTAGGAAATGTTTTTGTTTATTGACCGGACTGGATGATCATTGAGGTCCCTTTTAAAATCTTCATTGTATGATTCTGTAATGTTATAACTATAGGCTACTAAAATCCCTATGTTCTGGAAGCTTGAATTCTAAGATGTTAGGTCACATCATTTATTAGGTCATATCAAACCCTTTCTATGATTATCCCTGG
Organism: Dromiciops gliroides; assembly: GCF_019393635.1. Classification (NCBI taxonomy): domain Eukaryota; kingdom Metazoa; phylum Chordata; class Mammalia; order Microbiotheria; family Microbiotheriidae; genus Dromiciops; species Dromiciops gliroides. The sequence continues at coordinate 121,032,917 of NC_057865.1, forward strand.
ATTTTAGAATTTGATTATTTATCTTCTTAACCATATCAGTGTTTTGTTTTTTTTTTGGCAAAGCATGTCAAAGAACACTTAGCAAAACATTTTTAATAATTATTTCCTTATTTTTAATTTGTAAAATTGTGCTCTCACTGATAACTCTGCTTTAGGGCACAAAGCTAAACATGCTTTATCAAACACAAAAATATCTCCAACAATAGTAATTAATGGTATTATCTTCAAAGAATTTATATAAATAGAGGAAGTGGAATTGGGTGATGGAACAAATTGATTGCTATCCTCATCCCCTCTGCTGGGAAGGTCAAGTAAGTTTGAAAAGCTAAATATGGTTTTGTTCCTTATGAGTCAGAAGAGAAAAGTTTTGCTTCGTACATCAATAAATTAAACACCCATATATTAAGCACCTATTATAATATAAAACACATAATTTTTTACTAACCTGATGATCATAGCTAACATTTGTAAAGTGATTTAATTTTTCCAATATGCTGCAATACATCATTTGATTTGTTCAACAATCTGGTGAGGTAGGCAATATTATCATCCCCCATTTTACAAATGGGGACACTAAGGCTTAGAGAGGTTAAATGAGATGCTAATAATCACATAGCTAATAAATATCTATGGCATGATTTGAATTCATAGCTTCCTTACTCTAAGTTCAGCATGCTATACACTATGCCAAATAATTTCCCAATTTCTGCTACATTTTATCACCCCCAGTCACAACTTCAGAATCACATTTGACATTTCAACTTCCCTTACCCACTGTCAATATTAATTTATTTGTCAGTTCCCTATATGTTATACATTCAAAATACCTTTCCCATTCATCTATCCATCAATCAACAAGTACTATTTAGTGTTTACTATGTGTCAGGCATTGTATGAAATGTTTGGTATACAAATAAATAAATAAAAATTTATTTTCTTGAGGGTTATATATACATATATATATATATATGTATATGTATATATTCTAACAGTAGACTCAAAATTTTAATAAATAGATGCATAAAAATACATCTAATTTGGTTGAAAACTAAATGTGGAGAAGTTGGCAGCTGAGGCAACTAAGAAAAGCCTTTTGCAAAAAATGGCATTTGAACTGAGTCTTTGAATGATGTCAGTGGAAGCCAAAAAGCAGAACTAAGGAAGGACAGAATTCTGGGGTGAAGAACAGCCAGAGAAAACATTGGCACAGGGAAATAGAGTGTCATCTTTGAGGAACACTAGGGAGGCAAATACCTTTGAATCGTCAAGTATGTGGAAGACAAAAAGTATAACAACACTAAAATGATAAGAAGGAGCCAGGTTTTTAAAAAGTAATGGGGGGGGGTGGTGACATAGTCATATTTGAGCTTTAGGAAGATCAGTTTGGCATCTGAGTGGAGGGTGCAAAAACACTTGAGGCAGAAAGACCAAGAGACTATTTTAATGGTCCAAGCAAGAAATGATCAAAGCCTACACTGCTTTGGAATGTGAAGACTGAAATGAAAAACAAAATGACACTAGATTGCCTATATGGAGAGCATCTGAGTGAAGAGTTGAGGATAACATCTAATTTCTAAGATTGGAAGAATTATGATATTTTCAATAGGAATCAGGAAATTGGGAAGAGAGGTAATTTGGGAAGAGCTAGAAGCTAATGAGTTTGTTTTACCTATGTTAAGTTTAGGATGTTTATAGGACATCCAGTTCAAGATTTCCAATAGACAGTCACTGATACAAGACTAGAGGTTAGGACAGATGTTATGACAAGATAGATTGGAGAATTATTGGCATATAGAATATTATTGAATCTGGGGCAACTGAGATCACCAAATAAGATAATATAGAGTATGGGTTCTTAGATTGGGATCCATGATTTAAGAAAAAAAAATTGATAACAGTATCTCAATGTAAATATGTTTATTTATAATAATATTCATCTTATTTTATACTTTTACAGACATTATTCTAAGAAAGGGTCCATATGTTTCTTCAGAATTCATAACTGACACATAAATACACAAAAATATTAAATTCCATTGAGAGAAAGGGAGAAGAATAGCAGGATAATGATATTTCCTTGAAGTTAGTGGATGTGACTTGGAGGAAGATCTAGCAAAATAGTTGTCACACAGGTAGGTAACCAGAATAAAGCAATGTAACAAAAATGTAGAGAGAATTATCCAGTAGAACAGGGTGATTGATAGGGTCAAAGACTGCAGAGAGCTTTAAAAGACTAAGGTCTCAGAAAAGGCTTTTCAATTTGACAGTTGAAATACCATTGCTTACTTTGGAGAGAGTGGTTTCCATTGAATTGATGAGGTCGGAAGCCAGATTTTCAGAGGGTTTAGAAGAGAATGAGAAGAGAGGAAGTGGAGGCACTAAGTGTAGATAGCCTTCTCAAGGACTTTAGCCATAAAAGGAGAGATAGGACAATAGATTGTAGAAATTAGTTGGTTGTTTTGTTGTTGTTGTTTTAGAATGGGGGAGACATGGGCATCTTTTAGGCAGCAGAAAAGCATCCATTAGATGGGGATGAATTAAATATTAATGAGAGGGTGGGCAAGATAGAGAGGATAATCTGCTCGAAAAGATGAGATGGAATGGGATAAGTGGTTCATGTAAAAGTGTTTCCCTTGGTAAAGATGAGGGGCACTTTTTCATGTGAGAGAAATTTGGAGGAGGAGGTAATGGAGGAGCTGATATGAGATAAGGGAAGAGAAGAATGAATTCTCAATGAATGGCCTCATTTGGGGGGGGAGGGTAGTTTGAAGCAAGGTCCTCAGCTGAGGAGGTGGGGCAGGGGGAGAGTATGACATCAGAGGCTTTAGGAAGGATGAATTACCTGCTGTGGTGAGTAGGGTGGTTATTTGGTTACTTCTTGCTGAAGTAAAGGCCCAGTTGAGATTAAATAGCATAAATTTGTGCTGAAACCAGTCAGCACAGTTTCCTAATTTTCTCTAGCTTCATTCAGCTGCATTTAAATATCAACTAAGGTAGGTAATGATAAGAATAATCCAAATTGGGGACTTATACCTTGGTATGAACTTACAAAACTAGGGTGGAGTTGATGAGGACAAGTTGAAATAATTCTACAATGGCATTTTAATAGAAACAGAAGAAGAGCAAATCAGTTCAGAGATGACAACCTGAGAAAGAACTGAGGATAGGATTAGAGGTCACTGTGATGAAAAACAGGGTTATGAGTCAAAAGATATTGGGGAAGTAATTTCCAGATTCATAAACACTAGTGGGAAACACTTGCGAGTAATGACAAAATAAAAAGTTTTACCATTTCTTTCCGTGACTAAGATAGAATGGAAGAGTAGGTCATGACTTACTAAGTCAGTTGGGGAATTGGAAAACTAAAGTGTCTGAGGGAATATCAGTATTTATGTTGCAGATCCCTAATGAGGGTAGAAGTTGGGGTGAATAGAGACTATGAGTTATTATGTATACAAGAATGTTTATATACTTCTGCTAACTTCTTAAAGGTTCTTGGGCAAGAGGAATGGGGATAGACAATAACGTATTGTGTGTGAAAGAGAGAAAAAAGGCTAATTTGGCATTATTAGTGTGAGAATGGAAGTATTGTTCAATGACACTGTAAAGGAAGGTTGGGGCCAAGTAGGAGGGCTTTAAAAGGTAAGCAACAGACTTTAAATTTTATTTTGGAAGTAATAGGGTGTTATTGGAGTTGGTTGAGAAGGGAAGTTGTATGTTCAGGTCATCACTTATTGAAAACTACATTGTCACATATGTATGATGTACTGAAATAGAAAAAGACTTGAGATAGGGAGACGGACTAAGAAGCTGTTGCAAAAATATAGGTGAGTGGGGATGATGACCTGATTAAGGTATTAGCTATTTGAGTAGAGAGAATGTATAAACTGCAAATGATATTTTAAAGGTAGAAACCACAAGCCTTGGCACTTGATGGAATATGTGGGGCAAGGAGAATAAAGAAATGAGGAGAATGCTGAGATTATGACCCCAAGATAATAATAGGATTGTATAGTCTTTGACAGAAATCAGAACTTTGTAATCTATTATCCTGATTAATATGTCCAATTAGAAATTGATTGTCTGGGATTGAAGCTTACAGGAGAGAGTATAGCTAGATAAATATGGAATTCATTTGTATAGAGATGATTTTCAAAACCTTGAAAGTTAATGAGGTTACCAGGAGACTACTATAGATGGAGAAGAGCAGAGGTACCAGTACATAACCTTGGGGAACATCCATAGTTAGGTGACATGATATAGGTGGTGAGCCAATAAAGAAGATTGAGAAGTGACAATCAGACAGCTAGTTCAGATGAGAGTAGTGTCAAGGAAACCTTGGGAAGAGGAACTATCCGGGAGGAAAGGGAGTCAGTAGTAGCAAATGAAGCAAATAAATTGAGGATTAGGACTAACAAAAGGTCATAATATTTGCAAATTAGGTGATCATTAGTATATGTGGGATTAGCAGTATCAATTGACTACTTTGGAAACCATATTGCAAACATGTGAAGGGGGATTGAAAAGAGAAAAAGTGGTGGCAGTGAGTGTAGCTAACTCTTTCCCCTAGGAGTCAGGCTGAGAAAGAGAGGACAGAAATAGGATTATTGCTTGGAAAGAAGAGAAATAGGAGAAGATATGATCAAGAGCTTATGTAAATGGGTCAGCCTTGGAAAAGAGAAAGTTCATTTCTTTGTTAGCAACTGGGAGAAAAGAGATAGATTTAGGAGAATGGTTTTGAGAAGAAGGAAAAGGAAAAGGGAACTCACATATAATATCCAGTCATGTGCTAGGCTCCCATCTTTGTGATATAATGGAAAGATTATAGGCTCTAGTGTCAAAGGACATGGATTCCAATCTCTCCTCTGATATTTACCACCTCTATAATCTTAGGCAAATCATTTAACTTCTTTGGTTCTCTGTTTACTCATTTATTGAATAAAGATGTTAGACTAGATAATCTATCTCTTCCATCTCCAGATCTATGAGTTTGTAAATTTACAGTCTAACTGAGGAAGCAAGACTAATGTCCAAGGAACTGTCATAGAATGGAAAGATGGTATATAACTGTATGGTCAGTTGTATGACACAGTTGTTAACTTTTATAGAAATATAACCAAAGGAACTTCCATGGTTAAGGAAAGCTTCTTAGAAGAGATAGGTCTTGAAGAACAGTCTTAGGGGGGTAGGTCTTGAAGGATAGTTAACCTTAGAAGAAGCAAAGGACATGTCAAACCTATTAATTATACATTCTTGCCTCTCTAGCAAATTATAATTTAGAAGCCAATTCAGTCTCATTTGCTATAATTATTCTTATTGCAGCTTTCCTAAGGATACTTAATAAGTGATTGGGAAAGTGAAAAAAGAATTAAGCAAACCTTCTGGGGTCTGCTGTCTTTGATTCCTTGGTTTTCTTAATCCCTTAATAGGGAAGAGATGAGCTCATTTCAATCAATTAATAAATAATTAAACATTTATTAAGCATCTACTTTGTGCCAGGCTCTGTGATAAACATGGGGAATAAAAAAAAATAAAGCAAAAGTGAGTCCTCAAGGAGCTTACAATATAATGTGAGAGAAAACATGTAAATTAATGTATACAAAGCAGGCTATCCATATACAAGATAAATAGAAAATAATTAATAGAAGGAAGGCACTGAAATTAAAAGGGCTTTGGGAAGGATTCCTGTAGTTGGTTTGATTTACTAATGCTAAAGGTTTTAAGAAATATCTTCCTTAGAAAAAATTCTTATGAAGATCATGTAAAAACAAACAAAACATTTATTTAGCACTATATGTGCAAAATACACTAAACTATGAAGTAAGATCTATAAGCTCTCTAAGACATAGTTTTTGCCCTTAATGTATTATGTGCTTTGATATTTTAGCCATAGTAAAATAAAAGCACTAAATGAATCTACCAAACAAATAAGAATAACATAGTTTGTGGTTCTTACAAAGAAACTCACCACTGATGGAACATTTGGGTGTGGAGGGGACCTTGGGCTTTTCACAGCCATACTGTTAGAGCACAAGTTTTAGCAGTTTCTATCAAAATATAAATGTTTAGATTATAGGCTCAACTGTTTCATCTGCTGAGCAATTTAGCTCAGTTTAGAGAAGATTATCTTGAATGGATTGATCACCAGATAATTTATTTTTATTTTTTATTTCAGAAACTTATGAAATAGTCAACCAATCTGTAGAAGTTCAAAATCTTTAACCTTAGAAAATGTTTTCATGACAATAAAATGATATCATTGAAAGGTTCAAGTTAGAATGCATTTGGATGGGGGCAGCTAGGTGGTGCAGTAGATAAAACACCAGCCCTGGATTCAGGAGGACCTGAATTCAAATTTGCCCTCAGACACTTGACACTTACTAGCTATGTGACCCTGGGCAAACCACTTAACCCTCATTATCCCACAAAAAAAAAGAATGCATTTAGATGTATATTTCATTCTCAGACATCAAAAAAATAATCATATATATATATATATATTTATTTTGTGGGGCAATGAGGGTTAAGTGACTTGCCCAGGGCCCCACAGCTAGTAAGTATCAAATGTCTGAGGCCAGATTTGAATTCAGGTCCTCCTGAATTCAGAGCTGGTGCTTTATCCACTGCACCACTTAGCTGCCCCAACATAATCATATGTAACTTTAAGATGCCACCACTGACCTTTTAGGAAATATTATTATTATTATTAGTAGTAGTAGTAGTAGTAGCAGTAGTAGTAGTAGCAGCAGCAGCAGCAGCAGTAATCATTGTTGTAGTACTGTTGATGCTGATGATACTAATAAAAATATAGTTAGTTTCAGTGTGGAGTAATGATGAGAGATCTGTCCTTGATCTCAGGAAAATTGGGATTTAAGTTTTTCCTTTGACATATACTGACTCTGAAATCTTGGATATATTGCCAAAACACTCAGTGCCCAAGGTAATGCTCTGATATAGAGAAGATGATGATATATATTGGTAAAGAGAGTTTTCTCACATGGAATTCCTTATATTGTTGAATTCACAAGTCCACTCCAATACAAAAGCATTTGTTCCTGAAGGTAAACTATTCATGTAAAATGTGTTATGCACAGTTATCTTCAAGGTGCAGAGATTTGGGGAAAAAAGCATATATAGTATGTCACAGTGAATATCATTAACTCTTCCCCTATATAGACCATTTCCCAAAAGGATTCATGCAACTTTTCTTGAAGCTGCAGTGTCCTATCTTTCAAAGATCTGTATGATAAATTTTGAAATGGGTTCAATTTTATCCACTTAAAGCCAATCCATTTAATTGTATCTTGCTTTTAAGGAACAAATTTGAAATATTATGTTTAATTGAATGAAAGTACTAGTGGCAAAGGGTTAATTACTATGTAAACTATATTTAGAAAAAATAATTACATCTATAAATGTGTGTATGGGGCTTTAAGCTAATAACTAAAACACATTACTTCAAATATTTTAAGACAAAGGCAGCAGTGAAAGAAAGGGAAATCTCAAATTACTCCAAGTAGAAAAAGTAATTTAAAATTGTTTTTATCTCTCAAATTGTCTATGTTTCCATAAGATACTTACAACTTCAGGCAATGTACTTAATGGATATACTATTTAAGTGAAACAGGAACTTTCTTATAATAAAAATATCATGTCTATGGACTGAGTGTTGGCTAATATCCACAGCAAGGTCACAGTTAGATAATTCATTCATTCAAATTCATTCTTACAGTCAAGAATATTCATTCACTTAATGACATTGAATGATGTCCAACTATCATTAAAGTCATTGGTGGCTGTGAGCAAATGGTGCCCTTTGAATTCCAACAAGTATGTATGATTTTTTTTGCATTTGACATTTTCTAGCTGGGGCTTGGTTTAATCCAGGACTTTTAGGTACCAATGCCCGAAGAAATGGAAGTTTGAGGGAAGAATTGTCCTTAGCAAATGCTTTTGTTTTGTAGAACCATGGAATGACAAATTCAGAAACTTTATTTTGTTCCTTTTCCCTATGGAGGATTTTAGTCGATGTTTAGTCTTTAGCTATAATAAGCATACAAAAATTTTCCTTTATTTCTTGATTTTTTCTTGAGGTTTTTCTTCAGAGCTCAATGAGTTCGGGAATCTCTTCTTTATTCCAAGTCCTTTCTTTATACAACATGATAAGTAAATAAGTGTAGCTTAAAAGGTAGAGGTGAGGATTGAGAAACTATAGTTTTATTTAAGAATATAAATACCAGAATACAGCTAGAGAAGTAGAATAAATTATTGGTTGTTTATTGGAACATTCAGTCTTTACTGGGTTTGTGGGATAATTTAGAATGGTGAATGGAATAAGACAAATTTTGGAATAAATAGATTTTTACCAATACTTGATATTTTCTAAGAATTTTGCAAACATAAACAGAAAAAATGTTCAAAGACTGTGAAGTTTTTGTTCATTAATTTCAGTCTTGTCTTATTCCTCATGACTTCATTTGAGGTTTTCTTGGCAAAGATACTGGAGTAGCTTGCCATTTTCTTCTCCAGCTCATTTTATAGATAAAGAAACTGAAGCAAATAGGGTTAAGTGACCTGGCCAGGATTATACAGTTAGTAAGTGTGTCTGAGACGAGAGTCCAGTCTTTCTGACTTGAGGCCTAGGATTCTATACACTACATCACCTATCTGTCTCTGTTTATGAGATAAGTAGTCTCAAAATTCCTCAACGATTTCAAGCATTTTTTACTGTATTCAATATGAGAAATGGGAATTTACCTAGGAAATTCTGAGGTCAGTCATAAACAAAACAAAACAGAACAAAAAACCTAGAGTTAACTATGTGACAGTAGATGTGTTCTTAATTTAAAAAGCAACACAAATGATGCAGCCATCTATCAGACTACAAATTTCTCATCTGTTTCTAGTTCTATGATAGGGGTAATAAAGAGTAAGATAAATAAATATGACCTTTGAACCCTAAAAGCTTAAAATCTGGAATATATAACAGCGGTGGGGACAAAAAAAATAAAAAAAGGATTCTGTGGAACTTGTAAATGTTCATCATAAGTAAATGTTTTTCCTAAATACGAAAAGAAAAAAAAATATCTTAGCCTCTGTTTGTTGGTGAGTGAAATATCACAAGAATTGGATTTTTATACTAATATCCTGAGGAAATTTGTTACCCTCTTTCTGTTTTGTCAGGGAGAGCTTCAGGGAAGAGGTAGTGTACTAGAAGGCAACTGAACGAATGTGGCAAAGGGGTTTTTTGAAGCAGCTTGTTGTAGCTAGAGAATATGAAATGGAGCAAGGCTCAGTAGCTGGACCTGGAGCTTGAGACATTTGATTTGAAGCTAAACTCCACTCTTTATTCCATGTGTGATAATGCATGACTAGAGAAGGAAATGGCAAATAACGCCGACATCTTTGCTATGAAAACACCAAATGGGGTCAGAATTGGACATGACTGAAAATGACTGAACAACAAGCAAGAAAACGCCACCTTCCTACTCAGTAAATTTCAAAGGGTGCCTATCACCTCCAAGACCAAATAGAATTTTTGTTTCTCCTGTATAAAGCTCCTACCATTCGAGTCTTCTTATACCTTTCCCCTCTGTTGCCCCCTCTCTTCCCTTGTTCCATGTTCTCTGCCTTTCAATGCTATTGCTCTCTCTGCTATTGCTCCCTTCCTCTGCATCTTAACTGGCTATATTTCCTGCTTTAAATGCTCTCTTTCCTCTGCCTCACCACCTAGTTTCTCTAGATTCCTTCAAGTTCCAGCTAAAACCCCATCTTCTACAAAAAGTCATGCCTTATCCCCAAGATTAGAAAAAAATTATTTTAGAAGATACGATAATTTGAATGCTTTCTCTCTGTTGATTATTGTCAATTTATTCCATTTATAGTTTGCTAGTACATTGTGGTTTGCATTTTGTCTCACCCATCAGACTGTGAGCTCCTTGAGAGCAGGGACTATTTTTTTTAAACTTTTCTCAGTATCACTAGTGCTTATTACAGTACTTGGAATATAGTAGGTGCTTAAAAATTATTAATTGACCAAGAGAAAGTGACTGGAGAACTCGGGGACTCTTTGGAGCCTATTACATTAGTCAAGATGAGAAGGGATAAGAACCTAAATATATTAGCCAGAAAGAAATTGTTTCCACAATCCAGTATAGAAATGACTGATATGTTGTTCAGAAGATGGTGAGCAAATGCCTAATTTAGTGAATTTGAGGGAAGGAAACTTTAGCAACAAATTGTTTATATGGAACAACGTTCAGTAGAGAAGACTTGAAAACTAATACTTGCTGTTGAAGACTCTAAGATGAACCAAATTCCTGAGATTCCAGGAAGGAAAGATTGCACAAACCTCAGTTATTATTCCTGAGGTAGGGCATAAATAAGCTATGTTTAAAAAATCAACAGAGAGACAATCTCTATACTTCAAGCTTCTGGATTTTCAATACAAGTACTTTCTATATAGGTTGTGTCACTTCATCCATGCATATACTTTCATAAGTATATAACTCCTTCACCCTTTCCCTGCCTCATCTTTGGTTAGTCATAAGACTGTGAAATATTTATTTTTGGGTGGGATACCCCAAGAGATGCAGGTCAATCTAGCAAAGCTTTTTTCAAACAGGTAGGACCAAATACTTAGCTTAATCTTAGGTCTATATGCAGTCTGTAATTGTTTCTAATTATTCTAGAGAATATGGACAGAGGCTTGGGACTTTTCCAAAACCAGTAATTGGCACTTCTTAATGAGCAAAAAGCTCTTTCAAACAAGTTTTCCTCAAACAAAAATGGCTCTTGATTCTTTACTGGGGAAATTAGAAATAGTCGCTGCCAACATTGATGAAGCTGGGCAAAGGGTTATGAGAAATGTAAAAAGACCTTAAGGATTCATTTTTGGTATTTTTGAAAACATAGTATATTTACCTATTATTTTTCTGAGGTAGATATTTTGGCAAAAAATACATAATATAATGGGTTTTAAATTAGTTTAGTGTGGGAGTCATAAAAGGGAAGACTTTGAAGAGGGGAATATATAAAGAAAGTTTTAAGTGATGAGCAGATGAAACAGATATTACATTTAATCTGAAGCAAAGAGAGTGATTGCATTTGTATGTCAGCTAACAGAAGGGAGTTTGATTCTTTAATCCTAGGTTAAAGTTGCTAAGAGAGAACCATGAATGAGATTAAAGTCCAAAGGTTATGTTTGTTTTCCTAAATCTTATTACATCTGTTATGAGAGTGTATTAATTGCATTATGAAACTATTTCCAGTTTGGATTGTAATCTTTGAAAAACAATGAGGTGTTATACCTGAAATCTGGTGATGTACATTCTTTTATATCAACAACATATCCCATATGTTTCTACAGTTTTCTGGTTTCAATGGCTAACCACTTTATTTTCTGATAGATTCTCTGGAAAACTAAATTCTACATCTCATCAAAGCCAAATTTAGAAACATAAATATCTCTCTTTGAATGTATTTAACTACAAAAATTAGATATGCTTGCCATAGAGTTAATCATTCCAAATGTGTAAATTCTACAGATGGGAGAAATTTGAAGTCAAAATCAGGCATAGGGGAGAAAGAAGGTTGATAGTCATTAGCATAAGCTTGATGGTATTCTTGGTATCTAGAAATCTATTTGTAGGGTAAGAGGAAAACATAAGGAAGTAGTCAGGGCACCTAGTTTTTATCTTGTAACATGCAAATTTTTAGCAACATTTGCTCAGGTGGTCAAGCTTTGAACATTTTCCCAGGAACAAATAATAGGAAGAATGAGGAAAGAAAAAGATCATATGAAAAAGTCCTCCACCTACTAGTAACCCACTTTCCATTGTCTCTTCTTTCAAAAAGCTTTGTCTTTCTAATAGCATTTTTACAGATGGTATACTTAAAAGAGGAAATAAAATATTTCAAATATATAAAGCTCAAAGTTGCTAGAACTTCTGATGACCCATTATTGTCAAGAATTTCAAATCCTTGTATTTGTGCAATCTCTTTCTTACCCTTTTAGTTCATTCCTTCAATTATTTATTATTTGGGGATATGTACATAGATATTTGTTTTGCTTATATGCTTTATATATATACACATTGTTTTGCTTATATGCTTTATATATATACACATATACACATAGTATATTTTATATGTATATATACATATAGACATACATACACATGTGTATGTATATGTGTGTGTGGGGAGGGGGGGTCAGCTTTGCTGTGCAGTCGATAGAGTGCTGGGCCTGGAATCAGGATGATCTAAATTCAAATATAGCCTCAGACACCAGCTCTTTGACCATAGACAAGTCACTCAATCTCAGTGACTCATTTGGCTTTACTGTAAAATAGTGATAATAATAACTAACTCATAGGGTTGTAGTGAATATTTTATTTATTGATTGATTGATTGATTTTTTAAAAAAAATTTTTTGCAGGGCAATGGGGGTTAAGTGACTTGCCCAGGGTCACACAGCTAGTAAGTGTTAAGTGTCTGAGGCCAGATTTGAACTCAGATCCTCCTGAATCCAGGACCAGTGCTCTATCCACTGTGCCACCTAGCTGCCCCCCCCCCCAGTTGGAGTGAGTATTAAATGATATATTTGTAAAGCACTTAGCATACTGTCTGGAACATAGTAGGTATTCAGTAAATGTTTATTTCTTTCCCTTCCTTTGTGTATACTCACAGGCTTATACAATATACATATATACACACCATGAACATGTATACATATTCACACATAAAAATGCACACATAAGTGTTACATCCACTATATGTATATGCATGTATATACTATATATGTACTGCATAGTGTCTATATATCACATCTCTATGTATAAATGTGTGTATGTATATGTGTATTTACTCTATCTATGCATATATGTATGTATATAGATACCTCTGGAGACACTATATATATATATATATATATATATATATTTAGATACTGCATACATTTTATGTATACAGAGACATTGTATATAGACACTATATATACACATATATACTGAAAGAGAGGAAGCATTTAGAGAGAGATTCTCAATATCCTAGTGAAGTTTAAGTTTTAATACATAATGCATTGGTTTCTAATTTAGGATGAGGCATGGTATGATACATACACACACACACACACACACACACACACATATATGAGAATGACTTGCAGTCAAGGGTCAAGCCTTGCCTTTGACATATACCCATTATGTGACCCTGGGCAAGTTACATAAATTCTCAGTGTACCAGTCAAGTCCTTAACAAGTTGAAAAAAACAAATGGTGATTTGCATTTGCAGAGGTGATTTTCCAAGTTTCCTATGCCAAAGAAATAATCCTATCCTATACTTATTGTGGCTTTCTACTTTCACTCTGAATTGTCCTCCAAGAATGATGATATTTTAGAATCATAAATCATATAGGTTTACAGAATCAAACAATCTTAGATTATTATTTTTTGGTTTTACCTAAAAGGGAATTATTGCTTATACATGCAGATCCTCTCAAAGTACTAGAAAGAAATCCAAGATGCTGAGATATGAAGGCCAGTATTTGGAAATGGGGATGCCAGGAAGGCTAAAGTTAGTGAGGGAAGTCATATGATGATGTCATTGAAAAAGTCCTCCACCTACTAGTAACCCACTTTCCATTAGAAGCAAGGCATTCATTCCAAAGGAGGAGAGGTTGCTAAATGATAGGGCCAAATCTTAATTGTATTTGTACGTGATAAGAATAAATCTCATTGGTTTAATTCTAACTTCTATATTTTAGTCACGATTTCTAGTTGGATCAGATCAAAATAATAACATTATAATAATAACTTTAAAATATTATGAAATCCACTGCCAGAAAAGAAAAAAGTAGGACTTTGGCCTAAGAGCCAGGAGATATTGGTCCTAGGTCCATCTCCAGCACTGCCTAACCATAGTACAGTGTAATTATTGTATTTTGAGTCAGAAAGTTCTGGTTCAAATCTTGCTTCAAATGTTTATTAGCAGTCTGATCCTGCACGTATCATTCTTTCTTTTTTTTTTTTTTTTTTGGTGAGGCAATTGGGGTTAAGTGACTTGCCTAGGGTCACACAGCTAGTAAGTGTTAAGTGTCTGAGGCCAGATTCGAACTCAGGTCCTCCTGACTCCAGGGTCAGTGCTCTATCCACTGCACCATCTAGCTGTCCCATGTATCTTTCTTAAATCTGTAAAACCCAAGGTTTGGATTTGCTGACCTTGGAAGATTCCTTCAACTCTAAATCTAAGCTCCAAAGTGCCCTTCAACTTTATATATGTGACCTCAGGCAAGTTTCTCCAAGCCTCAGTTTCTACATTTATCAAATAAGGAGGTTGGAGCAAATATTCACTTTAGTTGCTTCTAGCCCTCCAATTCTGTGATTCTAAGACTAAACTGTACCTGTTTTAATGAAAGTGCACCTGGTACTGCTACACCCTTAAGTAACACAAAGTTTACTGCTCTGAGGAATCCCTTTTGCTATTTAAAGTTTTTGCATTCAAGTTACTTCAGGGAAAATATTTAATGTCTGGGTCTACTTTTATGTTTAATATGGTGAAGGTTAATAACCAGAAGGAAAGATTTGGGTATTATGAAGAACTGCAAAGAAGAAAAACAATGATGTGTGGGACAGGATAGGATTAGGTGCACTAGATGTCAACTCTTTGATTTGATATATTAAAAGTAAAATAAAGACGCACCTAGAAAAACAAATCAAACCACAACATTGGCCATTAAGTACTGCTTTCTTTCCCAGCTCTAATAACATGTTATTCATGTCTCTTCATATAATAATATTATCTATTTATATAGGCTGAGTTGCTCTTAGTACCTTATGCTACTGATGTTTTGCATGTATGTTTTATAGCAAAGGTATGAAGTCGTTAAATTGAATGATGAATTAAGCTCCATAATGTCTATTAAAGATTTAGAAGAAAGCCCCCTTTACCTTCTAATCAGAGGTTGTTGCTTCAGTCATGTCAACAAAAACACAAGGTAACATTCCATTTCCCGAGCATTTCCCAATCAGCCCCTCTGCACTCACAGATGTTTTGTTAATTATTCATGTGACCCCCGATGAGCAAGCACTTCTTTCTGTCACAGAGCCATGCTATTTCAGATTGGTGATTTAAATGCTCATTTAAGATGTGAGATTACACTTCATTGCTGCTCTTTAGCTTTTTTGCCACTTCCCTGAGACCAGACCTGAAATGAGAAGGCTGCTGATTCATGGGCTTCCATAATGCATTCTGCATCCTGACAGCCTCCAGCACAAAGTTCAACATAAATATTTGCTTTAAAATGGCTAAGTCTAGAGTTTTTATGTATTGATCTTTCCAAACTTGGATCACATTTAAGGTCTGGTAATGGAATGGCAGCTGATTCATCAAAACCCAAGAGCAACACGGTTTTTAACAAAAGTTTTGACTCTCTGGGATCCACTCCCCAAGTCGAGGTATAGACTAAATGCTAGATATGGCATACTTTCAGTGCACTGATCATGCCACATAGAAAGTACATTTTTAAATGAACTTTTATCAAAGTTCTATTAGAATCCTTTGCTGTTTGATTCCTGAAGGTACACATGGGAGGAAGTGCTAAAATTCTTTTACTTTGATGGACTATGTTTTTGGTGAGTACAGACATGACTAGCCTACATGAACTTTCCCCAATAGATTTCATTTTGCTGCAAAATTCTTTAGACATAAATTATATAACCAAGTCTATCCTAAAGGTAGTAATTCACTGTTTTAAGTAATAACATTACCAGTCCCTTGAAAACAGCCCAGTTCATTCCTAGTGCCCAGTTTATATCTTAGTTCTTGATTTTCCTTTTGAAATATAAAAGATAAATTAAGCACTTTAAGCAGTTCCCTGATAAAGGCGGGATGATTTGATGTATGGAGCAGCACTACTCTTTTACAGCAAAGTGTCAGCCAGATAATTTTTTTTTTCAGTTTAATATTGGTAGAACATAAAGGGAAAGGATGGGAAAAACTGAAAAAAAAAGAACCCAAACCAAAAAATTAAAGTCCAATTTTGTTCAAGTTCAAAGTCATTGCACCATACCTTATTCCTTCAGTCTCTTGGAGAAACATCCATGTGAATTTTTGTCCCAAAGCTGGAGGCCCTAACTTTATTCAGTTGCTTTCTCTTTCCCTACTCACCAGTTCTCCATTGATCTGTTCTTTGGCAGGGATAACTTATTCTTCTAGCTCCCTGATCTCAGGTAGAATATAAACTCCAGAAAGGCAGGGTGTGTGCTATTTTTTTTTCATTATTGTATCCCCAGTGTATTAGGAGACAGTTAATATGTATTTGTTCAATTGAATCAAACAAGCTTCCTGAACATTCATAAAAAAATGCAGTGATGTCCTGCTAAAGTGTACAAAAATCCTTAACACACCTGGATCAAATATTTACCCTTCTGAGTAATGATCTTAATGTGCAATATTGTCATTTTACATGAAAGACTTTAGTAGCTGCTAAAAAACTAGCATCAACATCACATATAAACCAGCCTCAGTAAACTTTTTTGTTTTAATCAGAATCTTCAGATGCACCCTCTGTTCCTTTGGATCATAACTTCCTTGAGTTGATGAGTTAATACATTTCCCACAAAATATTACTGCTTTAGAAGGGAATGTCTTTTTTTCAGTGAATCACATATCCATATTTGATAGGGCCAGGGTTGGTATGGGGCATGTGGTTACATGATTTATTTAGGGTTTTCTTTTGCTTGTTTGTAAAAATGAACAAATGCTAATTTTGTCAGAATTATTCCTCAGTCAGCAAAAAGACTCATTTTAATTGAAAGGAGAAGTGATATAGCTCTTTCAGGCTCTCCTAAGAGTGGTTATTCTGAAACAAAGCCTGAAAATTTTGTCTACAAACTTATTCCACATCCTATATAAGCATGAGGCATTTCTACCATTGCATGTTACTTGAGGATTTGTTTCTTTTTGTGTTTTATATCACAAACACCTACAAAAGATACCTGATGAGTAGTTAGTGTTTTGTTGAAAACATATAATAAGGACTTGCTGAAACTTTTTATCAAGTTTTTCTCATTGATAATTGAATTTTTTCAGTATAACTTTGCATTTCCATTAAGTTAGAAATTTAACCAGGGTGGGAAGAAATGGACTTTGTCCAAGGATGCAAAATTTAGGTGGTGCAAGACCTGAAGGGCATTGATAACTTGTAGTGTACTTCTGAAACATAGAAACAATATATCTTAAGGAACTAGTTAGTTAAATTAGCTAAAGTATGAATTACTTAAAATGGGAAACTGCAATGCTAATGTGAGATCCTTTACTAAGTGTTCTCTTCTACCCAATAGCCAAACTTTCAAACTAGCCTCATACTAGTGAATCAGGGCCTCTGTCTCCTTCCTCCAACTGAGAAAACACTTTATATTGTGTGTTCCAGGTGCAAAAATTCTGTGTTATGATTCTACTTTAAATGGAAGCATAGGTTGATGATACCTCTCCAAATAATATAAATTCTTCTCCCAATATTCCTTATATTAATTCCTGGAACTATAGACCTTGGACATATCACATTATATGTTAAGTTTACATAGTATTCTGTGACTAATTTTATATTTTAAAAATAAAATTCATAAATAGAAATATTACATATAATCAAGTTCTATGCCTGCGATGGAGGAAAATGTAGATATTTAATGTGTGGGGTTTTTTTGTTCGTTTTTGTTTTTGTATTTTTCAGTCATGTCCAATTATTCATAACCCATTTTGGGGTTTTCTTGGCAAAGATACTGGAGTAGTTTTCCATTTTCTTCTCCAGCTCATTTTACAGATGAGGAAACTGAGGCAAACAGTGTTGTGTCCTGCCCAGGGTCATGTAGCTAGTATATGTCCGAGGCCAGATTTGAACTCAGGTATTTCTGAATCCTGGCCCAGCACTCAATCTACTGTGCTACCAAGCTGCCCTAAAAACAAATAAACAAAAAAATCAAAACAAACCACCACAACAAAAACACATTGGATTTAAAGTCAGAAATAGTTATTGTTCAGTTGTTTCCAGCTCTTCATGACCCCATTTGGGGTTTTCTTGACAAAGGTACTAGGGTAGTTTGTTATTTCCTTCAGCAACTCATTTAACAGATGAGGAAACTTTGGTAGCTAGTTGGCACAGCAGATAGAGTATTGGACCTGGAGTCAAGAAGATTCATCTTTCTGAGTTCAAATCTGGCCTCAGATACTTACTAGCTGTGTGACCCTAAGCAAGTCACTTTAACCACGTTTATTTCAGTTTTCTTACATTTAATAAGTAATACAGTCAAGCCTTTATGCTCAGGGGCAGAGAGGTGTGACTCTCTTCTTTGTGATACAACATTTTTCCAATGGACTTCCTCCTAAGTCACTATCACTACAAAATTATTATTTTTTAATCTTAGAGATTAACAATAATGCATATAAATATGGTGTTGTAGGGGCAGCTAGGTGGTGCAGTGGATAAAGCACCGGCCCTGGATTCAGGAGTACCTGAGGTCAAATCTGGCTTCAGACACTTGACACTTACTAGCTGCATGACCCTGGGCAAGTCACTTAACCCCCATACCCCTGCAAAAAAGAGGGGGAGAGAGAGAGAGAGAGAGAGAGAGAGAGAAGAAAGAAACAAAAATGAATAAATAAATGTAGTGTCATATATGGATAGCTAAATAACCACAACATAGACAGAACAGTGGATAGAGAGCTGCAATTTTAATTCAGAGACCTAGGCTCTGTATCTTAAAACTGGGAAAAGAGAGAGAGGCTAAATCTTAACCAAATTCTTAGCTACATGTTTTTTATGGTAAGCTATTTAGGGGAGAGAAGTTTGTATATTGAAATTGAAATACTTAAAATAAGGATAAAGTGATAATTACCTCATTATTTTTAAGGAATTTCTTAGTTTCTTCTCTAATGGGAAATTCCCAACTATCACCTTCTTAGAGTCTAATCTCTATACTTAATTCCTGTTTTGTTGGAAATCACATTATATGGTAAAAACAGGCTCATAGGATTCAGTAATGCCAGACTCCTCAGAGATTGGGTAATCCCACCCCAGCATTTTACCAATGAATAAATTGAAATATAGACCCATTAAAGAACTAGTTCAAGATCACAAATGTAAAAAGCAGTAGATTTTTTTTCAACTCTAGGCTCTCTACCTTTAAAGCCACTACTTTACTGATTCTACTGTGCTGCCCCTTAATTTCATGCAATTTGGAACCCCATTGGCATACTTCCTTTCTAATACTATGCCATTTGCATGTCTCTCAGAAATCATTTGATTTTACTTTTCTTCAATAGGTCACTCAAGGCAGAAGTGGGCCCGATTTTTCTAGTAACATCTTCAGTTTCCATTGTTCCATAGTTTTTTTTCTCTTCCCCTCTTTGCTCTCTGCTTGCTCTGTTTTGGACATGACCACTAGAGACATCATAGCAGGCATCTGTTTCATCATAAAGAAGCTTCATATTCACTTTTAAATGTTTCACATGAAATCTGCTGGGATGGCAATGCTCTCCACAGCCCGCTGTAACACTGATAGCAATGAAATAAGTGTGAGCAGCTTTCTCTGTACAGAGCACCCCCCCTTTTTGCCCCCCCCATTTCACATTCCAGATGGATAACCACATTCAATAATAAAGCAAATGCAAAAGACAATACCAAAGATGTATTGTAAGTACAGATCTCCCAGCAAGAGAATGGAAATTTTTAGCTGTTAGCTTTTCCCTGGCAGAGATCTTTAATTAATAAGTGTTGTTCCACAGAAACATGGATTTTCTTAAGATATACTGTCTCTGTTCTCTGTTGATGAAAAAAGGGAAGACCCATTGATAGTATAAAGGCAACTGGTGACAACATAGGATATATTAATGGATTTAGGTACCACTGTTGTCTACGTAATGGTTACCTAAGGGTTAAATACTGCATTGTACACCAATCAGTTGGGATTTTATATTAATGTTAATCTTTACCGCATTAGAAGATGGGCAGGTAAGGGAATTGGGAAAGTAAAGAAGGCTAAGAGTATTTGAGCACTTTCAATATTTGGAATAAACTGGTTCTAATTCTTCCCTCAATAGATGTAGTTATCATCAAAATTGAAGATACACTTGGGGGTCCCAGACACTGGTTTCTAAAGAGATCAACCTGATGTCAGTGTTATACAAACTGGGGAAATGGTACATCAGGTCAAATCCAGAGCTGCAACTAGGAATTTTGTTAACTTGGGCAAAATTTATGGTGTGGAGATAAACACCCTGGAAATTCAAACGCTGCCATTAGGGAAACTTGCCATTTATGCATGGAGTGGCAGTACAGGGGTGGGATAGAGCAGGCTTTGGAAAAGCTTTCTTGGAGCATGACCAGGTCCTCAGCAACATAAGCCATATTAATTCATTTAGGTACCACTGGTGGCTATGTAATCCATACCAGTAGATGAGCATGACCAGAGCAGTGCAGAAAGCATGTCTTTGAGTAGTTTTTTATTTTTAGCACTTACTCCTGCTAACTAGGTTTAAACTTAAACTTAAAGTTTATTGCCCCCTAAGTTTCAAAACCCTGGTTCAAATGGCCAATTATTCTATGTTGCTTTGACCAAATCTACAGTTTATTCTTTGTATTACTGAGTTATGGTGTGGGAAAGTGAAATTCTATAACATGTTAACCTCAAAAGGTTAGTAACACTGTGAACATGAAATATCCAACTTTACCTTCATCTACTAGTATGGATTTATCATTCAGAAATGGACTTAAGCATTTACAAAATCTATTTGTTTCTTTTAGCCTTTATTGCCTCACAGGGAAATGGGTTCTATGAATTTAGTACCTGCTGTGTAAATTAGTATGCACAGTTCTTTGCCATAGGGGGTATCCTTAGTCTTAGTGTTTTATAGATTTCTATCATGTTCCCTTGTGCCTTTCACTTTGTCTTTCCAGATTGAGAAGCTCTAATCTTGTCATCTGTCCTCATATGCCAGGTTCTTCTCCACTCCCTGCTGTTGCTTCCTCTTCATGCCTTTGATCATTTGAGTTTTCTATCTCTGGATGTTATCCAGCTCCATTCTGTCTGTTTGTATTCTAAAAATCAAAAGTAAACACTTAATTACAGGTAGAGATGCTTCATGATCTTAGACAAGAGTAGCATGATGTTTTCTGTTTTGTTTCCAATGCCATTCTCCTGATGGCCAGCATTTAATTGGCCTTTTTTAAGTAACAGCAGTATATTGAACTGAAGTCCTCACGTGGGATCACTTTCCTGTCTCATGACAAGTAACTAAGAGTCCTCCTCTTGTAGGTATAAGCTTAATTTCTTTTCTCTAAATGTGTTTAAACTAACCTTGCTCATACTGATCCATGAACTTTCATATCTTTGCTATCCACTCACACAAATCCAATCTTACTTCATTTCTATTATGGCATCATATCACTGAATGGGATGAATTTATTGGTGCCTGCAAAACCAGGGATTTCACAATGCATACCATCTGACAAAATACCTTATTAAAACAATGCTGGTACTCAACTCAAGAGTATTCCAACTATTTATGTATGCTTTCTGATGTTGGTCTCTAAGTCAGCCCCTCATTACATGGCAAAATCCCTAATGTGTGGTTTTTCAACCTTTAAAAATATTTTAGAAAGGAAATTGTCAAATGATTTTTGGAAGTCTCACTTAAATTGTTCATCATTTTCTCATCGTATATATAGAATTGAACTCCTTTATAGGCAGCATGGTATATTAGAAAGCATTGAGACTTACGGGGTGGGGGAGCGCAGAGCCAAGATGGCAGAGGAGAGGCTGTGACTCCCACAAGCTCCAGACAAACCCATCCACTCACTCCCAAATAAGGCAGTAAAAACAAAACAAAACAAAACAAAGAAAAACAAAGCAGCCTAATGCACATAAGAACAGAATGAGACTATTTTTCAGCAAAAGAGGGCAATTGCAATCACCTACTGATCAGGCTGAACAGCTCAGTGTGCAGTCTGGACCCAGCCAGGAAGAGACAGTGCTTTCAGTGCCCATCAGGGTCTTCAGCACCAGCAGCTTCTGAGGCTCTGATCACAAATTGGTGAGGGAGTTCAGTGATAGGCCAGGGTGAAGTGGAGGCAGTCTCTGCTGGAGTTGGGGCGAAGCACCCTGGTTCTGAAAAAGGGGGCTCAATCGAGTAGTGGTGGCCCAGTGGGGGAGGAACACAGGCACGCCAAGCTTCTGACCATAGAGAATCAGAGTTCAATCAGACTTCTGTTTCCTGGTCAAAGAGAAAGTGGCCATGCTTACTCACAGGCCAGGCAGGCTGAGAAGAAGCCCAGTCACCCCCTGGTCCACACTGTATCTCTAAAACTGTGTCCTGGAAGCAGCACTACACTTTAAGAAGTAATTAAAGCCTAGAAATAGCTGGCCAAAATGAGTAAGCAGAGAAAGCAGCAGACCATAGAAAACTTCTTTGGGGGAAAGTTAGACCACAATTCACCCTCATCAGAAGGTAATAACAGGGTCAAAGCTCCAACATTCAAAGCTTCCAAGAAAAATATGAATTGGTCTCAGGCCTTGGAAGCACTCAAAAGGGACTTTGAAGAAAAGTAGGAGAGATATATGGAAGATTTAGAGAGATGGAGGAAAGAATGGAAAGAGAAATGAGAGCAATTAAGGAAAGTCATGAGAAAAAATTCAACAGCTTGAAAAGCCAAATGGGAAAAGAAATAGAAAAGCTCTCTCAAGATAATAATGGCTTAAAAATTAGGATTGAACAAATAGAAGCTAGTGGCCTTATGAGAAATCAACACACAGTAATGCAAATCCAACTGAATAAAAAAATAGAGGGCGATATGAAATATCTTCTTGGAAACCCAGCTGACCTGGAAAATAGATCCAAGAGAGATAATTTGAAAGTCATTAGACTACCTGAAAACCATGACCAAAATAAAAGCTTAGAAACTATCTTCCAAGTGATTGTGAAAGAAAATTGCCCTGATGTTCTAGAAGCAGAAGCTAAAATAGAAATTGAAATAATCCACCAATCACCTCCTAAAAGAGATCCCAAAAAGGAAAACCTCCAGGAATATCATAGCCAAATTCCAGAGCTCCCAGGTCATGGAGAAAATACTGCAAGCAGATAGAAAAAAGTAAGTCAAATACTGTGGAGCTCCAATAAGGATAAACCAAGATCTAGCAGCTTCTACATTAAAGGACCAGAGGGTATGGAATATGATATTGCAGAGGGCAAAGGAACTGGGACTACAGCCAAGAATCATG
Organism: Dromiciops gliroides; assembly: GCF_019393635.1. Classification (NCBI taxonomy): domain Eukaryota; kingdom Metazoa; phylum Chordata; class Mammalia; order Microbiotheria; family Microbiotheriidae; genus Dromiciops; species Dromiciops gliroides. Next base: position 121,056,191 of record NC_057865.1, read on the forward strand.
TACCCAGCAAAACTGAGTATAATTTTTCAGAGGAATAAATGGGACTTCAATGAAAAAGAGGACTTTCAGGCATTTGTGATGAAAAAACCTGAACTGAATAGAAAATTTGACTTTCAAATACAAGACCCTGGAGAAGCATAAAAGGTAAACAGGAGAAAGACTTCATGGGAATTATTAGAAGATCAAACTGTTTACATTCCTAAATGGGAAGATAATACTTCAAACTCATAAGAACTTTCTCAGTATGGAATTCACAGAAGACACAGGTCTGAACTGAATATGAAGGGATAATATCTGTAAAGAATTTATGTTTTGTTCTTTGTGAGACAAACAGGGCGGGGTGTCTTGTGTCTGGTGCCAGATATTGGCTCTGAGCCTCCTGGGCCCAGGGCTGGTGCTTTGTCCACTGTACCACCCAGCCAACCCATGATGGCATCTTTAAAATAGGATTAAGGTGTAGGAGGAATAAACTGGGGGAAGAGGAAGGGGAGGGATAATCTGGGGAGAAGTAGTTCACATGAAGGAATCAAAAGAAAAGAGATTATAGAGGGGAGGGGAAGAGGAGGAAGTAGTGGGGGAGTGAGTGAATCTTAATATCATCAGAATTGGCTCAAAGAAGGAATAACATAAATACATATTTTTGTCCTGAGGAAGGGGAGGGAGATAAGGTGGGGGGGGTAGAAGAGGGAGAGGATTGAAAGGCAGATTGGGGGAGAGAGCAGTAAAAAACAAACTTTCCAGGAAGGTGAAGATGTTCTGCATAATAGCACATTTATGACATATATTGAATTGCTTGATTTCATAGGGAGAGTTTAGGAGAGAGGAAGAAAAATTTAAAAAACAGAATTAACTTAAAGACATTAACCTCATCAGAGTAGGCTCAAGGAAGGAATAACATACACACCCAATTGGGAGGAGTAATCTATTTAACCCTATAGGAAAGTAGGAGGGGAAGAGGATAAGGAGGGGAAAGTGTGAAAAAAGGGATTGCAGAGTGGGGAGGGAACAGTCAGAAATAAAACACTTTTGAGGAGGAATAGGTTAAAAGAAGATAGAAAATAGAATAAATATCATTGGATGGGAATAGGATGGAGGGAAATAGTTATGATAATTATAATGGCAAAATGTATGGTACCTACTTTGCTGGGCTAATAGGAAGAAAATTTTTTGTCAAGTTTAAGGTACTATATACAGGTTATGATGAACAGGATACTATCAGAAAAACCTGGAAAGACCTACATGAACTGAAGCAGAGTGAAATGTAATATATACAAAATAACAGTAATAGTGTAAGATGATCTGCTAGGAAACATGTGGTTATTTTCAGCAAAGCAATGATTCACTATAATCCTGAAGGACTTATGAAAATTGCAATCCATTTACAGAGAACGAACTGATAGTATCTGAAAACAGATGGAAACAAATTTTTAATTTATTAAAAAATTTTTTTTTGACAATTCCTTAATCTGAAGTTTTGTTTTTTGACTGTTTTCTCTCACAACCTAGCTAATGTGGGAATGTTTTCCATGATTACTCATGTATAACTTATTTTGAATTGCTTGAGTTCTTGTGGGTAGGAGGTGGGAAGGGAGGGAAGAAGAGAAGTCAGAACACAAAGTTTTTAAAAATTGATGTCAAAATTTGTTTTTACAAATATTTTGTAAAATAAAATTCTATTCAGAAGAAAGCATTGGGGATTTAGTTAGAGGGATTGATTTCAAATCTCATCTCTTATATGACCTTGGAAACCTAGAACAGGCCACTAAACCTCCATATGTCTTATTTTCCTCATTGCAAAAATGAGACTAGATAGTCTCTGAGGTCTCTGCTAGCTCTATATTTACAATTCAATGAAGTCTTTAGTTTAGTCAGTAATGATTTTCCCTTATAGAAACTCATGTTACATATTTTGTTCCCAGTATTTGACTAGGCTTGCATAAATATATGTCCTCCTAGCTTTATCAGAATTGACATGTGTCTTAATAATAGGTAACTCTTGGAGAGGCAAGTTGTAAAGAATATTCCAACCTGCCCTGATAGCAGCAGTTTCCTCACTGAGACTATCCCTACTTCTTTGTAGATTTAAATCTTAAAGAAACATTTTTATAGATGGGAGTCCTTTGGGTCAATCTACCTAGTATGGAATGAGGATTTTACAGAATCTAGGAGTTAGAAAGGACTCAAGAGATATGAGAATCCCTAAAATGAAACATGAATATACTAAATGGTAATCTCAGAAAGAACTTGTCAACTCATCTTCACATCTCACAGAACCGCTTTGCATAGTTCTCTATACTTATTAAGTATTTGTTGAATTATTAAGTCAAAACAACGTTCTTCAAAATATGCCCAAGAATTGGTCATACCTACCTTTCTTTTGACCTTCCACTGATAGCAACTTATTATTTAATAGGCAAAATTGCATTTGAAAACAGTTTTAGCATTAGTTCAAATGATCTTTCTTGTATTTACGTATACATTTAATCTATTTAACTTAAATAATATACTTTTTGGGACTGAGGCACCCAACCCCAACCACTGGATGCCCATAGGCAGACCATAGGATGTTAGGGCTTCAAGCATTCTAAGGCTAACCAAATAAGTGGCTATGTTTCTAAATGTTAGATTATGAGTCGCTCCCCTCCCCCAACTTGTATGTTTCTTATTAACAATCATCCAGTAGGATCAGCTCTTTAGTGAATGCATTGACTCAAAAGGTAAAACAAAAATAGTAGTTACAAATTTTTTCCCCCAATGCCAAGTGACACACTAAGTCAGAGATTAGTTGATGGCTGTGCAGGCTCCTTGCTAAGCTCTCCTCCTGCTGGGTTTAGCCAGACAGTAGATGCTGCATAGGGGCAGGCAGGCTAGGTTGTTGCTGCACAGCTCCTGCTAGGCTAGCTCTGGTAGCTTGGTGACTTCTGGATTCTTTTCAGAATGTGGCATCTTTACTGGACAGTTTGATCCACTAGTCTCCTTGGCCTTTTTTTTCCCTCAATTAGCAATTATAATCTTTTCCTACCCTTAACCTATAGAATGTACAATGCTGAAGTTTTATCATGCTCTTTTCTGATACAAGATTACAATGATATTTTAGATAGGCAAACAGGAAATGGAATATGTATTTATATAATACCTACTATATGGCAGGAACTGCATTAAACACTGTACAACTACTACCTAAATTGATCATGACAACAACCCTATGATATAGGTTTTACTTACCCCATTTTACAGTTGAAATAACTGAAACAAAGATTAAGTGACTTACTCAGGATCACACAATTAGTTTTTGTCTGAGATTGGATTTGAACTCAGGTCTTCCTGAATCCAGGTTCAGGGCTCTATTCAGTCACTGTACCACCTACTAGAAAAATACCCTTAGTTTAAAATGAGTAGAAGCAGCTTCCTTTGGTTTACTCCAACATTGAGGTTGTTTATATTTTTTAGGATAGAGAGAAGTCTTTCCTCTCCTTATTAATAAATTCTTACTGGCTCAAAATTCTCTGACCTCTGTAAGTCTTAGGGTTACCCTAGGGTCATTAGTTTCATTTCAGTTAATTGTCTTATCCTTCTCCTTGGAAAAAATTATGTTCAGAGGACAATGGGAATATGACCAATTTTTCTTTTTTTTTAAAAATTTTCAGTTCTGAATTTTTCCCTCCTTTCATCCCTACCCCATTCAATGAGAAGGCAAAACATTTGATAAACATTTTACATTTGAAGTCATGGAAAACCTAATTCCACATTAGGTGAAAATAGCAAGACATATAAAAAGTTAAAAAATAAATGTTTCCATCTTCACTTAGAGTGTCCATAAGTTCTCTCTTTGGAGATGGAGAACATTTTTTTCCCTGAAACAATCCCCTGTCATTTCATACAGCACAATTATATTTCATCACAATCATATACTACAGTTTGTTCCATCATTCTTTAATTAATGAGCATCCCCATAGTTTCTTTGTCACCAAAAAAAACCAAAACAAAACAAACAAAAACCCCCAAACCATTTATAAATATGTTGGTCATGTGATTCCTTTTTAAAATAACTATTTTTTTCAATTGCGTGTAAAGATAGTTTTCAATGTTCATTTTTGTAAAATTTTGAGTTCCATTCTTTCTCCCATCCTTCCTTTCCTATCCCCTCCTGAAGCCAGTAAGCAATCTGATATAGGTTATACATTACAATCATGTTTAATATATTTCCACATTAGTTATGTTGTGAGAGAAGGATCAGAACAGAAGGGAAAAAGCATAAGAGAAATAACAACAACAACAAAGCAACAAAAAAAAAAGTGAAAACAGTGTTCTTTACTCTGCATTCAGACTCCAAAGTTATTTTTTTCTCTATGTGGAGAGAATTTTCCATCATGAGTCTTTTTGCATTGTCTTAGATCATTGTATTGCTAAGAGCTAAGTCTATCACAGCTGATCATCCCACAATGTTGTTGTTAGTGTGTGTAGATCTCTTATTCTGCTCCTTTCACTCAGCATCAATTCATGGAATTCTTTCTAGGATTTTCTGAAATCTGCCTATTCATCATTTCTCACAGTATAATAGTATTCTATCACATTCATATAATAAAACTTGTTTAGCCTTTCCCCAATTGATGGGCATGCCCTCAAATTCCAATTCTTTGCCACCACAGAAAGAGCATTTATAAATATTTTTGTACATGTGGTTCCTTTTCCCTTTTTTATGATATCTTTGGGATATAGACCGACTAGTGATATTACTGTGTCAATGGTTATGTCTTTTGGGTGTGGTTCCAAATTGCTCTCGGGAATGGTTGGATCAGTTCATAGCTCCACCAACAATGCATTAGTGTTCCAATTTTCCCAAATCTTCTCCAACATTTATAATTTCCCTTTTTTTCATATTAGCCAATTGGATAGGTGTGAGGTGGTGCCTCAGAGTAGTTTTAATTTGCAATTCTCTAATCAGTAGTGATTGAGAATATTTTTTCATATGGGTGTAGATAGTTTTAATTTCTTAACCTGAAAACTGCCTATACATATGTTTTGACCATTTATCAATTGGGGAATGACTTGTATTCTTATAGATTTTATTCTGTTCTCTATATATTTCATAAATGAGGCCTTTATCAGAAACACAAGCTTTAAAAAATGTTCCTCAGATTTCTGTTTTCCTTATAATCTTAGTTCTATTTGTCTTGTGCAGAACCTTTTAAATTTAGTGTAATAAAAACGATCCATTTTGCATTTCATAATGTTCTTCATCTCATCTTTGGTCATAAATTCTTCCCTTCTTCATAAATATGACAAGTAAACTTTCCCTTCATTTTCTAATTTACTCCTGGTATCACTCTTTATATCCAGATTATGCACCCATTTTGACTCAATTTTGATATATGCTGTAAGATGTGGTTTATGGGGCAGCTAGATGGGGCTGTGGATAAAGCACTGGCCCTGGATTCAGGAGGACCTGAGTTCAAATTCAGCCTCAGACACACTTACTAGCTGTGTGACCCTGGGCAAGTCACTTAATCCTCATTGCCCCTCAAAAAAAAAAAAAAAAAGATGTGGTCTATGCCTAGTTTCTGCCATACTATTTTCTAGTTTTCCTGGCAGTTTAAGTCAAGATTTGTCAAATAATGAGTTCTTATCCAAGAGGCTAGAGTCTGGGTTTATCTAAGAGAAGATTGCTATATTCATTTACCACTCTACTTCTTAGCTAGTACCAAATAGTTTTGATGGTTGCCGCTTTATAATATAGTTTTATATCTTGTACAGGTAGGCCACTTTCCTTTGCATTCATATGATTGCTTTTTTAACATAATCTCTGTGGTACAGAGCAAATGAGGGAAAGTCAGTGTGTGTGTGTGTGGGGGGGGGTAATTTGGTAAATCCACCAAATTAGCTGGCTCGTGGCCAAACTAGGGAGGGTCCTTAAGATCCCTTTGTGGTCACCAAAACTGTGAGATTCAAAATTGGATATACAAGCATTAAACTCCCCCTTTTAACTTTTCCCATATATATATCTCAGACCACTAAGAAAAGGAAGCCTCTGAGCTTTAATCTGTGAGGGATTAGTTTTTATTGCTTGGGAATTAATTAGACAACAAAAGGTGATACCAAATAGGGAAATAGGGAAGTAGAAATACAAATGAATATTCTTAGATCTAAGCTTAATCTATTTTCCTTTATAAAACTCATTGAACCCCAAACTGCCCACCAGGCTGAGAACCAGAACACCCAAAGCCGAACACCAACCAGGTGTTTCCTCTCATGCGCGTACCTCCATGGCTAAGCTTAAAAACCAGAGAGAGTGAACTTCCATTCCTCCCTCACTTTTAAGCTGGCATCCCGGAAGATCGGAAGATCATCGTGGTCTCCTCCCTAAAAGAGAGGTCCTTCAAAAGCTGCTTCAGTAGCATGTGTGATCACTCAAATGATTCAGCTAAAACTTCCGATATATATCTTTACCACAAATAATTTTTTACCACATAGCCCTTTGGGCATATTTCTAAGTTGTTGCCCAGAATGGTTGAATCACCTCACAACTTCATCAAAAGCAAATTATTGTACTTATTTGTCTATATTTCCTCTAGTACCTAAAATTTTCCCTTTCTATCATGTTAGCCAGTCCGATGGGTATTAAGTAGTACCTTCAAAGTTCTTTTAATTTACATTTCTCTATTAGTGATTTAGAGCATATTTTATAATACTAGTCATGACATTTTTCTTTAGAAAAACCCTGGTCTTATCCTCTAACCTTTTAACAATCATAGAATGGCCCTTTTTAATACAAATTTGGCTTATTTCCCTATATATTTGAGAAACAAGACCCTTTCCAGAATAATTGTAAATTTCCTCCAGTTTCCTGCTTTTGTTCTAATTTTGGCTGTATTAGTTTTCTTTTTTACAAAAGTGTTTTTTTTTAATTGAATATAATCAAGATTATGCATTTTACCTTCGTGATCCTCTCTATCTTTGGTCAAAAACTCCTCCACTAGCCATAAATCTAATGGGTATTTCCCCCCATTATCCCTTATCTGCTTATGATATTGTCTCATATATAAAGCATGCACTATTTTGAACTTTTCTTTGTATCTGCTGTGAGATGTTGCCTTTTGACTAGTTTCTTCCAGACTGCTTTCCAGTTTTCCCAGTGGTTATGGGTAAAGGATGAGTTCTTTCTCCAATGGCCTTAGTCTTTGGGTTTATCAAACATTAGGTTACTGTTACCATTGTGAGATTAAAATTGGATATTAGATCATAAATCTCCCCTACTTAACTTTTCCCTTAATTTATCTCCCAGACTAGTAAATGGAAGAAGCTTCTGGTTTTCTAGATAGAGCCTTTATTGTATGGTAGTCACAAGGTGATGTTGATTAGAAGGATAGGAAAGTAGAAATACAATACAAATTGTCTTAAGTCTAGGCTTAGTCTATATTCTATATAAAATTCACCAAAACCCAAGGCCACTTTTGGGGAGAGAGACCGAGTCAAGTGCGTGCTGTTAACCGAGAGCCGGGCCGAGTCAAACTCCAGTCCGCGTCTGTCTGTGCAGCGCAGCCAGGAGACCAGCAGAGCAGGAAAAAGCACCACTTCTGTTCTCTCCTTGCCTTTTCAGCTCACACCCCAGAAGTCGAGTGCTTGGCAGGCAGTCTGACATGCGCAGCAGGCACACTGGCATGCATAGCTCATGCCATTGGTCTCCTCCCCAAAAGGGTGGTCCTTAAAGAAAAACTGGCGTCTTTCAGTTATCCTAACCGACTGTTAAAAAACTTTCATATTTTTTTTACCACACCATTTAATTTTATGTATTGTGTACCTAAACTATTCCATTGATCAACTTTATCTCTTATCCAGTATCAGACTGTGATGATTAGTGCTGTGTAGTATAGTTTGAGATAAAGTAATATTAGATTGCCTTCCTTTACTTCTCCCTGCCCCTGATTCCCTCAATATTCTTGCCCCTGTGTTGCCCAAAAGGAATTTTGTTATAAATTCTTCTAACTCTATGACATTTTTGGTAATTTGATCGATATGACTGATATGATACTATATAAGTAAATTAATTTAAATAGTGTTGTCATTCTTATTACATTAGCTCAGACTGCCCAAGTTCCCTGTTTTTATTTCTGTGAAAAGTATTTTGTAAATATATTCTTATAGTTCCTATGTGTCTCAGCAGGTAGACACTCAAGTATTTTTGACTGTCTGCAGTCATTCGTAATGCAGTCAATGTAATTTCTCTTCTATCTTTTCCTGCTGGGCTTTTTTTTTTTTTGGCAATACATAAAATAGAAATGATTTATTTGGATTTATTTTAAATCCTGAATCCCTGCTAAAGTTGTTAATTGGTTTTACTAGTTTTTTCATTGATTTTCTCTGGTTTTCTAATTATAGTAACATATCATCTGCAAAAAATGTTTTGTTTCCTTGTTGTCTATTCTTATTTCTTCTATTTCATTTTCTTGTCCTACTGTTATAGCATGCATTTCTAGTATAATATTGATTAATAATGAGGATAATGGCCATCCTTGCTTCACCCCTGATCTTAGTGGAAAGGCTTCTTCCACCTTACCCACATTACAGATAATATATTTGGATTTATATAGCTACTACTTATCATTTCAAGAAAATATACATTTATTCATATGCTTTCTATGGGTTTTTTTTTAATACAAATGGGTGTTTTATTTTGTCAGAAGATTTTTCTTTTTCTATCATAGCAATTTTGTTCCTTTTGTTATTGATATGGTCAGTTATATGCAACAGTTTTCGTAATACCAAAACAGTCCTGCCTTCCTTGTAGAAATATAAGCTAGTCGTAGTACAGTATCTTAGGGATATATTACTGAGATCATGATAGTTACTCCTGCTTATTTTTTTACTTCAACTAAAGCATAATTTGTTCTGCCACAGCCCCTTATTTTAACTTTCCATGTTTCTTTCTATTTTAAGCGTGTCTCTTATAAACAGCATAATGTTGCATTCTATTTTCTAATCCATTCTGCTATCCACTTCTTTTGTACGAACTAGTTCATCCCATTCATATTCATAGTAATGATTGCTAATTTTCTATTTCTTTCTATCTTACTCTCTTCTATTTATAGTGCTCTGTTTTTACCCCCCTACAAAAGTTTTGCTTTTGTTTTGTTTTGCTTCTGACCATTGCCTCCCTTAACCTACTATCCATATCATGCTTTATTTTTAAAAATTTATCCCTCTCTCCCTTTATTTCCCTTTTGAGTAAGATAAATTTCTATACCAAATTATGTGAACAAACATATACATATATATATGTATATACATACTCACTTTGCTCTAACCTATAGTATCTATTTTTCAAGAATGCCTTGTTCCTGTTAAAGGAAGCAGTGGTACAATGGAAAGGAGAATTTCAACCAGGAGAATGAATACAATTTACAATCTGTTGCTTGCTAACTTTATGGCCCTCAAGTAATCAGTTAATCTTTCTGAACTTCAATGTCCTCATTGACTAAATAGGGACAATATAGCTAAGGAATATGGATAATGGTATTTGCATTGCTTGTCATTACTGGATTATTGTAAGGAAAAAAATTAATAGTTTTAAAAAGTGATATAAATCTAGAAGTAGCAACTGAGCCTACATAATTTTGCATTGACTTTTTCACAAGAAATGAATGAAAATTCATTAAGTGCTTACTATTTATCAATCACTGTTCTAAGTGCTAAAATGATATTCTTGACTCATTTTAAAATTATATTCCACTAAATATCATAGTTTATTCCCACATGTATCACTATCTAGTCACATTTCTGTCAGGATCCAGGATACCCACTTGAGTATGTATGTTGTTACCTCTTTGAGCCAATTCTGATGATAGTGAGATTCACTCATTCCCCCACTCCTTCCTCCTTTTCCCCTCCCCTCTATAAGCTTTTTACTTGTTTTCTTCATGTGAGCTACCTCTCCCCAGTCCACCTCTCCCCTTCCCCCTCCCCCAATCTATTCCTCCTACCCCTCAACCCTATTTTAAAGATGTCATCATGGGTTGGCTAGGTGGTACAGTGGACAAAGCACCAGCCCTGGGCCCAGGAGGCTCAGAGCACATATCCGGCCCCAGACATTAGACACCCCACCCTGTTTGCTTCACAAAGAACAAGGATACATAAAAAGTAAATGTTTTACAAATACCATCCCTTCATATTCAGACCTATGTCCTCTATATATTCCTTACTGAAAAAGTTCTTATGAGTTGGAAGTATTATTTTCTCATGTATGAATGTAAACAGTTCAGCCTTTTAATATCCCTTGTGATTTCTTTTCCCTGTTTACCTTTTTATGATTCTCCAGGGTCTTGTATTTGAAAGTCAAATTTTCTATTCAGTTCAGGTTTTTTCATCACAAATGCCTGAAAGCCCTCTTTTTTATTTAAATCCCATTTATTCCTCTGAAAAATTATAATCAGTTTTGCTGGGTAAATGATTTTTGGCTGTAGTCCCAGTTCCTTTGCCCTCTGCAATAACATATTCCATGCCCTCTGGTCCTTTAATGTAGATGCTAATAGATCTTGGTTTATCTTTATTGGAGCTCCACAATATTTGACTTCCTTTTTTTGTTTTGTTTTGTTTTGTTTTCATTTTTGTTTTTGTTTTGCAGGCAATGGGGGTTAACTGTCTTGCCCAGGGTCATACAGCTAGTAAGTGTCAAGTGTCTGAGGCCGGATTTGAACTCAGGTACTCCTGAATCCAGGGCCGGTGCTTTAACCACTGCACCATCTAGCTGCCCCCGACTTCCTTTTTTCTTTCTAGCTGCTTGCAGTATTTTCTCCTTGATCTTAGAGCTCTGGAATTTGGCTATGATATTCCTGGAGGTTTTCCTTTTGGGATCTCTTTTAGGAGGTGATTGGTGCATTCTTTCAATCTCTATTTTAGCTTCTGCTTCTAGAATATCAGGGGAATTTTCCCTCACAATCTTTTGGAGGATGGTTTCTAAGCTTTTATTTTGGTCATGATTTTCAGGTAGTCCAATGGTTTTCAAATTATCTCCTCTGGATTTATTTTCCAGGTAAGCTGTTTTTCTAAGGATATATTTCACATTGCCCTCTATTTTTTTTTTTATTCAATTGGATTTGCTTTATTGTGTCTTGGTTTCTCATAAGGTCACTAACTTCCATTTGTTCAATCCTAATTCTTAGACAATTATTTTCATCAGATAGCTTTTTTATCTCCTTTTCCATTTGGCTTTTCAAACTGTTGACTTTTTTCTTCTCTCTCTCCTGCATCGCTCTCATTTCTCTTTCCATTCTTTCCTCCCTCTCTCTACATCTTCCTTCTATCTCTCCTACTTTCTTTTCAAAGTCCCCTTTGAGAACTTCCATGGCCTGAGACCAGTTCATATTTTTCTTGGAAGCTTTGGATGTAGGGGCCCTGTGGTTGATTTACTCATCTGAGGGTGCCCCTTGATCTTCCTTGTCACTGAAGAAACTTTATATAGTTCTGAGCTTTCTTTGCTTGCTCATCTTTTACTTGATGTTAAACTCCCCACTGGGGGGCCCTTCTTCTAGGCTATACTACTGTCCCCAGCTTCAGAGGTTCCCAGGTGTTTTCGTTTGAGGGAGGGCAGGTTTTTCTCTTGCCTGCCCTGTTCTCTGTTTCAAAGATAACCTCAAGCCAACTTGATAGTTAACCAGCCAGCAGAGCGCTTTGGTGGTTTTTAGCTTTGAAGAGACTGTGCCCCTCCCTGATCTGGGCCTCACACCACTCAGGATTTCTTCCTGGTTCCCTGCTGGGGTGGGACAGCCAAATTCCTCTCTAGGTCCTGCTGATACCCCTGCACTTCACCCTCCCGACCCCTGCCAGTTGTTCAGCCCTCTCACCAGACCACACGCTCAGTTCTAGAAGATTCTGGTGCTGCAGTTGATTCAGAGGCTCTCGGGTAAATTCCTCTGGTGCAGTGTGCCTGCAGTCTCTTTCGGCGAGATTGCGGGGTTGAACTTTATTTTTAGCCCAGTCTGGCCCCCTTTAATCTATCTACAGCCAGAAAATAATCTCAGCCCATATTTTTGTGTTTTTTTCTTCTCAGTGGGGTCTTTTATTGCTGTTTTGGGGGTAATTGTATCAGGAGACCTGCACTTTTAATGTCTTTCCTCTGCCATCTTGGCTCTGCTGCAATCTTTTTGTTGTAATTAATTTTTGAACCCAAGTCTTCCTGATTTCTTTTTTAATCATAAAAGTATTTTATTATTTTCTAGTTACATATAGAGATAGTTTTCAACATTTGTTTTTATAAGATTTCTATTTCCCTTCCCTCCCTTCTCCCTTCCCAACACAGCAAGCAATCTGTTATAGATATGTACAATCATGTTAAACATATTTCTGCATTATTCATGTTGTGAAAGAAGAATCAGAGGCCAGCTCAGTGGTGGAGTGGATAAATCATCAGCCCTAAATTCAGGAGGACCTGAGTTCAAATCCAGCAGCAGATCCTTGACAGTTACTATCTCTGTAACCCTGGGCAAGTGACTTACTCCTCATTGCCCCAGAAAAAGGAGGAGGAGGAAGAGGAGGAGGAGGAGGAGGAGGAAAAACCTCAAAAAAGCAAAAACAAAGAAGTAGAAGGAATATGGTTCAATCTGCATCTAGAATTCAGTTGTTTTTTCTGGGTGTGGGGAGCATTTTCTTTCATGGGTCCTTTGGAATTATCTTGGACTTATTATTGCTGTGAAAAGTTAAGTCTATCACAATTGATCATCATACAATCTTTTTGATATTGTGTACGATGTTCTCCTGGTTTTGCTCATCTTACTCAGCATCAGTTCATATAAGTCCTTCTAGGTTTCTTTGAAATCTGCCTGTTCATCATTTCTTACAATGCAATAATATTCCATTGCATTCATATACCACAACCCATTTAGCTATTCTCCAATTGATGGGTATCCCCTTAATTTCCAACTCTTTGCCACTGCAAAAAGAGCAACTATAATTATTTTTGTACATTTGGGTCCTTTTCCCTTTTTTTATGATTTCTTTGGGATGAAGACCTAATAGCAGTATTGCTGGGTCAAGGGGTATGCCTTTTGGGCACCATTCCAAATTGCTCTCTAGAATGGTTCAATCACTTCACAGCTCCACAAACAATGCATTAGTGTTCCAATTATTCCACAGCTTCTCCAACATTAATTATTTTCCTTTTTTTGTCATATTAGCCAATATGATAGGTGTGAGGTGGATGTTGTAATGATTCTAAAAAATAATGTAATTATAATACATATCATATCCTTCATAATTCCTTCTATTTGTATGTCTTTCTAAAAGCACTCAAGAGTTGGCTTTTCTGTGAATCCACATTGGCAGTATATTAGACTTTTATAAATACAAAACATGTTAGAACTTTTGTTAAGTTATATAATTTTATTATTTGAATTCTTTCAAATATATATATTTTTAATAAAAACATGACTGAGAGTTAGGAAACTATGTATCATATCATAGCTCAGCATTTACTAGCCATGTGACCTTGGGAAAATCATTCAAAATATTTTATTTTCTGTTTCCTGATTTCTGAGACAAGGGTAATAATACATATCCTCCTATTATTTACTTTTTTCATAGTAAAGTTCTAATCTTATGGTTCATCTTGGCAGGGAGGTTTTCTCTACATTGCTTAAGGTACAGTCATGGGAGTGAAGTTCTGACAATCCTTGTTAAAAGAGAAATCACAGTTAAAACAATGTATTATTTTACTGCAGGACTAGTCTAAATTTATTTCACAGAACCTTGTTCCAGAAACAGGAAGCTTCACCTATCAGATTGTATAGGAAAAGAAAGTAAAGGGAGTCCAGGAACTTAAGGAACCTAGGGAAATTTGAGTCAAGAAAATACTGGTCCTATTGTTAAGCACAAGATCAGAGCATCAGTCATGGTAATTCATAAAGACTTACTGTAGCAATGAACCGAGGATGTGATTAACATTGGTAGGTGAAATAGATAACCACACTGATAAAATCATGGATCTATGGCATAGAACTGACTGTTGTGTCTTAAATGCTAGGCTCACATAGCACAAGTAATTCTGTTGGGTTCTACCATAATTTAAGGGCTCTCCATATGGTTCTGGTGACACAGTGGTTATTTTCAGAGGATCAGGAAGCTGGAAACATATAAATAATTATTTTTCCACTGAAGATTCCTGAAACAAAGAAAACATTTTTTTAAAAAGTCTCTCAAAAATCACATGTCCTTTACATATTATTACCGAAACAGATCAGGAATGGAATATTTCCTAAACTTTAATCAATGAACCCCCAAATACAATCAAATAGCTAGACTTTCATTCTTGAACATCATTTTGCATCACTATTATTAACATTATTATTTTTTTGTTACTATTATTATTAACAACTGGATATGCAATATCATTGATCTGGAGACTCAAAGAATACCAAAGTATCTCCAACCAATTGGTGCCCTACCACTGAGTCTGGCACCTTCTCTGCAACTTATTGCTAGAACAAGAACTTAAATGACCATTTAGAATCACATGGCAAATAAGTATCTAAGGTAAGATCCAGATCTAGGTCTTTCTGACTCCTATCATAATACTCTATTTATAAGAAATTCTTATAGGATTTGGAAATCTTTTTCTGGAGGGGGAGCTGTCTAACATGTAATAAGCAGTCAATATATGCTTGTTGATTGATTTGCTTTTATATTAATTTGATAAGGAATAATTAATTATTACATGGAATCATGCATAAGATGCTGCATTTATATACATTAGAGGATTTTATGATTCAATTTTAGCTAAATAGCTTTCTTGACTTAATTTTTCATTGGCCCTGTCCTAAATGAGGAAATTGGAAAAAACAATAGAGGGCAAGCTAGAGTGTAAACAAAGCATATAGCTTTTTCTTTCTACAAGCATAAATGCCACCAAGTGGACAGAGCATTAGGCTTGGAGTTAGAAGACTGAATTTTAATTTCCCCTTTCACCACTCATGCTTTTTTGTGACCTTGGACAAGTTCTTGAGTCTCTAAAGTCTGTTTTCTAATCTCTAGATTAAGGCTTATTCATACCTGTCCTCTCCCACTAAAATCCTCCTCTAGTGATTTATCACAGTATACAGATGATTCTGAGTTCCTGGAAGGTATAACAACAAAGAATAAAACTCTCAGATATTTGTCCAAGGTGAAAAGCCTTTAACCATGGTGCCAGTGGTGAAATAAATAGCTTTTGTCTGAGGGTAGACCTACCTCAATTTGGAAAGTCTCATCATCAGAACATTAGTCGATAATTCATATATTTTTCTACTCACAGGAAAGCCTTCAGGAATGAATGAAGGAATAAAAATGATTTATTTTTTTACTATGTCCCAAACAGTGTGATAAGTGCCAGAGAGAGAGAATTGGGGGGTGGGGGAATAAGAAGACAGTGTATACCTTCAAGTGGCTCACAGTCTAGTTGGAGATACCATCCATATAAAAAGGTCAAGTTGTAGAATTGATAGAGAGGTCCAGGAATACCACTTACTAAGATGTGGAGGAATTGTGATGCAGGTTGATAGAGGGAGTGACTAATAAAAGAAATCTCAGATACTTGATTTTTAGAAGGATAATTTGGCCTATATTCATTACAAGGGTTGTTGTGAAGATCAAGTATGATATGTTGGAAGTTAATCTGAACTTTTTTTATTAAAAAAGTAAGGAATCTTTTCCTTTAACTTTTGCCTTGGGGGCTCATCACATTTTCTAGTCAGTCTAGTCACATCCTTCCCTTCCTGAAATCTTGTTACTTCAGCTTCTACAATGCTTCTGAGGTTTGTTCTTTGGTCACCACCTCCTAAATTAGCTCCCCCCAGTTTGCCATTTGATTATCTTCCCTTTGGAACATTATAGCCCTGTGCTCACTGTCTTCCTCTTCCAGTGAATCCAAATTAGAAACGATGTGATAGGAATAGAAAATTTGTATTCCTGCTACTATTTTTAAAGGGAAAAATTGAAGGAAGAAAAGAGGTATTTCTTTCTTTTTGTGACTTGCACAGTTGGGGTAATCATTAAAACTCTAAGGAGCATCATCAATGCTCTTTTCGAAACTGTCACAATAATAAAAATTAATTCTGGGATCTTTTTCCAAGTGAAATTACTGTTATGTGATATTTGACGGGTGACATTATCCTGTGTAAGTAGATGTGAAGCAGCACATTTCTGCACAGGTAACCCACAAATCTATTCCTGGAGTATGGCATTCATTTCCCTATGAAAAAGGGCCTTCTGTGTTTGAATATTTTAAAATCATCACAGTCTTCACATTGAAAAGGCATGGGGTTTTCACAATATACCAAAACAGAACCAAAATATTATTGAGATATCCTAGTTTATGGAAATGGCAATGGCCTCAGGGTCTTGAGACATGGATTTTGAGTCTGACTCTGCTGGGGAAATAAATAGCTTGGGCAAATCCCTTCACCTCTCTGGTTCTCAGCTCCTCATCTTGGGGCTTTGACTAGGTGATTCTTAGTTTTAATCTAGCTCTAAAGTTGTAATTAATCCTGTGATTCTAACAAATTATGTGAACTTGGGTAGATTACTTCATCTCCTAAGAGATGAAAACTTCATTTTCTTCATTCAAAAAATTAAACAGCCACTGAGTTAAGAGATCTCAGAGGAGATATGTTCACCTGCTTTGTCTCTCTATTCAAATGATTATGAAAGAATAAAATTGCATCTGAATGAAAGGAAACAAGATAAGTAGATTAAGGCTATATATTTAAAACAGAGAAAATTGAGCTAGAAGTCCCTGAGCTACCCTGGTGCAGGGAATGGCAACCATGATTAAATGGAAGAAATATTTGCAATCAAAGGGCCTGAGTTTCAATCCTTGCTCTGCTACTTTCGACCTTTGTGACATTCAGCAAGTCATTGAATGTACTTGGGTCTTAATTTTCTTATCTGTAAGAGTAAAGGTTCTATTTCTTCAAGCTACAAGTTCATGATTCTTTGAAGACTTCATCCCAGTGCAACATTTTATTCATTATCTGCTTTAGTTGAAAGGTCAAGTAAGATGAACAAAGAATGTATATGACTACATCCGTGAAAATATCAACTCATTTTCCAAAAAGAATAGGTGTTACCTACAAGGATAATATGAGGTATTTTCATTAGAAGCTAGCCAGTTCATATCAAGTGTGTCCTTGATGGTCTTCACAGACCTGGGAAATTATGTGGCCCAGGATTCCTGTATTCCAGTTTATTCTATCTAGCAGGCAATAAAGAGACAGGATGATACCTAATTTCTTTGAATTTATAAGAAAATCATAGACAGAACTTTCTAAGATGTTTTTTCTCAATTTTCTGCAAGATAGACTAAACACACAAAAGATTTTCATTATTTTATGGGAACTTTTGTTATAAAATAGGAATGATTATCAAATATACATTCTACCCTTCTTCCAGTTGGTAGGGGAGCGTTTGTGGTGGAAAGATTGCTGACTTCAGGCAGGTAATTTAGGGAATTAAACCCACTAACAATTCAGTTCCCAATTAAGATGACTTCTGACCTAATTAAAAGAAAATCTGATTAACTGGTGATACCTAAAAATCATGCAATAGAATTATGGAATTTTTACTCTTAACTCAGTGAGACCATCTTTAAAATTGTCTTTCACACTTTGTTAAAGGCAATCAGTCAGACAACCCACAGCAGAGCTGTAGCTGCACTTGAACTCAGCTGATGGCTCCAGGATGAGAAGTAAGGCAGAAAGGTCACATTAACATATCACTACGTTTCCTGCTTACTTAGCCACAAAAGGAGGTGCGGGCACAAAGCAACTCACCAGAATTGATTCATACTGACAACATATGATATTTCTCTTGCTTTCAATTAAAAAAATGTGGAGCTGATAATAGTAAATCTAAAGAAAGGAAGGCACCTATGATAGTAGAACTAAGAAGAAACTTCAGCCATTAAAGCTTATTCATTACAGGTGTCCTGTAAGTAGAATTCTTTGTAATAAATATACCTCCCAAGAGGATGTTTAAGAATTATCAGTCTGATGTGAGCTAAAATACCTTAAATAAACAAACTTAAATATTATACTTTTAAAGAAACCTAAGTATTTTAAGAAGTGTCAAGAAAGTGATATGTATGTATGTGTACATGCATTTATGCACATGTAATATGTCTCTGTGTGTATTTTTTGCAGATATATATACACACACATATATATATATTTTAACATAAGAACTGAGTGGGTAGTAATGGGATTTATATACATTTGAGACATTCAAAAGTAGCTAGATAGCAAAATTATCAGGACACAGTTGTTTTGGTTTAGATGAATCCCAAACTATCTTTCCATTTAAATAAGATGTTGTTCTTTATGTGTGTGTGTGTGTGTGCATGTGTGTATATCTATATGTATGTCTATATATGCATATATGTGTGTGCATGTATCTGCATTTATATGTGTATACACACATACATATATAATATGTGTGCGTATATCTACATATATAATATGTGTGTGTATATATATATATACATATATAATATTTGTGTGTGTGTATATATACATATATATATTTTTTCCATTCCTGAAATGGGGAAAGAATAGAAGCATTATGCTCTGAATGTTTCTCTAAGACTACGAGTAGATTCTGATCTCCATAGGTAGAAGTAGGTTCTTCATCAAAAGATCCCCTTTACCAGTTAAATTGCAGATTACTCCATTCCCCCAAGGGAAAAAAAAGTGAGGAATTTTGCTAAACACTGGAGATGCAAAAGCAAAAAATAGATTTTTTCTTGTATCTTTAAGAACATATATTTTGTTGTCTGGAAACAACATGAAGAAAGATAAGTACATATATACATGTACACACACAAACACACACATACATACATACATACATACATACATACACTAAGTAAATAGTGTAGAGAGAAACAGGGGAGGGGAAAGCCTTACCAACTGGGACATAAATTATAGACACTTAGAGGAGCTGGCACTTGAGTTGGAGATGCAATGGTGTGTAGCTGAGACAGGAAGTAGATCAGTCTGGCTGGAATATAACATGTATGGGGGAACCCTGTGTGGAACCAGTTTACAATGATAGATTGGAGCCAGACTGGATGGTCTTCCAATGGCAAACTGAAGCATTTACATTTAACTCTAGGAGTAGGGAACCACTGAAAATTCTTGAGCATGGAATAGCCCTATCGTATAGAAATACCAATTTGGCAGCTGTGAATTGCAGAGGGGAGGGATGAAACACATTATTTTTTTTTTTTTGCAGGGCAATGAGAGTTAAGTGACTTGCCCAGGGTCACACAGCTAATAAGTGTCAAGTGTATGAGGCCAAATCTGAACTCAGGTCCCCCTGAATCCAGGGCTGATGCTTTATCCACTGTGCTACCTAGCTGCCCCCATGGATGAAACACATTTGAAAATGGTAATGCAATGGGCTGGGGGGGGGAGAAGAGACAGAGAGAGAAGGAGGAGGAGATGGAGAAGAAGAGATTGATGATGATGATGATGGAGGAGGAGAAGATCATCATGATCATGATGGCCTGAAATAATGTGTTTATGATATGAATGGAGAGGAGAGAGAAGGAAAAGATGGTGTGGAGTTAGAAATGACAAGAGTTAGCAGCTGATTGCATGTAGAGTTGAGAATGTATAGTTAATGGTAAGTCCTACATTTTGAACCTAAAAATCTTAGGAGGAAAAGTGAATTTTAGGGTAAAGTTAATGAATTCCGTTTTAAATGTTGGCCTTAAGATGCCTTTGGAATATTCAGTAAAGAAGTCTAGCCAACATTTCTAGATGAGAAATAGCTGAAGGGATAAATGAAAGCTAAAAATCCAGATTTGTGAGCCACCCAATTAGAGAAAATAATTGAACTTATGAGAATCAATGAGATCACTAACAGTGTAGAAAGAAAGGCCTAGCACAGAGCCTTAGAGTAGACCTACATATAAAGGGGTGGAACCTGGGTAATGATTCAATGTTCCTACCAAAGAGACTGAGAATTATAATTCAGTTAGGAGGAAAACCTGGAGAGAATAGTGTCAGGAAAAAAATGAAAGAAGAGAGTATATAAAGAATGAAGTATATGGCCACCAGTGTGAAATGCTGCAATTTTTTTTAAAGGATAAAGTTTTAGAAAGGTCCTTTTTTTTTTTTCTGGGCAATGAAGGTTAAGTGACTTGCCCAAGGTCATGCAGCTAGTAAGTGCCAAGTGTCTGAAGCCGGATTTGAACTCAGGTACTCCCAAATCCACTGCGCCACCTAGCTGCCCCAGGTCCATTTTTTTTAGCAACTAAGAAATAATTATTGATCTTGGAAAGAGTGATACTAGCTTAATAGTTGAGTCAGAAGCAGAACTGCAAGAAGAGGTGACAAACTGGAGATGACTTTTTAAAAACAGTTTTGCTATGAAAAATAAGTGTTAAGACAATAGCTTTATATGGAAAAAGAATTAGACAAGGATGGTGTAGGTAGCTTGAAGAGAGAAGAAACATTTTAGAACAGATACAATAGAAAGCTAATTGGGGAAAAAGTAAAAAGTTGGTATAAATCAGTTGGGACCCACTTAAAATTAAATAACATAAATTTATAGTAGGCCCATTGGCATATTGGATGACTTCCTCCAGCAGTATTCAGAGATGATGGGAATAATTCAGGATGTGAGTGTATAGAGGAATTAACTGCTCTAGGACAAGGAGGACAAGACATCAAACATAGAAGACATCATAAAGTTGAAATGGATATTTATCAGGTAAAGATCTTGAAGGGAAGAAATTGAGGCTAGAGCAGGAGCCTGGAAAAGCACAGAAGCATGAAGTTACTGAAATGTATTATGAGGATAGAAAAAAAGGGTAACATACATAGAAAGATGGAAATATAGAAGGTCATGGTTAGGTAGAAGTTATAGGTTATGGGGGTGGAATAATAAATGTGAACATCCTTTCGTATGGCTAAGATAGAGTGAAGGTATAGAGAATGAAAGTTCAAGTGGATGGTGAACAGGGAAGCAAGGGTGATTAAGAGGATATCGAGAAGAAAACATAAGTTCTCAAGCTCTGAATGTCTGGGAAAGACAACTTTGAAAAAGGTATTTTACCCTGATAGAAAGAGGAAAAAATACCAAGACTACAGTAGATTACTGTCACTAGGATTTTTGTAGGATGGTATATCTAGTTGAGGTGAACCTCAAAGGAAGAGATATTTTTGAGGGATGATAATATTATGAGACCTGAATGTCAAGTAGCCAGATCATTAGGGTGAAATAAGTAAGATGACAGATGGTAAGATGCCTTTCTAGCTCCTATTCATTATTTTGGTCCTTTGACCAGTGGACCTTGTGGTCAGGTATTCCAGTGAAGACAGCCAGCATTTTGTTGTTGGATACAAAGTTGAGTGAGTCTTGGTGCCCACTCACTACAGTCCTAGTCTACTTCTGCCTCTTGGCTGATCCTTTATCTTAATCATTGTCCTTTTTAAATTACCAATTTGGAGAAAACACATGTCTTTGAAGATATCATGGAAAGGGCCTGTGAAGTTGGGGAGGGAAACTGGGTCCCATGACTTATTCTCTCTTCCTCCCCCAACTGGTAATGGAGTTTTATATCAGAAGCTTGGGTAATTTCCAGTAGTCCAAAAGTGATAGAGCTGAATCAGATTATCATGGAAAGGAGAGAATGCCTACTATCTAACACCCTGTTGCTTTAAGAGTTGAGATTATGAGAGAGAAGAATCTTTTGAGCCTTCTGTTCACTATTTATGGATTCCAAGTTCTTTTGGAAAGGTACAAAAAGCCTACATGAGGATTTCAGCTGAGCCCAAAGCTGGTGATGGTCTAGGCCAAAGAAAGTCTTGCTTCCAATGAAGAGCAGCATGAGGACATCATGAGAAGATATCAAGGGTATGGGGTGACCATATGGAACTGGAAGTATAAGTTGCCTTAGGCATATGTGTCCACTACTCTTCTTATAAACTTTGTGTATTTTATCTTTCCCCTGATGTTGTTTATCAAGTTTTCGAGAAATATTGATTTAGTGCCTTGGGAAGGAAGGAAAGGAATAAGCATTTATAAAGCACCTACTAGGTGCCAAGCATTGTGATAAGCATTTTGCAAATTTTATCCTCACAACAGCTCTATGAGGTGAGTGTTGTTATTCTCCACATTTTACAGTTGAAGAAACTGAGACAACCTCAAGAGAGAATAAATGACTTGCCTAAAGTATAGTATCTAGTAAGTGTCTGATACTGGATTTGAACACAGATCTTTTTCACTCCAGGCCCAGGGCTCTATCCCTGAACCATCTTGCTGCCTCTTATGTGCCAAATGAGGACTACTGTATACCAAGCACTGTTCTAAAAACTGGGGATACAAGATACACAGAGAGAGGATAAGTTGGAGATAACCTTAAAGGGAAGGCACTCGTTATTTGGGGAATGTGGATAGAGGCTTCTTGTAGAAGATGGGGTATTGGTTGGAACTTAAAACCCAAGAAAGCAGGAGCTAAAGAGAAAGAAAAGAGTTCTAAGTATGGGGAAAATGCAGTGAATATACACAGATTAGGGGAATGGAGAATTTTTTGTGAAAAAGAAAACAGGAAGGAGGCCATTGTCACTGTATTGTAGAGGATATAGCAGGGAGGAAGGTTTAAAAGGATCGTAAAAGTAGGAAGGGGCCACGTTTCAAAGTCAAATGGAGGATTTTATATTTGCTGCTAGGGAACCACTGGAGTTCATTGAACTACAGAGTGACACAGTCAAATATTGGTCGGATTGCAATAGTCTAGATATAAGCTAATCAATGACTAGACCAGGGTGCAGGTGGTATCAAAGAGGTGGAATATTTAGACTTTTTTTGTAGAATTTACAGCATTTGGCAACATTTAAGATGTGGAAAGAGAGAGAGTATAGAAGATTAGAGTATGGAGATTGGAAGGCAACATCTAGATTTCAAGGCTGTGTACACAGAAGGATGTTTATCCTCTCAAGAATAGGGGAGCTAGAAAAATGAGAAGGCTTTGGGGAGACAGATATTGAATTAAAGTTTGGATATATTGAGTTTCACCTGTTTATAAGACATCTGGTGATATCATCTGCATAGAGACATATGCCCCAACTTTGTAGGGGAGACATTTTCTTGTTACTGTTCTTACTATGCTATTTCAGCAAATTCCTTTGATTTGAGCTAATTTTGTCCTTCAGCTGAATAGAATCAAAGCAAACACACTGGTAAGAATTTATGATTGCAGTTTTAGTAGAGCAGACTCATAAAGCACCTTGATCCTGGAGTACTTGGCCTGTGGTTGATTCTACCAATTTTTACAAATAAAAATAAATAATCTGGAGAGGCACTACATGAAAATGGGAACACCAGGACACATAGATAATAAGTGTCAGGATTCTAATTCAAACGCAGGTTTTTTTGATCTTCATGTCCATACTATCTCTTTCTTCATCCATTATTCATTTCACAGGATGCTTATAAGACTGAAATGACATAAGTAGAAATGGTTTGAAATTTATATTTTAAAGAGTTCTATAAAATTGGTATCAACCTTCTTGATTGTGTGTAGGATATTTTAATGCTAGACTAGACTGAATCCTGTCTATGATCTTTTACCAAAGTACAATTCCAATTTTTTGTCTACTGTGCCCCTGTAGCATCTTCATTAGTCAAACGTATCTATTCATTATCTTCCTGAACTGTCTTACAAATTCTGCCTTGTGTGACAGAATTCTAGTTATTCTCCTATGTCCATTTCTCTATTTAATCACCAGTGAAAAATAGAACAGCATCATAATCTTCTTTTTCTTAGCTGTAATTCCTTCCTTTATTCAACTCAAGATCACATTAGCTATTGAAGACTGAGGATGAACACATTAATTCTGACAAATCTGGACTGACCAGTAGCTCAGAGGCAGTAAATCCTACTTCAGAGAACAAGGCAATGGTCCCAAGGCTAACTATGAAGAACAGCTCAATAGTTATTGAGCTCTTCCATGTGACAAATTTGCTTTCCATTTGAATATTCTAAAATTAATTAAATCAACATTTGTTGTCATTTGGGCCAATGACAATTTGCAAAAGTAATTTTGAGGCTTCTGCAGTAAAATAAAGTGACGAGTCCTCTTTTCTCATCAGATTTTGTATATAAATCATATCTTCTAGAAATTATTTTTAGTATATGACTGTTCTTATACTACTAATTATGCTATAAATTGGATGGGGAAAGAGAGAGCATGCTTATTCAATTTGTTTAAAACATGAGGCTTGGAGGAATGTCATCTGTCAGATGATAAAACTTGGGATCCCCAAGGATTTTGACAGGCTGCAATGATGGACTGCATTTAATAAGACAGAATTTAGTTCAGTACTTTAATGATCTGTGATTTCATTGATTTGGGTATTCTTTCCATTGACACGAATCACAACCCTTCTTTACCCAAGTAGACTATTTAGGAATTGTTGTGGCTAAAGAAAAATAAACACACACACATACATCATGATAATATAAATATAGTCATGAAGTTTATAAAATTTATCTAACTTGTTACCTCAAATAATGTTCAGGCTAATACTTGCATTCTTTCTTCTTTGCTTATACCATCAAGGGTTTTTGCTCCCCCTGTCTAACCATCAGTAACACAGGATGGACTTTATAGCACCTTGAGCACTGAACTAGAATAATAAAGGTAATTTAACAAGGAAATTCAAAATCTTATACTTGATTCAAATTTATATGTAATATATACATAAATGCATATAAACATATATTTTAAAGTACACATATGCATATATGCGTATGGGGGTAGGGGAGGAGAGAGAGAAAGGTAGAGATGTATTTGTGTCTATAAAGTTATGTATATGTGTATATATAGGAGTGTGTGTGTGTGTCTGTGTGTGTGTGTGTGCACATGCATGTTCCCATACTTAACACAATTCTTGGCATTTAGGTGCTTAATAAATTCCTTAGCTACATCTATGTGTGTGCATATAGATATACATATATGCATTTATGTATATATTCATTTATATATGTATATATGCATGTATCTGTGTATGTGTGTGTTTGCATGTACTTATAGACACACATCACAAAAACAGAATGGGAAAAGAAAAAAAAAGTACTATAGTTCCTTTCCAATGAATATGTAGTTTTGTTAGACCTTAAGTAACAGATGAGTCAACATTGTGACATGGCTGCCCCCAAAACCTAATATGATCTTAGACAATATTAAGAGAAACTGTCCAGAACAAGCGTGGTGGTAGTTCTGTTGCATTTTGCCCTGATCAAACCATCTATTATGCCCAGTCCTGTTCAGTGCTACATTTTAGGAAGGATTGACAAATTGGATCATCAGTCCACATATGCAAGATAATTTGGTTCATTAAAGTGACTGAGAGGGGCAAGTAGGTGATGCAGTAGATAGAGCACCGGCCCTGGAGTCAGGAGGACCTGAGTTCAAATCTGGCCTCAGACACTTTACACAATAGCTGTGTGACTCTAGGCAAGTCACTTAACCCCAATTGCCTCACCAAAAAACAAAACCAAACAAAACATAAAATGACTGAGAATGTTTAACACTAGGAATATAGGGAAGTATGGTTTCTGTCCTCAAGTATTTGAAGTAAGATCATGTGAAAAATAGAGCAGAAATGGGAACAATGGGTGAAAGCTATAGGTTCATAGATTGTTTACTCACTATTTAAGGGGAAAAAGTTCCCAATTGCTCCAGATGCCCCAAAGAGATTTGCTGTCTTGGGAAGCTATGAGTTCCTGATCACAAGTAATTTTCAAGCTAAGCTTGAATGAATATTTGATTACAATGTTGTGTAGGGGAATGCTCTTCAGGAATGCACAATGCAACACTAGATATACCATTAGTATGATAAATTTCATAGAATTATAGAATTCCAGAATTGGAAGGTGTCTTGGAGCCCTTCCCTTTACTCTATACTTTAGCCAACTTTTTTTTTTTTTGCAACAAACTAAAATTTCTTTATTCTTTATGTTCTCCCATTTTTCCTAGTTCTCCATGCTAGCAAGGAACAAGAGCAAACTTAATTCCTTTTCCATGTAAAAACTATTCAATTATTTTAAGCAATTGTGTCCCCCAATTTATATTTTGCTTTCTTCATCCCCAGTTTCTGCACCTATTTCTTATATAACATAATCTGTAGCTCTCTTAGAAAATTAAGGAAATATATGTCTGTTCTCATAGACTTTTTATGTTTGTTCCAGAGAAAATAATGAGGATGAGAGTGAAGTTTAGTGGGCATACAAGTGTGGCTAAGTATTAGAAGTAATAGCCCTCAGGGGGGCAGTTGGATGGCACAGTGGATAAAGCACCGGCCCTGGATTCAGGAGGACCTGAGTTCAAATCCAGCCTCAGACCCTTGACACTTACTAGCCATGTGACCCTGGGCAAGTCACTTAACCCTAACTGGCCTGCCAAAAAACCCAAAAAAGTAAACAGAGTAATAGCCCTTAGACTGCACTGGGTATCCATTAAATGTTGAACTATAGAGAAAGAAATCTAGCACATTGAGAAAAAAATTACTAAATACTTATGGGAATACATGGGCAGGAATTTCCAGGGATGAGAAGACATGGATGGGTTGAGATCTGAAGGAAAAGAAAATCTATGTTGATGAAATCATAGATCCTTTGAACATTGAATTTTGAGAGATATGTTAGTAGAGTTGATTGGATCTGTGTTACCTTAAAACAACTCAAATTTGGGGCATCTTCTCTTTTATAAAATGACTGTTTTTGACCCTGGATGATTGTTAAGGTTCCTTATAACTCAAAATTTTTAATCTCATCAAGGATATACTCACACTTAGAGATGTTTACCAAATGAATGTTTGCTTTAGAAGGTGAATTCTCTATTACTGAATTTATTCAAGGAGAGATTAGTTGAAAAGGCCAGGTACATTGCAGAATCTACATTTGTTTAATTAAAATTTGAACTAGATGCATGCAAGGTGCCTTCCATTTCTAAGATCCTATAATAACAATATTTTTCCACCCAAACTTTTCCCACTTAATTTTTTTTCAAAAATATGTAACAGTTCACATCCACTTGGATCAGGTCTAAACAAAAATAAGCATACTAATTTTTTGATTTAATGGGTAGATTGGCTTGACTAGGGAAAAAAAAATTATGGGAGGATTTGCATTGGAAACTGGAGTAGAAGGGGAATGTGGACTTTTCTTCCTTAATGATTAAGGCTCCTATAACTCAGGCAAAGAATATTAGAGCCAAAAAGGACCATAAATAGTATCTAGTTGAACCCCGTTGTATTGATTCCCTTTGGGCTTGTGTAAAAGACATAATTGACACTCTCTGGAAACTTACCTACTTGTAATTCATTGATATTAAAAGAAAGTCTGGGGCAGCTAGGTGGTGCAGTGGATAAAGCACTGGCCCTGGATTCAGGAGGACCTGAGTTCAAATCCAGCCTCAGACACTTGACACTTAGTAGCTGTGTGAACTTGGGCAAGTCACTTAACCCTCACTGCCCCGCAAAAAAAAAAAACAAAAACAAAGAAAGTCCATTTTGAAAACATGTACCAACATGTGAAACAACCATTATTGCAACTCTTTGTCCTGATACCAGACATGACATGGTATTTGTAAGGTCTATTTTGGAACTGGTTAGTTATGCCAAGCCAGCAGATTAACCTTAAAGAATCCTAAAAGTTAGAGCATGCATTGTTTTATATCCAGATAAGAGAGGGAGGTAGAGCTCTTATAAATCTATCAGTCTAATGTAAACAAAACCCATGTTGCTTTGAATTGAATAAACTAGAGAGAAAATGTGCCCTTGAAAAAATTCTTTGTTATTTATGAGTTACCCATAAAGGTTAATCTATTATTTTAGGTGTTTTTGTCTATGTTCACTGCCCTCCCACCTTCCCTCCTACCTGGCCTCAATACTCTGCTCATCTCCTCTTAAGAAGAGACCTATTCTGAAGAGAATGTATCATCCACCTTTTTACTTATGCACAAATTCAAGCCCAAGAAATTTACCACCACTATTCTCATAGCACTTGTATTAATATATATGTGGGTATGGGTTGTTTGGTAATTGCCAAAGATTTGTAAATTACAAGTACTGAGTAGAAATGGGAAATATAGCCCTTCCAATCCAAATTAGGAAGAGTTCATAATGTGGCATTGCTCTTTATCAATTGACTTCAAAGAATGAGAGATGATTTACATCTGCTAATATAAATCAAGTTCAACTGTACCCACAAACTTCTTCCCTTGAAATAACTCACAATGTGGAGGGCACATACTCAATTGGAACTCTTTTTCTGCCACTTTCTCATCGTTTTAGTCACTCAAGAATAGCCTCAAACCAATTACTTTGAATCACTTTAACCAAGGTTATTTTTCTTCTTTGAATTTTCTGAAGCCTTCTCTGGCACTCAGAGATAGTGTACCGTAAGAAGTCCAGCTATACTCTATTTTTTAATCTCCCTCTTAAATGAGTATCCTAAATTAAACTCATTCCCTATAGGAATGGCAAGGGGGAATTAGGTGCTTGCTTGCTTGCTTTCATTTCTTTCCTCCTTCCTTCCTTCCTTCCTTCCTTCCTTCCTTCCTTCCTTCCTTCCTTCCTTCCTTCCTTCCTTCCTTCCTTCCTTCCTTCCTTCCTTCCTTCCTTCCTTCCTTCCTTCCTTCCTTCCTTCCTTCCTTCTTTCCTTCTTCCCTTCCTTCTTTCCTTCTTCCCTTCCTTCCTTCCTTTTTCTTTTTTAATTCAAAATTTTTTTATTTAAATTTTAAACTTAAAAAATATACACACTTTTTAGATAAATCTGTAGTCATTCAAATTGTTTTATTCCCCCTCAAAGGCTCCCAAATCAATGTGAAAGTCATGGGAAAATGTGCTCACGGTTTTATCAAACTGGTGAAAGAAAAAGGGAGATGGTGGTAATGGCAGATATTTTGCTTTTTCAAAGTGCTTAAAATTATTATAGTTCATAAACTTACGTGAAATAATTATTCCTTTTAATTCCAATATATGGAGACTTTCATGGTACCTCTTGTACAATAGGCAATATGATGGAGTATTCTGAGCCTCCACTGTCTGCTTCATAAAAGCAAAAAAAAAAAATGGTTTGGTCAACATAGAGACCAAACATTAAAACAGATGATTGAACTAACATTGTAAACAAAATTGAACATATCTTAATCCCTCCACTAAAAGTGTCTGGGGAATCAAGACCAACACCAAAATAGTCAGTAATAAAAGGACTGTTTATTTTCCTTAGTAAAATCATCAAAAGAAAATTTTTCTATTTTTTTTTGTTTGTGGAGAGGGAAGGACAGGATACTGAGGCATAAAGGGTTTCCTCAATGAGTTAATACTTGTTTTCTCTTTCTTTGTATATTCCACAGTATTTAATACAGGGTGAGGTATACAGGAGGAAAGCAATTATTATTAAAGATTTAATAAATGATTACTCTAACTGTTGTTGCTGTTTGTTCTTTGTCCTCAAGGAGGACCATGACATTGGGAGGTGATATCATGACTTGCAATGAATTTTGTCACTCCACAAGAAATGCTTTCCTGAGCAGCTACTTTCAGCAGGAGAAGTAAAAGGGTCTGCAATGTATGGAGATAAAGTCTGCAATTAGGAAAAAAAAAGTCCATTTTATTACTTTTCAGCAGTTCTTGTACTAATCCCTGGGCCCCAAGGCTTCATGGGCTTTCTCATAACTCAGTTTAATTCAGTGAACATTTATTGATCTCCTAGTTAAGTGAGAGGAGAGAAAGGTTAAATAATACTATAATCACTACAACAAAAATGAGACTAGTGTAACATATGCATCTTAAGGCTAACAGACCTTTCCTTACAATCCTGTTAGACAGATCATGTAGTTAGGATTTTCCTGATGAAGAAGTTATGGTTCAGAGAGGTGATGTTATTTGACTGTGTTCATATAGCTAGTAAATTTGTAGTAGGGATTCAAACCTAGGCCACCAGAAGCAGCTTGATGGCACAATGGATATGGTGCTGGCCCTTGAGTCAGGAAGAGCTAAGTTCAGATCTAGCCTGAGACACTTCCCAACAGTGTTACCCTGGAAAAGTAACTTAAATCTCTGTCTGCCTCAGTTTCCTCAATTATAAAATGGAGATGATAATATCACCTACCTGCCAGGTTTGTTATGAGATTAAAATGAGATATTTGTAAAGTGCTTGGCTATAAAAAGTACTTAATAAATGCTTATTCTTCTTTTCATCTAGATTGTTATACATTGTCCTTTCCACATTATAGTGGAATGCATATTATAATGCAAAAGTAGTGGAAGACAAGTTCCTATCCTAAGGGACTTAAGAGTGTTAAAAATGCAATGCATTGTAATGGTTTTAGTGCAGGTTGAAGTATGGACTAAGACTTTTGGTACACCCTGTACATATAAGAAGCAATTATAGCAAGGTTCTTACACTTTTTGTGCATGTATTGAAAACCTTTGGCAAACTCGTGAATCCCAAAGACACTTTCCAGGGCATAATTATTTTTAAAATGCACAAAATAATATACTTAGGATTGCAAATAAAATGAATTCTATTGAAGTACACCATTATTAAAAGGTAATATGCCCCAGGTTAAGAACTTCATTACAGAGGTCATTTACTGAGAGATTCCTCCCCTTTTCTCCTCATCTCATATCACTCAAACATTTGCTGCCACTGTGTCTTTCTTTGCTCCATTTCACATGAAGAGACAGCCCTTCTCTTTGTCAAGGCAAAGCCCTCTACTTGAACAAGTGATCACATTCTATTCCATCAACTCCAGTAGTCTCTCCTGTTTTATCTGCCCCTTTTCACTTATCTTCCCTCTTCCTTCCAACATGTTGCTGTCTCCTTCATTTTAATCTTAAAAAAAGAACCCTCACACTCTATCTAGTCCCATGAACAACCATCCTACATCACTCTAGCCTTTTGTGGATAAGCTCCTTGAGAAGTCTATTTCCTTTCTTTTCAAATTCTTTCCAATCATTCATTCAAAATGCTTTCATTTCCTCTCCTTTTCCCACTCTTCACAATTCCTTACAATCTGGTTTCTGACCTTAACATTCAATTGAAATGCCTCATTCCAAAATTCCCAATCATCTCTCAACTGCAAAATTTAATGGCTTTCCTGAATCCTCATCCTTCTTGACCTCTTTGTAGTTTTTGCCACTCTCAACAACCCTCTTCTCTTTGATATGCTTTTTTTTTTCTCTAGATTTTTGACATACTACTCTTTCCTGGTTTTTCTACATGACTCACTTCCAGTACCCCTTCATCGAATCTTCATTCATTTTACACTAGATAACCATGTGTATCTTTCAGGGCTTTGTCCTGGACCTCCACCTCTTTTCTCTCTATACAGTTCCACTGGGCAATCTCATCATCTCTCATTAATTCAACAATCATTTCTATGCTTTTGATTTTCCAGTTAATTTATCATGTCCTAACCTTTATGCTGACTACATCTAATAGCTCCAATTGCCTTTAAGACATTTCTAGTATTTCCAAGTGAACTCATTATCTTTCCCCAATAAATCTACCCTCTTTGAAAAATTCCCTATTACTATAAAAGGTATCAATATCCTCTCAGCCACTTGATCCCCACTCACTAGGTTTCATTCTAGACTCCTCACTAACTCTCACCTCCCCTCCATATCCAATCTGTTGCCAAGATGTAGTTCATCCCTATAACATCTCTCAAATATACTCCTTCTTATACTATCGGCAGCCCAATGAAGGTCATTATTTCCTAATGCCTGAACTATTGCAATAGCTTAGTTGTTATTGTTCCTGACACAGATTTCTCTTTGTTTCAGTGCATCCTGCAGTCAACAGTTTTTTCCCCTAAAGCCCAGGTTCAACCATATCGTCCTCCTACTCAAATTTCCATGGCTCCCCATCACCTAAAGGGATCAGATATAGAATCCTCTCTGGCATTAAAAGCCCTTGATAACCATTGCTCTTCCTCACCCACATAGTCTTTGATCCACTAACAGTAGACTACTTGCTATTCTTCAAACAAGACCCTCCATATTTTGGATTTGCCATTTGCACTGGCTATCTCCCACACCTGCAATGCTTTTCTTCTTCATCTCAATCTCTTGAATTCCTTAACTAACTGGAGGACTCAGCTAAAATCCCACCTCCTATAGGAAGCCCTTCCCCATCCCTCTTAATTCCTATGCCTTCCCTTTGTTGATTATTTCCTATTCATCCTGTATATAGCTGGTTGTACATAGTTGTTTGCTTGTTGTTTCTTCTCTCATTAGACTGTGAACTCCTGAAGGCCAGAGATATTTTGCCTTTCTTTTTATCCCCAGTGCTTAGGCTAGTTCCTGGTACATAATAGGCACTTAATAAATATTTATTGACTGACTTACTAGATGATGATTCTAAGGTAATATAGCATAAAATTAATAGAAGAAATAGCAAGTTATAAGGAAGTTCCAGGGGATTTCAAAGTAAGAGAAATATCAGCATAAGCTCCTTTGAGGTAGCACATTATTTGGATCATGAAAGAAATCTAGGATGTGTATTGACAGAAAAGATTTAACCAAAACTGTATATATCAACCCTCATGAATAAAGCAGATGGAATTGGCATTGAATGTAGAGATGATTTTATGAGCATAATTACCTCTCCCTTTATAATATAGCTTTCTTACTTCTTTGCAAGATTTCTCAAGGAAGATTTTACAGAAGATCAATACTTATCTTTCAATTTTAGAGTGACAGAGGGGCCAACTTAAACTGTTTTCAAGGACATGCAAAAGAAAAAAGAAGTCAAATCCACTAAGAGAAACTTTGGACCAATGATCCAAAATGAATTTTTAAAAAAATAATTAGGCTGTTTACACTGTGTGGGCTCATTTTATATAATTTGGCTGTATTGTTTAAAAGTGTAAAGGGCTCCACACTCCTTTTTTGTCTCTTGCTTTCTATATGTCAGCTTAGACATAGCTGCCTATGATATTATCTTTGTGTCTCCATGGACATTTGGAATACTATTTACTGATTTTCAACTCCCAGCAGCTTCAAACATATATGAATATGTAGGTTCTGTAACTTGTACACTAATCCTTGGCAGCTCGCAGGGTCAAATATGTGTTGCTGGATACTTGACATAGGTGGTGATGGGAGGGGATATGTGAGTGAAAATTGGGGGACAGGGTAGGAACTGTGGTGGTATTTAAACTAAAATAAAAATAGTTGATGTTGATCAATAATTTTCCATCATATCAGACTCTTTGTGACTTCATTTGGGTTTTTCTTGGCAAGACTCCAGTGTAGTTTGGCATGGTGTTGTTTAGTACTTTTCCATCATGTCTGACTCTACATGAACCCATTTGGGTTTTTATTAGGAAGACTCCAGAATAATTTGTCATTTCCTTCTCCAACTCATTTTACAGATTAAGAATCTGAGGCAAACAGGGTTATGTGGCTTTTACAGGGTCACCAAGCTAGTAAATGTCTGAGGCCATATCTGAACTCAGGAAGATGATTCATTCTAACTCCAATTCTAGTACTCTATCCATTTCGCCACTTAGTTGCCCATACCTGAATATTGTAGCACTCTCCATTGGGATAAAACTCAAAACACTTGTCCTAATCTTTTGGGGAACAGGATTACCATCCTGTTGTGGGGATGACAGACTAATCCGACAATCTGAAAATTATAGTCTTATAATATCTGCCAACTCACATGATGGATAGAAAGTCCTACTGAATCCTCATGGTGCTGAAGAGAGTGAAGAAAGGATTTGCAAATTCTTCAAGGAAAGGGAAAGGCAGAACATATATACAAACAATATTTTCAAATGCTAAACCTAACCCATAGGAGATGCAAGTTGTTTTGTGCCATCTTTGACATGGTTTCTGAATGCTCTTCTTCATGTCATGTATCCTCTCTACAGTATCCTGACAAGCAAATAATCAATCTGCCTTTTTTTTCTTGAATACTTAACCTAATTGAGGAACTCATAGCCTCATGAAGTATCCTATTCATTTTAGATCATTCTAATTATTAGAATTTTATTCCTTTAACTGAACTGAAATTTCCTTCCTTCTAACTACCATCTATAAGTCAACTTCTGCTTTCAAATGAAAACCCTTCAAATATTTGAAAAAAACCTATCACCTTTATTCTATGACTTCATGTTCTCTAGGGTAGATAGCCATAGTTTTTTTTTCAATCATTCTTTAAGACAGTATGATTTCTAGTCCTCCCATTTTTCTTGTTGCCCTCCCATAGATATTAATTAATGACAGTGTAAGAGTGAGATGAACTATTAGTCCTAACAACCCTTTCACCATGAGGACTCTTTCAGCCATCTCCTTAGTGCTGGTTGACATTTTCTATCAGAAATGGGTTAAAATGGAAACACCATTTAAGTAATTTGCCTTTATTTGATTGTCAGTTTCAGACCAATTCATGTGATTTCCATTCTACCCTGTCCGTTAAACACTATTAAATATGTTTTGGTTTAAACAAACAAAAAAACCAACAACCCTCCCCCCCCAACACACACATACACACACACACAAATGCCTAATTCTGTACTCTCCCATGAATTACTACCAGAAAAAATTCAGTCAGCTGGTTTTTAGACTTGACAAATTCCTACTCATGTGTCTATGTTGAATATTGTACCAACATATAAGTTGAGCTTTACAAACAAAAAACAAAACAAACTGCTTCACTGAGTCTTCTGAGTAATAACCAGTTGACCAAGCAGAAGTTTTAAAAAGGATCACCTTACTCTCATTGTAATAGACAGGCCTACAATAGATAGAGAAACGTTATCTTCCTTAATAAAGATTCTTGTTTGGGTACAGAATGAAATAAATGGGCTCTGAGTTTCCTTGAAAGCCTAAAAATCTGCAATTTTGTGATTCTCTGAGTTTGCCTATAGTGCTAGTATTACGTGGGCAGTATTTTTATTTTTTTGAGTAAATATCATAATCACCCATTTCACTTGTAATTAGGACCAATAAAGATATAATCAGAAATCTCAAAAACAAAAAAAATGTTCTTATGAATTTTAACCATGTTATAATATTTTTAATTTATAACTTTTACATAATGTGAAAAAAAACAATTATTGGATTTGAAAGCCAAAGTGCTGGTTATGTTTCTTCACTTAGCTTTTCTTTGCCTCAGTTTCCTCATATAAAAGGAGAATAAAAATCACTTTTCTGCATATTTGACATGGACCAAATGGTTGAAAACTATCAGTGTAAGTAGGTATAATATTATGAATGCATTTGACAACTCAATATTTTGTTCTATTGTTGTATCTCATTCTTATCTTGGAGGAGTTATACAGTTATAAGAAAAAATGTGTCTTTTTATATTCTAATACTCAGATAGCCTTGTGTAAACAAGATGCATACCTTCTCCAACATTTGTTTGTTTGGGGTTTTTTTGCTTCTGAAAAGAGGAATTCTCTGTTCAGCAGCTCAGCTGAGTCCTACACATTTAAAAACAAACCCCAACAAGCTCCCCTAGTTCTGATGTCATTTTCATTAAATTGCTTGAAAATGGATGGAAAATGAAGTAATAAAGGAGAACTTGGGAAACAGATTTGAATTTGATGAAAGAAACAATTTCTGAGAAGGTCATAGAAATCCCTTTGGTTCAATAAAAATCTCCAACATAAATGGCAGAAATGAGTGACATCTGTCATCTGCCCATAAGATGCCTGATGGCAATGGAGTGGGTGACATTCAGTTAAGCACACTGTGCTCCCCATAGTTCCCATGTTACTGAAATAGGGTCATCTTGCTGACATCTTATCCCCTTAAAAAGGTTATGTATATCATTTAGGTTTTTTTTTTTTTTTTAAGCACATGGTCACTTAGGCATATCATTGAAGTGGCCTCACTTGCTTCCACAGAGGCTTCATTCTGTCATGATAGGGATCATCAACCACAAATTCCAGTGAATAAGCAAACCTTTTAGATGCATAGCTTGGAAAGAGATTTGTTCTTTGCAATATTTGATGATTAAAATTGCATACAGAGCATACCAGTTTTTTAGAATGTTACAGTGTATATGGGTTCTTAATGAAAATGTCACAATGAGAATACAAAATATGCCAAACACCTAGTTAGTGAAAATGATCATTGATAAAGTTAACTTATCCAAAAATAAGTTATCTAAAGAAAAGTGAATAAGGCCAAAAGGGGACCTCACTTAAGTTGGGGAAGGGAATCATGTTCTTGGATATCTTCCTTTTTTTAAGTAGGTGCCTTATTACTTAGATGCTGTGTTCTATTGTTTTCATGCTGCCAAAGATTCTATGAAATGATGTAAGTGTTGTCATTGCCCTCTAAATTCAATGCATTGGGGCTTATCCCTAGTCATTCACCCTAGTTATGGCTCAGTTCTGCAATCAAGCAGCCATAGATAGGTGACTTAGTGGATGGAACAATGACCTAGAGTCAGGAAGATCCAAGTTCAAATATGACCTCAGGCAAGTATAGCTATGTGACGTAAGTTATTTCATATATATTTATCTTAATTTCCTATACTGTGGAAAGGGTGATAATAATAGCACTGACCTCTTGAGTTTTTTGTGAGGATCAAAAAATATTATTTATAAAAGCCATTAACACAGTGTCTGGTACATAGGAGATTTTATATAAATGCTTATCCCCTCTCTCCAATATACATTTTTACTCTCAGAATTAGGTTACTATATGTTTAATACAAAACCTGAACAACTTGGATTGTGGAATCAGTGTTGTCACTTCATAATCACACCTCATACAGTTCTGAAGGAAGTAATTGGGGATGATCATGAATAACACATTTTAATATAGTATAGGTGGAAATTTATAAAAACTATCAAATATAGCTTTGTGACAAAAAGAATAGCGATTGAATATAATCTAAATGTATAGAACCTCATGATAAAGGGGTCAGCAACTTCTCTGCCTCAAGTAATTAATATATCTATGCTTAGACTATCAGTGATAAAGCACAGCCAAAGGAGAAAAGGGTAAAAAGAAGAAAAATGGAGAGGAAGAGAGAAAAAGTAAACTGAAAAATGTGCCTGTTGAGTGAACTTGATGTCTACTAACAGCTAGATTTGGCACTTCTATTACATAATAAAAATATGTACTGGAACACGTAGCAGAAAGATCATAGGATTTCAAGTCAGAAGAAAGACCTGATTTCTCATTTTGATTCTCTTTCTTCCTGCCTGCTTGAACCTTCACAATTCAATTCTTATTACTAAACTTTCATTTCCTCATCAAGAAAATCAAGACAGAAGAAGTTGGTAATATGCTCTCCAAGCTTCCTTAAACTCTGAATTTTGGACATAGCTTACTTAATATAGGCTTTGTATAGCATACCATAGGAGGAAAAAATACACTGGCATTTGAATTTTTCTTAATAGTTTTGCAGTGGTTCAAGTCATTTAAAATTTTTGAGTTGACATTTCTGAATCTATAATTAGGAAATATTATTATCTGTCCTGCTTTCCTAATAGTATTATAGGGAGGATCAATTCATTTTTTATTAAAAATTTTTTTTTTTTTGGTGGGGCAATGGGGGTTAAGTGACTTGCCTAGGGTCACACAGCTAGTAAGTGTCAAGTGTCTGAGGCCGGATTTGAACTCAGGTACTCCTGAATCCAGGGCCAGTGCTTTATCCACTGTGCTACCTAGCTGCCCCCATGGGAGGATCAATTCAAATAATAGACATGAAATTATTTTTAAAATTATAAAGTGCTATTTAACATATAAATATAAGGAACTAGAGAATGAAATAAGATAAAAAGATAAAATGAAGAAAAAAAAAGAAAAAGCATTGAATTAGTAGTCAACAGACCTGTATTTTATGTTTGTTCCATTATTACCCTGCTGGTTGACTCCAGTTATGTACCATAATTTTTCTGGGCCACAGTTTACTTATTTGTAAAATGAAATGGTAGGCCAGACTGATCTCTAAGATTCCTTCCTTCTTCTCTAATATTCCATCACTAGTAGTTTGTGTAGATTTTAGAGACTCAGTGATAGGAATGACAATTAGAAATTGATTCCAGATCAATGAGATTAAACCTAGAGAATGAATCATTTCTTTTTACTTCAAAAATGCATATAATATGGTTAAAAGCAAAGAGAGAGGAGAAAGTTTCAAAAGTTTGTTGGAAAGTTACACAGAAATTGCTTAAACACATTACCATGGTATAACCTACTTCCCTGGACCTTTTTCCCATTAGTCTTGCCTTCCATTCCTGAGGTGAGTAATCAGATTTACATTTCAATCACTGCTTCCTTCACTCTGCTTACTCTAAGAAGTACTTTCTGAATTCTCTGTGACAATTCATGCATGGTAAGAGTAAACCATTAACCAAAATTCTAGGCTAACAGAAAATCTTATTTTCTCACTATCCAAAATTATCATCAGACTGAAAAGAATAGAACTAAAAATGGTCAATAGTCCCATGAAACACATGATAAGTGAAGTGCCTTCCATGAATTAAAGGCCTTAACCCTGGCACCATGAGGAGTATTTTAAAAAATATGGCTTGAAAGATAGACTTGGGCCAGGTTATTAATAGTTTTAAAACCAAAATAGAGAAGTTTATATTTTACACTAAAGGCAGTAGGGAAACCCTGGAATTAGCTGAGCAGGATAGTGTCATGGTTATATCTGAATATAAATAAAATCACTTTGTCAGCTATTTTGAAGTTTAGATTGGAATGGAAAAATATTCGAAGAAGGGAAACCCGATAGGTGATAATGAGTTGGATGACATGAACTCTGAGGTACTTTCTAGGTGTTAAGAAGTATCATTTCTTTATAAAGAAATATTTTGATGAAAAACCCTTTCTTCACTGTTTCAAAGAACTAATGTGTAGTTTATCCCCTCACCTGAAAAAGGAAACAAAACAACAAAAAACAATACATGGACATTTAATTTTAGACTTTAGTGATAGAAATTATTAAATATTCTACTCCCTCTCTCTACCAGTTCATGATTATTCCCTGTAGTACACTTCTAGTACTCTGTCCAATATTGTTTTAAAGCTCTCATGGGATTCTATGTCTACCACTTTTCCTAGAAATGATGACATACTTTAACAGCTATCAATGCCAGAAATAGTCTTCTTTCTTTCTAGCCAGCATTATCTCCTTTAAAGATCCATTACAAGAGACTCCTCTGCCATTGAGGTTGGTTTCTTATAGCCTCAGTGTATTGTGCCAACCCACACTCAACTTTCCTGAATGATGACTCTTTGTTTTTATTTAGGCCTGTGAGATGCAGCTTCGATTGCAAAAGTGAAGGGGAAGGAAATAGAGTTAAGTGGGTCATGATTGAAATCAATTAAAATAATTCTGATTTCTGACATTTTACTATTTGAACTAATTTGTACTCCTCCCCTTGTGCCCCTCAAGTACAGTCTCCTTTATCCCTTCCCCAGTAAGGAAAGAATACCAAGTACCTATGATGTGCTATTGTTCTAAACTATCTGAGATACCCAAGATTAAGATTAATTTGGGTTAATAAACTTCACTTTAAGAGTACAAATATCTTCAGGGAGGTTTACAACTTTGAATCAATCTTACCTTGATTTCATTGTTTTAATCAGGTAATTTGATGAACTCTTCTCCTATATCTGTCCCTTCATCCCAAATTGGTTTTGGTCCAATCATTTCACTTCTCTGTGCCTTAGTATCATGTGTAAAAGGAAGACATTGGGCTAGAACAAATCTATGATCCCTTCCAGCTTTAAATCTATAACCCGATATTTTCTATGTCTTCTTGGTAGTGGTCCAGCACTAGGTTGGGGTAAGATCTGCCATTTACCCAGATTGCCACTAAGGGAGAGTCCCATAGATATTCAGTCTCCATTTTCTCATATTTAAAATATGAATGATAATTTCACTATTACCCATCTCACAAAGTTGTTGGAAATTTTAAAAAAACAACCTTTTACACAATAAAGGGCCATTTGAATGTCATATATCATTATTATTAGAGGCTAAATGGGAATTTTGATTGTGGGAGGGGGAGGAGGCATGTATAAAGTTATGATGACTAAAAGTTTGAAAGATTGAAGACAAAAGCTTAATTATCACATATATGCAGATGATTTCCAAGTCTAAATATTCAGTGTGTCCCTGGAAGTTTAGTTCCATATCGCCAAATACCATCTGGGCATCTCTACCTGTGTGTCCCCACACACTGCAAGATAAACCTGCCCAATACTGAATTCATTATTTTCACTTAAAACCATTCCTATTTCTATTGAAGTCACCACCATGCTTCTAGTGACCCAGGTTTCTAACTATGCAGTCCTACTCAATTCTTTACTCTTACCCATCCTTCTCTTTGGTTAATCAACTGCTGAATCTTATAGATTTTTTCTACCATGTCTTTTGTATCTTCACCTTCTTTCCATTCCCATGACTAAAATACAAGTTCTGGTTCTCATCATCTCTACCAGAGACAATCAAAGTAATCTACTAATTAATCTTCCTGTAATCAACTTCCTCCTCCTCTTCCTCTATCCGCTACATATATTTCTAAGGCATCAGCATAACCATGCCACTCACTCACTCACCACAAGAAGCCTGAGTGTCTCTCTGTTTCATCTAAAATGAAACATTAACTTTGCTGACATTTCAAGATTTATCTTTATTCTCTCACTTGAACCTATCTTTCTAAGTTGACATCAGATATATTAGCACTATTTGTTCTCACTGAATCAGTCTTCCTATCTTCCCTTTCAACTCTATGATTTTGTAGAGATTGCAAGGTAGCAGAATTATTGCCTATATCCAAACATGATGCCTTTGCTAATAAAGAACTAGGCAGCCTTGGTGAAGGCATGTCATTCCATGCTGTCTCACTTTTCTCATACATGAAAATAGAAAAATAGACTAAACAATCTTTGAGTTCTTCAGTTTTAATATTCTTTGCTTCTATTATTTTACCTAAAAAGAGATGAAAGTTTTCTAGCATTATCCAAAATAGGAAAAATAATTTTAACATTTTAAATGAACAGTATTTAAAAGGAATAATTATCTAAACTCCCCCTGTATTTTTATTATTTCAAAAAGAAATTTAATCTTTAAATGTACTCCTCAGAAATGTAGGAGGATAGTTTATGAGGCAAACCAACATCAAAAGATATTTTTATCTCTCTTCTGTATGACAAATTGGAATTTATAGTCTGCATTTGTGTCAAAATCTAAATAAAGCAACTAAATCAAAAAGAAATATATTCTGTTATTTATTTTACAGAAACACCCTAAAGACATAAAAATATGTTGCATTTTTATTTAGATTAATTGCATTATTATTTCTGTCATTCCATAGGAGTTATTGTGTGTGTGTGTGTAGATTCAGACAAAAAATGAAATAACCTTATTGTATGAAGCTATTTTTCCTTAACAAGTGCATTTCATTTAAATATTTAGCAAGTGAACAGACTGTGGAGCGAAGACCCTTTTAACATACCTACAGTATGTTCACTGACAAGAGATTCAAACACAAGGGTTAATTATTTATCACTAACATGGAACTTTAGATTTCTAAACTGCTTTGAAAAAGATTTTATGAGGTGCCCTTCATGGAAGCTAGGTAGGATTCAGTAGAGATACTTCTCTTTTACACAAACAACTCATACTCTAAAACTGACTCCAACAAAGCACAGAATATCTAACCGGACAAGCTAAAGTTTGGAACTGTGGTAACAACCTACAACATACAGATCTAAACTTTATGGCATGTGTGCGTCTGTGTTAACCAGGTAGATAAATGATTACTAATTTTACATCTATAGGTGATTATATGTGTGTGTATGTATATATAAAAACCATATACACATCTACTCATATCCACATGCTCCACCACATCATTAAAATAGTATTCAGATTCTGAAGAGAAAATAGATTTGACTCAGTATCTCAAAACAATTGTAATTCAAAAGGAAAAAAAAGCATCTCCTTTCCTCTCCTCTCCGCTCTCCTCTCTCCTCTCCTCTCTTCTCTGTCTCTCCCTCCATCCCTCCCTCCCCCTCCTTCCTTCACCCTCCTTCCCTCACCTACCCTTGTGTATTTGTAAATATGTATATATACAAAGTGTTCAAATTTATATAGTTCTTAGAGACCTTCAGAACACTGAATGTGGTATTTCAGTTGTGGTATCAGTGTGTGATTTTTATTGTTTGGGGAACTCCTCGTGTGAAAACTCTACAGATGCTGATAAGGAAACTCATTATCTATTACTTACTAGTCAAATTAGGTAGCCTTATGGATAGAGTACTGGAGTTGGAGTCTAAAAGACTTGAATTTGACTCTTTCCTCAGGCACTTACAAGCTCTGAAACCCAGCACAAGACACTTTACCTTAGCCTCAGTTTCCTCATCTATAATATAAGGAATTTGAAGAAAATGACCTCTAAACTCCCTTATGGCTCTAACTATATGATACTGTAATCATGTTGTTGTTGTTCAGTCGTTTCTGCAATGTCTGACTCTTCTTGACCCTGTTTGGATTTTTTTTTTGTGAAAGATAATAGAGTGGTTTTCCATTTCCTTCCCTACGTCATTTTACAGATGAAGAACCTGAGGAAAAGAGGGTTAAATGACTCCCCAAGGTCATGCAACTAGTAAGTGTCCTCAGATCAGATTTGAACACAAGAATATGAATCTTCCTGACTTCAGGCTCAGGCCTCTCTATTCACTCTATCTTGGCACCACCAAGCTGCCCAATTATGTTTAAATGCTTCTCCTAATAAGTTGTGTGACCATGTGAAAGTCTCAAACTCTTTGATCTATCAGCTAACACTCTAAGATTTTAAATTACAGTCTCACTGCCTGCAAACAGTGGTGGAAGAAATTTCTGTAATAGGAAATCCCTACAACTTTGACATCATAGATATGGAAGCTTGTCTCCTGGCCACACCCTCCACTCCCATTCCAGATTAAGACATGCCTACCTGGATTGTTACTTTTAAAAAATTAAACTTTGTTGTATGGAAAACAACTTTTTAAAGCTCTATTAAAATTCTGGTATGTCGCATTCATCTTGAGAACATACTACATGGTCATTGCTTCTGTTGGAATGGTCCTAGAAGAGACACCTTATGGGGGGCGGGGGGGGGGGGATCATGTCACAGTACAATTAATAACCAGGGAGATTTCATCTACTGCCCTAGATTTGTCTTCAACTGAAAAATGTATCTACTGACTTTAATGAGACTAGCAAGGAATATATCAATCTAGGTAATGTGGGGAATAAGGTTTACTTTCCAGGCAGGTTTTGCACACATTGTAGATAGAATAAATAATCTGAGATATTTCACAAATCTCTGTTGCAAATAAGCAAATGGTGGTGGTAGTGGTGGTTGGGAGGGGGGAAGTTTTTATCAAAATGAGTTTCTTCAAATAATTATTCCTGTGCCCTGTGGCAGGCATTTTTTGTATTTCACCAGATAAGAAAGCATATTTTCCAAAGCAGGCATTTTGTTATTTCTGTTGACATTCCTATCAGATGTTAAAGCAGTGAATAATCAGACTGAACTTTTCATTGGTTTGGGAGTATTGATATCACCAGTTGAATCTATTTAGTTAAAATTCCAGGTGAGTTTGATAATTATCACCAGAAGCAAAGCAATCTTAATGGGTCATATATGTCCCCATTTGTTCCATGTGAATCTTTGAATTTATTAGAGTGGGGCATTTAACCGAATTTAATAAGATTATATATGCTGAAAAGATAACACATGTTGTAAGAGTTGACTTCCATTTATTTATAAATTAGGATGTCTCTGACAGGTGGAACCTAGGATGTTGGGTTTGTGTCTTTGTTTATAAAATTGATTCCATATAACTTCCTCAAAAGAGCTTACTGAAATCGTTTTGCCCACGAATCATGTGTAATGAGTTGGGATGGCTTGATTTAACAAAGGGTTTTCCTCTAATGCTGGTTTTTTGTTTGTTTCTTTTTGTTTGTTTGTTCGTTTTTTTGGTCAGAAAGTTTCTTTAAAAGTAGCCCCATTTAATATCCTAAAAATGGGTAAACTGGATTCCTGCTGAAGAAAGTGCTTAAATCTAGGCTTTTCTTGTTATTCTTAAGGCATCAATTGAAAGAGGAATGAGGAGGATGAAAGATACACTGCATGAAACTGGATTTATTTTATTTTGTGTCTTGCACTGACTACTTTTCTATAGAAGCATGTGTGCAGGAAGTGGAAAGAAAAGACTCATACACCCATGCATGCATACAAATATGCACAGAAAGGAAATTGAAAAACCTATCACTTAAAGGATCTCTGATGACAATTTATCAGAATGAGGAACTTTTCCAATACTCAACTTCCAGGCTCACATCTATTTCAATATCTTAATAAAATATAATTATCTGAAGCCACCTCCCACTTTATATCAGGAAAATATCTTCTGCTCCTTCTTTGACATTTGTCTAACCCCTATTTTCCAATTCTCTGCACTTCAAGGCCCTATTTCATCCTTAGATGAAACAAACTAAAAATGAATTGATTAGATGAGATGATCTTCAAGGCCCCTATCAGATCTAATATGCAATCATTTTTCTTTTGTCCCTGTCCTTATATATTGTCTGTTCCAACCTAACCGGGCTATTCAATGTCTATGAAATATATAGTATATTTAGTAAATAATCTCTTGCCAATTTACGTGTAAGGGAAAATCACAGGTCATGCAACAGATCACTTTTGGATTGAAAAAAACACCATGGGATTTAGAGAAAGAAGACCTAAATTTAAAACTAAGCTCTTCTTTTTTTCTTACATCTATAACCTTAGGTAGGTTATTTTTTTATACCGTTTCCTTCTCTGTAAAATGAGAGGTTT
Source organism: Dromiciops gliroides (assembly GCF_019393635.1). Taxonomy (NCBI): domain Eukaryota; kingdom Metazoa; phylum Chordata; class Mammalia; order Microbiotheria; family Microbiotheriidae; genus Dromiciops; species Dromiciops gliroides. The sequence goes on from NC_057865.1 coordinate 121,101,055, forward strand.
GTTTAGACTAGCTGACCTCCCACGTCCTTTTCAATTAAAAATCTGCTATCCCACAATTTTGAACAGCTGTATCTTGACTCCCATCACACCCTGTATGTAGTATGCTTGCTCTTCCATCATCTTTAACTATGAAGGTCATCATTTTAAATCTTGTCCATCCTCTTCCAGTAATTCCTCCTTGATTTCCTTCTCCCCCCAACACAGCATCAGTGTGTGTGTGTGTGTGTGTGTGTGTGTGTGTGTGTGTGTGTGTGTGTGTGTGTGTGTGTGTGTTTGTATTGGGAGAGAGGAAGAGCCTAGACTCAGATTCAGGCAAAATTGATAATAGGTACAGTTCTTATCTACTCTTCAATCTTGTACGCATTTATTGTTCTTTCTTCTCTCAGCCTCAATACTGTGCAGTGATGCCAAAATTTCCTACTACCCTACTATCCAGGACTTCTTTATTTATGTGTACCACTTATTTGTGTTTCACAATTAAACCTTCCCCTTGCTCTTCCTTCATCATAATACTAATTAGATCATTGTTAAGCTATGTTTAGTGAGATATTTAGATAAAAATTAAACTAATTCACATTGTCATCCATGTATGCTTGCACTTTAAAACAAGAGATTTATTAACTCAAATTAATCTGTAAGTGGTATAATTTGAGACAATGTAAACTGATGCAAGATTCAAAAGTTATCTTATTGATAACTTTTATCTTTACATTACAATCATGGGAAATAAACCCCTTCAGATTGAACAATTCCTTAGAACAAAGAAAAAAAAATAGAACAAAACTGTGTGATCGACCATATCTGTTTTTATCTAAAAATTATGCTGGAGCAGTTTTCCCCCTCCACCATGTGATTTTCTTTTAGTATTTTTTAAAATTTGTAATGCTGAAGACATTGCACATATCATTGCTTATTTTGTTCTACAAAGCAATCTTCCCATGTTTCTCAGATTTACTCATATTTATAGTTTCTTATTGCACAATAATGTTCTGTTATACTCATATATCAATATTTTATTCCCCAAGTCATTCTGTGATTTAGGTGCATGTATGAAGGAAATGGTTTGGGCATTTCCTACTAGTTAAATGTGACAGATTGATCAGTTGACTACCACTAGGTTAACTTTGGAATCTTCACAGAAGTCTGAAACTTTGCTTAGTCAAGTATTCCTTCTTCCTATTGTTGATACATGAGATGCTTCTTTGTGCTTACTCCCTCTACTCAGAGTCTCCCCCATATACGTACCCAGAAAGGCAGTCTTTTGACTTGGTTTGCTACTGTATAGTCACGTGTGGAATATAGTCCGAGGAATAGGTCCTACTTCCAGAGCCAAGTTCAATGGAGAGTCAAGATCATGAATTAGATCTCTGTCCTCATGAAATTTAGAAAGCATAAGAAAGTGCAAATGAGAAGGGTAGAACAAAGTGAGTCAATGAATACTGAAGGTAAGTCCAAGAAAATAATGCCATCCAAATGGGGTGGGGGGGGGTGAGTGAGGGAAGTTGGCTGGTTCTAAGGGAATCAGTCTTTCCCAAAGGCATCAGTTGGATACAGTGCCTCAAAACTGAATCTGAGGTTCTACCTACAGAGATAAAGAGGAAGCGAGAGTAGTAGGATGTGATTCCAAGGCCTAGTTTCTGTGTCTGGATAGTGACATTGCTTTAAAGGAATCTGAGATGCATAGGACAAGATGGGGATTCTTAGCTGATGCCCAAGAATCTCCCCCATCTTTCCAGCTACAATTTTGAATATAGGTATTTTAAAAGCATCTGTAGATAGTGTACTTATAAAAAACTTAAGCCAAAATTAAAATTGAGAAATCTAAAAATGTGACAATGTACAGAGCATTGGCCATAAAAGAAGAGGATGTTGGTTCAAACCCAACTTGTAATGTTCAATATTTGTATGACTTTGAACAAATAACTTAATCTCCTTTGGCCTCAATTTCCTCATTTGTAAAATGAAGAGGTAGGAAGAAATGGCTCCATTTCTAATTTTATGATGCTGAGAAATAGATGTAACATTTTTGAAAGAAAATTTCAAGAAAGGGCTTTTGTTTATCCAGATAGTTAGATAATCTAATGAAAAAATGTAAACTTTGGGTAATGGTGGGACTCTTGGCTTGATTATTGAATATTTTTATATCTAATTTGTAATGTCTTCATAACTCAAGGTTTGAATTGTTCTGGCAGGCAGTGCCTTTTGCTGTATAACCCTGAATGCTACAAGCACTTATGAAATCAGTCCCAGAATATGAACAATCAGTCTGTATTTAATCAGCCAGTAATCAAACAGCACCATTAACACTTAGGAAATTTAGAAAAATAGAACTGAAAAATTTCAAAGCAATTTCCCTAGAAACCATCCAATGTTTAGATACCTTTATTCTATAAACACAATTCTCATTCCTGACTTTGAAGAGATACACAAACAATAACTTTGCTTGTAGCATGGTCTAATGGACTACAGAATAGTGGTAAATGTTTTATGATAGTGATTTTGCTCAGAGACCACACACTGACCTCTTAGGGGTGGAAGAATGGGGTCAGTGAATGTTCCTCATAGCATGTGGCAGGACCCTGTGTGAGGTGTTTTGTTCATTTGTTTTTTGGGGTTTGTTTTTTTGTTTATTTGTTTGTTTTTTCTATGGTTCTGAGAAGCTACAATCTGTTAGGAGCAGATTGGTGAACCTTGAATGACAGGTTTATGGTGATTACTGGAAATAGATATTTGGGGATTTCATGACTTCTGTATTGTTTTTTAGTATCTATGTAATAAAAGAGAAATTAAAACCAAGGAAAAAAACTCCCTGATCTTCCTTTTTTCTTTAAGAATCCCTGAGATTATCATCTCATATCTCTTTGTAAATAATAATGTATCTTCAACTCCATGGGGAGGGTTTTTGAAAAAAAAAATCTTTTGTCCCAGGTAAGATTAGTATTTTTAGAATAATTCAGAATCAATAAAGAAAATCAATCAAACTGGAAAGATCAGGATACTGATAACTGAAATGCCCTAAACCCAATGTTTTCCCTCAAGTATTAGCTATAAACAAAATCATCATCACCACCATCATTACAAAAAAAATTCTATTAATCTCAATCACAGATATGAACTATGTTATTTGGGGCATTTATAGCCTTAGGTGACATTATTGCTGATGCACATAGGATATATGCCTGTTTTATATATGTATGTGTGTGTATGTGTGTACACCTGTATACCTTATGGGTAAACTAAAAAAAAAAAAACAACAAACCCCCCCCCCCCACAATCCAACAACCAAAAAACAGTCAAAATCATTTGATAGAATTGGCTGTTTGCTTTTTTTTTTTTCAGTCATTCAAAGAAGTCAGAATGGTTGTGTTGTGTGAGTAGATACAGCGTTGAATTTTAATGAGTGTTGACTGACATAGATTATGACAGGGGAATGGGCTGAGTCTGAAGTAATGAGTTCCCCATCAACCACCATTTTTCAAGTGAAGGCTATTTAACGATGCCCTTTAAGATGTTACAGAAGGGATTCTTTGTCAGATACATGTTGGACTGAAGAGCATCTGAAGTCCTCCTGATTTCACAGATTTTGTGACTTTACTAGTGCTTTATTTTCTCCCACATATAACACTTCATGACATATTTTGGAAACTGAAATAAAGGAAATTATCATTAATGGTGTTAGACGTCTTTAAAGGCAAAGCAAATAAACTTTGCAGATGTTTGTTGTCAACAACTCTGCAAATCTCCAGGAAAAAAAAAATGTCCCTGCATAGAAGTTACATAGAAAAGGATTTTGTTTTGTTTAAATTTTAGGTCCTAGGACTCCAATGAATATCTCCCCAGTAGAACAGTTCACAATATATCTATTTATACCCATAACATGAACCTTCGACTTATGTCTTCCTAAAATTCACCATATGTAGTCCATTCCATGGGTTGGGAGAGAACCTTGAATTCAACAATCTGATTTAAAATGATAAATGTTACCAGAAGTGAAGAAATATACATGGAAACAATCAACTGGGAGAGTTTTCATGGTACATTCATTTTTTGTTTTATTAGTATTCTGTGTGTATGTGTATTCCTTCTTGATAGAAACCTTTCTTCTTGAGATTATCTCTTTAAAAATTCTTTTGAGGTTAGTCATGCAGCTAGTAAAATATAAATGCAAAATTTTTGTAGTTATCATGAAGTTACTGAATATATGTGTGGATCTATAAAACTATATCATAATATATGTATGTGTGTATATGTGTGCATATAGACATATGTATATCTATATGAACAATATGTAAAATAACTACCATCAAGTTAAAGGACACCAACTAAGGCCCTTAGAAAGCTCACAAAGCCTTTGCTGTGCCTGCTGGAGGAAATTTTTTTTGTAAAATGTGACTTTCTATAGGCTCAGCAATAGCTGGACTTCTGACATGTTGTGACTGATGCTCCAACCACTATTACCCATAGAAAGCTATTCAAGTTAAAAAGGCCTTCAGGTTAGTCACGGGGACAAAATGAAACACTTGCAAAACCTTGAACATTTAGCAAAAGAAGTTGACTCTCCCTTAACACTGCAAGAAAATGAGGGAAAAAAGATACAGTAGCATGTAGCTTCTCTGGATGGGGCCACATACCTCCCCTCCCATGTTCCTTATCTCTGTATCCATCTGGAAACATCCATTCAGCAAGTCATCAGCGTAAGTTGACTCATGTTATTTTAGGAACCCACCAAATTTGGGTGACATAATCTACCAGCAACTCAGCTTTTTTATGCCCCCAAGATAACTAGGAAGCTGTATCAGAAAAATTGAGTCCATTAGGCCCCAAGGTTAGCTTTGTATTCTTTCAAGTAAAATCTCCTTGTGTAGTGAGAGGAAAGAAAGAAACTTTATCCCCCCCAAAATTGGCCTTATCTCACCAGGGTTTGTTTATTTTTTTTATCAACAACTGGTAATTACAATAGGGTAATATTGGATGGAAGCATCAACAAAGGATTAACTCCTGAAAAAAAGCTTTAAAAGTTTCTGAATATAAAGGAAAGATAATTATGAAATTAACTCCCAATGTCACCTTAGGTCAACTAGGTGGGAGTTACAGCATACGGACAGAAGTCAGGAAGACCAAAACTGAATTATGGCCTCACACACTTGTTAGGTACCTCTGGGGAAGTCACATAAACTCTGTTTACCTCACTTTTCTCATAAGTAAATAGGGTTAATAATTACTGTTATATCCTAGGGTTGTTATGAAAATTAAATGAGATTTAATTTGTCAAATGTGTTTAGAGCAGTGCCTGACCCAAAGTAGGTGCTATGTAAATGTTATTGTTGTATCACAGAGGTAGAAAGCACCTCAAAGGTTAAGAATATGCTCTCCAGCTTTCCACACAAGTATTTCTCCAACCTTTCTTTGAAGAGTCAAGTGAGGATGAGAAAATGGAAAAGGATTGTGGAAAGGGAAGTGTAATTATTAGCCTTGATGTGTATAATAGTTGGAACATCTGAAAGATTAGATAGGCAGGTGATCTTTCAGAAATTGAGCATGAGAAATACAAGGAACTTAGGCTTTTGTATTAGGATAAACAAATAAGGTTGACATCTTTATCAAGAGCTCTAATGCAGGAATTCGGGACAGGTGGAACTATAAAAACCTGCTCAGTCTGCTAAGCTGCCTGAACTTTGGTTTAATGAGTCTAGGAACTACATATGTCTAGGAACTAAACTGACTCTGGGACCCACAGCAGGACAAAATCAGAGTGTAGGGATTAAGGAATCCTTGTAGTTGTAGGTAGTAGTACTAATAGCCATTATTTTACCTCAGAAGCTCACTATCCTTGTGGAACTAAAAGTCAAAAAAAAGTCTTACAAATGAAAATTCAAACTTTCCTTGAGAATTCAATAAATATATTAGATGGGAACTGACATCTTCTTGCAAGTAATAGTGTTGTTCACATTTTCCTGGATATATAATGGATGTATGAAAATTAAAACACTTTTTTCATAGATGTCACCCAAATAAATGTTCATAATGTCTATATTATATAAAAATCTTTCAAATATAGCTAGCTATCATAAGAAATCAAAGTCACATGGGAACAGGTATGTAAAATCCCTGTGATTCTGCCTGTTTCTGGGATTGTCTTGAAAGAGTTTTCAGTGAGCCTACAGAAGATAAGCTTGTATTCCATTACATTTATTAAATTATAAAAAAAACAGTTATTTAAGCATTTAGTTAAACAATAAATATAAAAGAATAATAGCAGGATAGTTAGTTTGCCAAAGACAATTTCTGTAACCAATAAACATTTAATAAGCACCTATTCTTTGCTAAGTACTAGGGATACAAATATGGGGATGGGGAAGAGTTCCTTAAGAAGCTTACGATTTAATGGGAGAAAGTACACAAATGGAACCTGAAAGTGGGAGGAGAATGTATTTGACAGAGGGGAGAAGTCCCAAATTAGTTCAGTAATCTGGGGAATGAATGTCTGTGCTGAACCACCTATTTAAATGAAGCATTTGGAGTTTAGGGTTCTACCCTGGGAGCAAAGCTGTGAATACCAAGACTGATTGGATAAATTTGATCATCCTGCAAGATCCAGTTATGAGTTTCCTAGGGCTTGGAGAGGAATCAGAGAAGTTTCAAAGCAGTGCAACCAGGTGGGAAAGGAGAACAACTCTAGGGAAAAATCATGAGAAAAATGTATTAGTAGTAGCAGTAGCAGCAATGACACGTTTACTATTTGTTCTTTAGGTGCTCTAATTTTTCTCCATTTTATAGATGTGAAAGCTGAGGCTCCAAGAGGGTAAGTTATCTGCCTCAAATCAAACAAGTAATAAGTGAGACCTATTCAAACCTCCAGGGCCCTGGATGTGGGAAAATGCAAAGTGTCCAGATCTGTAAAGAAGGGTAAAACTTATCATGGTGAAATTGTATATAGTTAAGGAAACCCAGAGAGAAAAATGCTAGTGATCCCACCATTTTAAAAATGCTAAAGAAAATGCCAATCATAAAGTCATTCAGTATGACTTCCCCATATGCCACAAAATGCAGTGATTCTCATGGTGTGAATCCTTCCATTAGCTCAAACTTCACAAATAGGTGGAATTCAAGAGATAGTTGTAGGAGGGGTCTTTGACACTGCAGGGAGATGGAAATCCAGGAGAGCAGCATGCCTTTCCTTGGCTCATAACTGAGAAACAAAGTATCACTCAGCTGACTTGAGAGTATGGTAACATTTAATTATCATATACTACATAAATATAAAAGTTCATTTTTAAAGAAAAAAGATAGACAGACATGTAAGGAAAATGTAGGCTATAGCCCTAAACAAATGGAATTAAACAGCAAGTGTGAGAAGTGGGGTTGGGATGTAAGCTCCCTCTGTCTCCCACCTGATCTTTGTGCACAATTTTTTTATGTATAACATCAAGCCTCAGAAGTGAAAGGTTAGCACTTTCCCCTTTGTAAGAGTGTACTCTGAGTTCTTCCCAACCTCTTACTATAAAATAATGGAATTCATGGCGCTAAGTATCCTGAACTCAGGTTACAAAGTCCAATCAAGCTCTCTAGGTTAGATTTTACAATACTATCCCATATCCATTCAGATTTGACAGAAGACAAAGAGACAACAGAGACTCGACCCAGTGATTCACAGGTAAAGGGAACCCTCCTGTTTGGAAACACATCCCACCAATACACTTCAGCATCTCCTCTGTAACATAGTTTTAGAGAATATCCTAGAACACTGTGTTGTTAAGTAACTTGCTGGGATTTCAGACAGCCAGCATGTGTCAGAGACAGAGAGAGAGAGAGATGTGGAGAATTGCTCAGACCTCCATGTCTTCATTAATTTTTAGGACTTTCTCCACTGACAATCCAGTTCTGTGTCGAGCTTCCTTATTAAATGACTTCTCTTTGGGTCTCTGTAAGAAAATGATTCTTTGCTCTATGGACTTTGGTGACTCGGTGGCTTTCATTCAAATCTGAACTGGAAGGCTAGCCCCCTTCTTGATCTCAAGGCTGATGGGTCCCATACTCTGACCTTTCAAAGCTGGATGCTTGGCAACAATGACATGTGCTATTTAGTCCAGGGGAATAGACAACTGAGAGCAGAGCTGGGCTGGCTGAATGATATGGTTATCATGAGGTACAAGATCAGAGTCCAGGCTGTTAGGATGTTTTGACTGAGGTGTGATCAGAGTATACAGCATGAAGATCAATGTGTAAAGTTCTAAATAAAACTGAATGGTGCAGACAAATAGGGTTTGAAACTGTGCTTTCATTTCCAGGTGAGTGGAGTGCTTCTACAATGCAGGTCAGCAATTTCTCTGCAACTTAGTGAGTTGTCTAGAAGACTATGAGTAAATCAGCAAGCATTTAGTAAGTCTGGAATATGTGCCAGGAATATAAAAAAAAAGCATAAAGAGTCTCTGCTGTCAGGGACCTTATATTGTTTCAGTAAGGCAACATGTAAATAACAAGGTACATATAAAATAAATAGAAATCAGATGGAAGGCAAATCTGAAGGCATTATCAGTTGGAAAAGGTAAGAATGATGAGTCTTGAAGGAAACCAGAGAAGCCAAGAGCTAGAGGCAAAGAGAATGAACATCCTAGGGAGGGGAACAGTCAGAAGGTAGTGTCCTATTTGAGGACATATAATAGACCTGCACTGTAAAATCTTAGCGTGTGTAGATGGGAGTGGAGTATTAAAGGAATGGAAAGATAGGAAGGGACAAGGATAGACAAAACTTTAAATAGCAAATAGGGGAATTTGTATTTGATCCTGGATTTAATAAGAAGCCCTTGGAGCTGGTTGAGCAGAGGGGTCACATTGTCAGACCTATGCTTTACCAAAATCATCATGGTAGCTGAATGGAAGATGGATTGACATAGGAGAAGCAGTTAGAAGACCACTGCAATAGTCCAGGGCAGAGCTGATGAAGGCTTGAACTAGGGTTTTATCTGCATGAATGGAGATGTCTGTGCCATGCCGTGTCTCCTAAGGAATAGCTAAGAAATGTCAATACTTACATTTCTGAATAATAGCAAACATTTCTCTAATGCTTTATGATCTACAAAATATTTTCCCTCAAATCTCTTTGAAGTATGTAAGACAAACATTATTGTTATCATTTTGTATGTAATAAAACTACAGCCCTAGAAACTTAGAGCAGCACTATAATTTAGTGGATATAATTTAGTCCAGCAAGGCCTAAGTTCAATTCCACATCTGTTGTATCCTGTGCAAATTACTTATCACTTGGTATCTAGTACATTAAATAATAGAGCTGGCAGCAACCTTAAAAAATAAACTCAGTGTATTCTTTGTACTTAGGTCCCAGTGTCTGGCACATAGAAGCTGTTTAATTAATATTTGTTAATTGACTCTTCATTGGTAGATGGAGTTTTCCCCTCACTTGTTCCCTCTATCAATGAAATCACAAGTCTAATCCAAAACTGAATAGAAATAGCTTAAGCTTCATGGCATTGTAAAGAGCATATTGGCCACAAAGTTGGGAAGACTTGGGCTCAAATTCTGCTTTCTATATTTGGAGTGACATTTGCACTTGGCAAGTCATTGTGCCTCCCTGGGGCTTCATTATTATCCAAGATCACAAAGCTAATAAATATAGAATCCCTAGTATCTTTCAGAGCACAGTTGAGGTGTTGTCTCCTAGAGGTCTGTCCTAATCTCCTGCAATGTTAGTGCTCTCTCCACTAAAAATATTTTATATTCATTTTGTATATGTTTTGCATAGACTTATTTGTGTACATGTTTCAACCAGTATCATGCAATATCCTTGAGTACAGGAGCAATTTTGCTTTTGTCTTTGCATTTCTAGTACAGTATCTGGAATATAGTAAGCATTCAAAATGCTTGTTGAACTGAATTTCAGAATCAAACCTTGAAGTTTCTTCTCTTCTTTTCATATACTAAAAACCATTTTATTTTACTTCATACCACATTGGTAAAGGGTTTAGTCAAAACAAAGCTTGAGGAAATAGGAAGGTAATGTTGTTCAGATTAAGATATTGGAAAAATTGTCATCTCAGGATCCAGAAGAGACCTCTACTTCCAGCACCCAATGCACATGTGCTGTGAGACTGAGGACTAAAAGATAAAGAATATTCCTGTTGCCTTCCTTAGAAAGGTGGCAAAGGCCAGTGGAACTGCTCCTTGGGGTAGGTCAGGGCTCTTAGGTAGTTGTTGATTGCAATAGCTTGTTAAAACCCCTGGTTTAGTGTTGCAGTTCTAACATGATTCTAAGAACTATATTAATTCTCTATCTTAACTTTCTCTTGCCAAGAAAAAGACTTCTTTCATCCATCTCTTTCTTTTCTTCTATTTCATTCTCCCTTTGCTTTAGAACTTACCCCTCCCTCCTGCCCCTACAACTGTCTACTCTGTCTTAATAGAATCTTTCATTTTTGTACTGCAGACCAAGCCTGTGATTCATCATGTGATTCTTCCTCATCCTGCTTCCATCTGAAGTCTTTTGCATTTTCTGATTCTCAATCCCTGCTTTGTTTAACTCCCATTTATTCATCTTGAAATATTCCTGGATCTCCAGAAGCATCTGCCCCTTTCTAAGACCTTATCTTTCACTTTCCTCTTGGTTCTCTTTATTGGAAGGGAGAATATTCATTAAACATTCATGAAAATCACTTTTCTGCCTCTATGGGACCACCCACATTTGGGGTTTAAAAACACTTAAGAAACAGATTTAGCATTTACATTTAAATGGAGACAGCTCTACCACCCACTCCAAGGTCCTGTGTTTCTTTTCCCAAGCTCCCCACTAACCACTAATGTGGAAGGAAAAAGGAGGGTCTTCTCTCTCAGAAGCATTCTGGTGTGATCATGCAGCTAGCTTTAGTAGGCATCAATTTAGGCTTTTTGCCTCATTAGCAGTAGTCAGTTCAATAGAAGAAGAGGGAGTTGGATGGTGGAACAGAAATGCATTAATCAAGCAGTTGAGGAAATATCTTTGCATTGCCAGTTCCAAGTGTGATCACATAAGCTAAAATTAGTCAGTTCATGAATAATAGGTGAGAGGAAGGGACTTCATACATAATCAATAAGTAGGAGGAAATACCATAAGAGCACAGCAAAAAAAGCAAATAAGTTTCCATCTCTCATACGCAGTTACCTATCTCTCTAGGGAGAATAACTGGAGATAACAAAGATTGACATTGCAATTAACCAACATGCTTACTTAAGAAAACATAGACAGGATCAAACAAGAACCCAAAGCAATCCGTTAAGATACATCAATACTTACATAGGCAAGCCGGAGGTGATGTGGGCAGCCACAAGCCTTCTGCCTGGAAAGTAGACTTCTTATCACATTAGACATTCATAAACTATACAAGGAGCCAACCTGGAGTATTTACATAATGAACCAGTTAATAATACACAGTGATTTGCCAATTTAAAACCACTGAACATGTTTCTAATTACCGTACAATAGTTTCAGGGTCACCATATTCAAATGTAATCAGACAGACTGGGAGTTGGAAAACCTGTTATCTGAGAAGAGAGCCTTGGTATAAATGCTGAACAATTGTCAGAGTAACACTATCCAAAAAGCAGCTGTGGAAGTAAATTTTCCAAACTACACTGAAAGTTTGCCAGTTTTTATTGTATGCACTCACTCACTGAGACCAGCTCATTAAAGTTAGGCCCAGAATTGAAGAAGTAGAAGGAAGTGGGCTGATTTGTATTTGTAAAATATTTTCTTTTTTAAAAAATACATCATTAGTGCTCTATTTTGTTTTAAAATCACTAACAATTTCTAACACAACCCTCTTCCTACGTGTTCCCCCAGAGACACTTTTTACAACAGAATTATTTTAAAAAGAGGAACAAAAACAAAGTTTAGCAGCAGCACAAAAATCTGATACTATACGCAGCATTCCCTACTCATAGTTCTCTACTTCTGCAAAAAAAAAAGGGAGGTATTTTCTCACATCAGTTCTCATAAGGCATCTAGGTGGCACAGAGGATGGATCACTGGACTTGGTATCCAGAAGAATCATATTTGTGAGTTCAAATCCAGCCTCAGACATTTACTTATTAGCTATGTGATCTTGGGCAACTTGCTTCCTGTTTGCCTGTTTCCTCATCTGTAAAATGAGTTGGAGAAGGAAATGGCAAACCTCTCTACTACATTCCATGATCCCAAGGCACTCAGTGGCTCAAAGCCCATTCTTCTAATACAAATATCTTTTCTAGTAATTTTATATTTTAATTATGAAATGGTACAATTTCCAAAGAATAACAAAGCTGACATTTATATTAGACATTAAAGTTTTGCAAGATACTTTATATATCTTATCTCATTTGAGCCTCACACCAACTCCATGAGGTAGTACTACAAGTGTTACTCACAGATGACAGCTAATGAAAACTGAGGCACAGAGAACTAAAGGGACACACAAATAGAAGATCATGACAACACAATGCTTAAAACAGCCAGTTCATTTATATAGTCAAACTAGACAATTTAGTGGGGGGGGAAAGACATTAAACTTATTCTTTTAATAAATGAACTAGTAGATTTCGTTCAACAACAAATATTAGTCCCCTGAAATGATAGGTTGGACTAAATAGTTTCTAAGGTCTCTTTCATTTCTAAATCTATGACTTTATGTCATTCATTATGATAGAAACTAGAGTTACCAAGATGAAACAAAATGGAGTACTAGTCTTCAATGTGAGAAAATAATTATTAACAATGGACTTTTTAGGGACATAAGGACCCCCTGCCCACTTGAGGGCTTAGCTAAGGAACCTTACCTGATCTCTTTCAAAGCCAGCCAAGTAGAAATGCAAATCAGAGATTAAGACCACACCTACCTAAAAGCCTTTGCCCTCAGATGATTTGTCTTTCACTAGACCTGGAGCTCAGCACAGTACAACACACTTTTTTTTTTAAATGAGGTAATTGGGGTTAAGTGACTTGCCCAGGGTCACACAGCTAGTAAGTATTAAGTATCTGGGGCCAGATTTGAACTCAGGTACTCCTGACTCCAGAGCCAGTGCTCTATCCACTGGGCCACCTAGCTGCCCCAGTACAGCACATTTTTACATTGACCCCTCTCAGGTCCTGTCAACCAATATAATTAAATGATTCTAGCCAATTAGCTTTGAACAGTGTGTAAGGGCTGCCTCTCATCTGGTCCACAAGGGACTTACATTCTCTTGCCCTGGAACCCTGAGAGAAGAAGCCATCCTTTTTCTCTCCAGCCCCGTTGCTCGGATTTTTTTCTATCTAGGTAATGGAGAGCTTCCGAAGTCTACTTTGGAACCATGTGCTCACATTCTCTCTGTGGTGCTGGTGGCTTTTGGCTTGCCTTAAATGCAGTCAACCCTTTACTAACATTTAATATGATTTAATAATAAATGCTTGCTGCCAAAACTGGTGCAATGTCCTCTAATTTATAAGTAGCATTATCTTAGAAACCCCAGCTAAATTCCCCAATAACTTAGAAAAGAGACAGGCTTCCCCATATATTTCAAATGACACATCAAGAACCTTACTATGTTAGAAAAGAGATCAGCCAATTAGGCAAACTCTCAAGATGTAAGTTATAATTTGCTAAGTGCAAAGCAGAGACTTATGAGAAATTTGAGAAATAGATGAGATGGATTTATAGAAATGTTGATAACTGAGATGTCCTTCAAAGGAAATAAGGAATTTGAATATACAACTAACATAAGGTAGGTTTTGACACAGAAATAGAAGAGGGTAGGACCAGACCAGGGAAAGGCAAATCATTTATTTTGGTAGAAATATGGAGTATGAGAAGTGAATTTTTAAAAGATTAGAATGGGGGCAGTTAGGACACTTACTAGCTGTGTGACCAAGTCGCTTAACCCCTATTGCCCCACAAAAAAAAAAGAGAGTAAACAAAAGATTAGAATGGAAAGATAGATTTATTCCAGATTTCAGAGACTTCAAATATAAGGTTAAGCAATGGGTTTTACAACTGTTAAGTAATGGAGAACCATTAAAGAGCTTTAAGTAGGAAAGTCAGCTGGGTGTCACAATGGATAAAACACAGGCTCTGGAGTCAGGAGGATCTGAGTTCAACTTGAACCTCACACACTTACCAGCTGTGTGACCCTAGGCAAGTCACTTAATCCCAATTGCCTTAAAACATCTGGGGCCATCTCTAGTCTTCCTAATGTATATCTTGCCCCTGGACCCAGATCTCTCTGGAGGAGAGAGTGGAGCTGCTGAATTTGCACAGCCCTCCCTCACTTAAATCCAATTCAGTCCAAGTCATGAAATCACCCTAACATCACAATCCTCTTCCAGAAGGAAGCAACAACAACAACAACATTTAAGTAGAAGAGTGATATTCAATAAGTATTTATTAAATATCTCCTAGTGCCAGCCTCTCTGATAGGTTCTTAGAAAGCAAAGAGAAAAAAATATTCCACATACTTAAGGGGCTTACATTAAAAACAAATAAACAACAACAACAACATATACAGAGATAACAAAGTAGAAATAAACAAAATGTAATTTTGGAGAAGTGTGGGAATCTAAGAGATGGGTGTATCAGGAAAATCCATATGGAAGAGGCCATGCTTGAGTTGAGCCTTGAAGGGAATGAGGCTTTCTAAGAGTCAGAATTGAAAAGGGCAAGCCTGTGAAAAAGCTTGTAGGCTAGGGATTGAATGGAGCAACAAGTCACTCAAATGTTGCATTCATGAAGGGGCTTTGAAATAAGTCTGGAAAGATAAGTTAAGAGATGTATGGTACAGGGCTTTAAATGCTAAACCATCTCCCCACCCCCATTTAAAAAAATTGTTTTTAATCTTGGGAGGAAATAGGGAGTTGTGAGAACTAGGAACTAACATGGTTAGTCCTATATTCTTTGAGTATCAAAATATTAGCTCTCTCTATTGGTTTGGAGAGTAGAGACACTAGAAACAGACAAACCAATTAGGAAGCTATTGCCATAGTCTAGTCGATGATAAAGGTGTTGAACCAGAATAGTAGTTGTATATAAGAGGAGAGAAATGGGTGAATAATAAAGCTATTGAAGAGATCAAGCAATGTGATCACAGCTTTAGAGCTTAGAGGGACTTCAAAGGTCATCTAGTCTGTCTAAAATATCTAATGAGTGGTCGCCAATAAATTATAAGCTTTAGCAAGAGTTAGACTTTTAAGCATTTATTAAGGAGAATAAGAATTTGGTAAAGAGAAAGGCCTAGATTCCTATCTATTAAAGGGAGAGCACATTTCTAGCTCCTCTCTCCACCAGAGTCCAAAGGAAAGAGAGTGGGACTGAGCGCATGTCTCTTCCTTCCTCCTCCCACTACCAACGTCACTTCCTGATGCCAAAGAAAAGACTCCTGATCTTGCCCTCAAAGACCTTCGCTTCATGGGCAGAACTCTTCTACAGTAAGTCTCCAGCAGGTGGCGTCATTCCAATCGTTACAAGTCTAACCCTCACATTTTATAGATGAGAAAACTAAGTCCCAGATATTTTCAGCAACTTATTAAAGAAAACAGATAAAAATAGTAGATCTAAGATTCCTATTCAGGTCTTTAGTCACCAAATCCAGAACTCTTTAGATTCTGCTACCCTGTGTCCCACTTGACAGGATATGGGGCAAGGAAGAGTATGGATTCGAGAATGACTCAGGTTGTGACCCAGAGATACTGGAAAAGCGGTGCTTCCTTAACAAAAAAGCAGTAAGTAAGAAAGAGGGAATAGTCAGGCCTTTGAGGGTGGGGAGAAATAATGAATGACCTTTGGATATATTGAATTTGAGATGATAAGAGATGGTCTTGCAGTTGAGTAGACTTTCTTCAAGAATCTGAATCTCTGTAGACACTTCTTTTTCTTCTGACTTCCCCTTTAAATCAACAAGTAAGCACCTCTACAGGTCAATCACAAAGGTATTGTTCAGGTGTATTAACAAGCTGTGAAACTGAGTCATGACAAAGCATTTATCATCATCAATGAGGACTTTACAATTTATTGAGGAGATTCCTACTATAGTAGTTATATCTGTTTGTATCTCATACTTCTACAGGATCATAAGCTCCATGAGGATAGTGATATTTGTAGCATTCCTGTCACCTAATATAGTTCTATTGAAACTGCTCTGCATGGATGTGTCCCCTTCTGAATTTCTGCAGTTTTCCAAATTGTTTTCTAATGTTTCATTGGCATTTTTTCTTTCTTTTCTACTATTTATTGGATCACTAAGAAAATGACACTCTTACTTAAACTCAAATGCCTTTTGAAGTACTTTGCCAAAAACAAACGAACAATATGTTACATAATGGCATAGAAGGATACTGTGCTTTGCCCCCAAATTTATAGACTTCCTGTGAAGACTGCTTTTTTAACTACTATTTTATGACTACTCTTGTAACAACTTGAAAAAATTCTTGCCCAATCATATTTCCTGATATAAGTGCCTTTCTATGAAGCATTCAAAGTTTTCTTTATCAGAAGCAGGAAGCAATTATTAAGCATGTGATATCATAGCAGGGACCAGCTTGGTAACTAGGATTTGTAGACCTGGATGTCTTCCTGACATAAATTGTGCTTTTAGTTCAGAGTCCAATATAATGACTGACATTATCTAATTTTCAATTTTAAAAATCTGATAAGAGGTTGGTAGATGGTACAACACACAAGAGCATTGTATCTGACTTCAGAAAGACCTGAGTTCAAATCCTGCCTGAGCTACTTCTTAGCTGTGTGATCCTGGAAAAATAATGTAACCTCTTTCAACTGCAGGTTCCTGTTAAATATAGTGAATATGCCACCTCTGTGGCATATATTATCAAACAAGATAATATGCAAACTTTAAAGTACTATGTAATGCTAGCAGTATTATTATTCTGTTGAAAACTTCTCTTGATTCAGCACTATCATTGATACATTTTCAAAATAATACAACTAAGATTGTTATCAAGAATATATATAATTAAAAGGACATCTTTAACTACACCTTTGGCAGAATCCACTATAATTACAAAAGGGGAAAATTGTTTCTCAATTAATTGGAAAAGTCTTAAGACATGGGGCAATTCTCTTTATCTGTTTTGTGCAAGTGAAGTCATTGAAAGCTGCTATGCATTAGAATTGTTAACCATCATTTTAATCATATAAATATCTAGTAATCATATTTCTTGTATCAAGTAAGGCTTTTCACTTTTAGCAAATGTAGGATTTATTTTGGGGGGGGTTGTTTTTATTTGCTAAAATGACAATTTTATTTGAAAAAATCTTTCTTATATATTCATCATTTACATATTTGAGATGCTACCTGCAGTTGATGTATTTGTATAAAGCAAACAAAGGCCATTCCTCTATATGGAGAACACTATTTATGAAATTCAATCATAGAAAGAGTGGACAATATATGGAATTTAAAAGTTGTATTCCCATATGTTCCACTACTCAAATGGTCTCTATTTGTTTTTATTAATTTCGCTGCTTCAAGGAATTTTTCATCAAATTATTCAAACATTTGCCATCATTAAGTGATATTTCACTTGAAATAGGAAAACCTTAAGATAAATTAACTTAAATTATTAAAAATTTCAAATTATTATCTACAACCCTTGCTTTCAAGTTTCTTGTGAAATCAATGTCACATCTTTTCATTAGTAACACTTTCTGCAAAGAGCTAAACATAAGTGTCATTCATGCAAAAGACAGATGCATTGTGGGGAATATCAGACTGCAGTAATCATCCACCAAGAACTCTGAATAAGAAGAGGAGTAAAGATAAGGCAGAGATCACCTAGAAAAAGCAAGGACCAGAGTGACTCATTGTTACAGTCTCTAAGTCAGAAGGAAACATGTAAGACTGTTAGCAAGTTGGAGGGACTTCTTATGGAGAACTTTTGGAAGACTTCCTTAGCAATACTGGTTAATTTGTTCATATTGGAAAGATGCAAAAAATGAATATGCATGGATAGTTTACAGCTTCATCATTCAACTCAACTCACAAATCAGTAATATCACATCAATTTGAAGATTTAAGAAAGTGTAACAATTTCTGAGTAATTTCAGCTTTGACATGTAACAGGAACTGTAGTAATTTTAACACAAATATAAATTTACCTCATTTCCACATTTTATAGACAAATGCATCAAGAAGAGCAATGGTACATCTTATCTGTGTCATAGGCTATACTGACAGATGATGATGCTATGCTTGCATCAAAATTTTCTAAGAGCTAAGTCAAATTTGATCTTGTTTGAGCCATATTAAATAATAGCTGCATTTAATTTCTGTCACATGGACTAAATCTGCCATGATAATTTTACTTTTGTTGACTTTGTCTTAAACTTTCTTTCATTGAAAAAATAGATGTATTCATGTGGGAATTTTATCCTACCATCTGTGATAATTTCGTCCAATTCTTTGCCATCCTTTTTCTGGAAGGTATTCCTCACCTGTCTCACCAGAAGTGACATAGACAATTGTTTGGGGAAAAATATGATGCACAATATCAGTATACTGGGGGAGGTACAAAATAAGGCAATACATTCATTCTGAGAGGAGAAAGATTTTAAATAGAAAAATCATAAAAGTAGTCACTTTCCAATGCCAAATATACCTGTCTTTTTCAGTATGTAGAATATATTGTATAAAGAAAGAAGGGCATCTATAGAAGAATATTTCAAAATTACTTTCCAATCCTCCTGTTCTCATTGGAACACTATTAATTCTAAATTTGGATGTTCCAACCATATTACATCTCCTAAAATCATTGTAGTACCTTTAGAATCTCTGTATTATTATGCGTGCTATATTTTGAGCCATATTTAAATATCGACAACTTTCTAGATATATAGAAAATTTGAATTAGCTAATTATATCAACAGAAGTTTTTCTTTTTCTTTTTTTTTTAACCATAAGTGTAGGAGTTCATAGGAAGCATGTGGTGACATGTTGAGAATCCCATTTCAGCATCAAATAAAAACATAACTCATATCCAAAACTGCATTTCAGATGAAACCATAACTCAAATCAATAAAGTCACTAACTTGTTTCTCTTTTTTACAGGGAAGATAAGTCTTTTCTACAAGAGAACTCTTTAGTCCCTGTTCTGATAAGCTTTCAAACACAAATTTCTTCATCTTGTTTTCAAGAACTAAACTGGTGGCTCTCCATATCCCATCAGGAGTCCTCCATTACTTTTCTTCCTCCAGAAAACCTCAATTTATATCACTGATAGACAATAAAATGGCTCAGTCTGCACCATCCAGACAAATCCTTTTCTCCCAGTATTTTATTGTCTGTACTTTTAAATGTTTCATTCTTTTCCCTTCCTTCTTCTACAGCCCCAGAAATCAATCAATTAGCATTTACTAAACACTGTAAGTGTGCAAAGTGCTGAGTGTGGAGAGGGATTCAGGTGCAAGAATTGATGATCAATTTGAGCTCTCAATTAACTTGCTGAAAGTAGAGGACATGAACTTTTGTCTGAAAAGCATCTCCTATGGAAGTAAGTGTATGTACCTTGCCACCTTCTTGAAAGGACACAGGCACTCTTCTGATTATTTTTCATTGATGGGTAATGATGCCAACACTCAGTGGGTTACCTAAGAAATAATGTTAACCTGTCACTGTAGGTCTTGAAATAAAGACTCGGAGCCCACTTATTGGACATTTTGTAGAAGGGATTATTCACTGGCTATGGGTTAGATTAGATGGTCTCTGACCTCTTTTCCAATTCTAAAGTTCAATCCTTATAGCCAGCTGAGGTTTCAAAAAGGTAAGCTCAGGCAGATTTGGCAGAAATAGTGATTGATTGGATATGACAAGTAAAACATGTGGAAAAGTTAAAAATAAATCAATGCAGTTGAAGGTATTTGCTGAGAGCTTACTCTTCTCCCCTTCTCCTTTATTGTATCCCTTAGACATTATCCCCCACTATCTGTTCCTGCACTCTAGTCTCTTATAATGAGGTACCATTTATTTTATTTTTCCAGCAGATTTGCCCAAACAGCATCACCAATTTCCCATTAACATTTTGGATTTACTGGTACCTTCCTTGTGGCCTATAAGTAGAACTGAGACTTTTCTTTCCTTAAAAATAAAACAAAACAAAATTCATTATTTCCTCATATGGTATCCTGTATCTCCCCTCTCCAATGGTACTGATTATCTCAAGTCTGATGCCTTCTTCATTTGCATCTCTTTTGACCTATTTGCAACATTTGACACTTGACAGACCACCTTCTCCCCCTGATACTCTCTCTCCACTCTGGGGTTTTGTGACAGAATTTTTTTCTTGATTTCTCCTTTTTTATATGATCAGTTCTCCTCAGTCTCTATTCCTTTTTCTTCCTACATCAGTTCAGAAGAAAAAAATACTCTTTTCTACATTTTAGGCACAAATCTTCCAGAAGCAATTTTTATTATTTGATATTAATCTATCTATCTATCTATCTATCTATCTATCTATCTATCTATCTATCTATCTATCTATCTATCTATCTATCTATCTGCAAACAGGAAAATTCTTCTCAACAAACTGAAACATGTCTGAACCATGACGTACTTTGAGTTTATCTTTGATAATTATTGTTTCTGTCTTGTCCAATCCCACCAAGGATTGAAAGGTACTTATTTCTGGTGATTAATAACCCAATTCTTACTGAATAGGTAGGTCATAAACCTTGGGATGGATAAAGCAATTATCTTAAAAGATGACTTTATTATTTTGTTCTAAGTACTGTTACTACCATAATACCTTTTTCCCACCAAAATTCCCCCTTTTTTATACTCTTGACTTTCAGCATACTTTCCTGAAAAAAGTCAACAGAGGACTTTAGACTAGAGAAATATTTATTGATAATTTCACTTGAACTGAAAAAAAAATAATGTCCTTCCATAACACATCCAAGAACTGTCAGTGTTTGGGGTTACTAGGTTTTACAGTGATTAAAACACTGGCCCTGGATTCAGGAGGACCTAAGTTCAAATCAGGCCTCAGACAGTTGGCACTTACTACCTTTGGGACCCTGGTCAAGTCACTTAACCCACATTCTCTGCAAAAACAAAACAAAACAACAAAAAAAAACAACAAAAAACAAAACCAACCAAAAACCATCCAAACAAAAAATAACTGTCAGTGTTCTCACTCAGTTATCAACTCACATGGGTTCAATTACGTACTGTCCATATAGGTGATTCTCATCTCTATTTATCCAGCTCAGTCATTTTTTAGTCCCACACCATCAAATGCCTACTGGATAGTTTAAACAGGACATTTTCTAGATGTCTCAAACTTATGTTCAAAACTAAAGTCATTATAACTCCCTGCATCTTCTGAAAATCCCAATAATTTTCAAGGGTAACATCATTCTTCTAGTTACTCAGGTTCAGAACCTCCTTTTTATTCTTGATTCCTTTTCCACATTTTGCCCCACATAGAAAATGTGTTAGCAAATAATTGGAATTTCTTTCTCCACAACATTTCCAATGTCCCCTTTTCTCTACTCACAGAATTCCCAACCTAGTTCAGACCACCACCACTTCTTTCCTGGATTATTTAATGCAGTCTTATAATTTGGATTTCCTACCTCCCGTCTTTCCCCATTCCTACGCAATTATATGTGCTGTCACCAAGATGCAGGTTTGGTCATGTCAGTCTCCTATTCACTGAATTCCAGTGGCTGACAATTACATTTAGGATCTCATAGAACTCATCTGTTTGGGCATAAGTCAATTTACAATTTAGAGTTCTTAATCTTTCCAGTTATTAAAAAAAAGATTCCTCCATATCATTCTGCTCCATCTGTTGTTTCTTACACACACCCAAACTCCATTCCTCATTCCTTTGCACTCAAACTGATGTCTGGAATGCTCTCTCATCCCTCACCTTGCACTCTTATAATCTCTGACTTCTTCTTCTTCTTCTTTTTTTTTCTGGGGCGTCAAGGGCCCGAGGCCAGACTTGAACTCAGGTCCCCCTGAATCCAGGGCTGGTGCTTTATCCACTGTACCATCTAGCTGACCCCCAGCTTCTTTTTGAAGTCTCTGCTTGGGCACCAACTTCTTCACAAGGTCCTCTCTGGTCCCTACACTCACTATCTTCCCTCTAAGGTTACCTTCCAGCTGCTCTATATTTATTCTGTAGGCAGTGATTTATATGGGATGTCTTACACAATGGTATATAAGCTCCTTGAGGACAGGGACTGTTTTTGTGTTTTCTTTGTATTCCCAGTATTCAGCATAGATTTTGGAACATAATCAATGCTTATTGGTGGATTAATTGAGAAATAGCCTTTTTTGTTGTTGGTTTTTTGGTTTTTTTGGTTTTTTGGTGAGGCAATTGGGGTTAAGTGACTTGCCCAGGGTCACACAGCTAGTAAGTTTCAAGTGTCTGAAACTGGATTTGAACTCAGGTCCTCCTGACTCTAGGGCCAGTGCTCTATCCACTGCACCACCTAGCTGCCCCAGAAATAGCCATTTTAATGATTTGGAAAGAGCATTCCTGAAACTGGCAGTCAAAGGAGCAATGAACAAAAAAGATGGATTTGATTATATATACATATATATATACATAAATATATATATATAAATACATATGTGTATAAATATAAATATATAATTTACAAGGCAGGGTGCTAGCAGCTTGGGGGAACAAGAAAGGCTTCATGGAAAAAGTAACACTTTAGAGCTTTCTGAAGGAAACAAGAATTTCTATGAGGCAAGTGTGAAATTGAAAATTGATTTTTAATTCTATTTTGTTTAAGACTTAATAAAGCTAAATTTAATATTCCCCTTCACTATCTCTTACACTTGTAAGTCTACTCAGGTAACCTCAGGTAACTTGGGTCACAATTCTATTCTTGTGATTCAGGTAACCTCAGGTCACTTTTGTCTTGTCTTCTACAACAACCTTTTCCTTTTGACTTCTGGTGGTGTTCCATCATTTCAGCTGTGTCTGACCACAGGAATATTTGCCAGCAAGGACTAGCCTTAATTTTTCTACAGAAGCATACGCCATATTGCACAGTATCAGGAAAAGCAGAAGTGATTCGATTCTTGTGTCTCTCTAGCACAACATTAACAAAATGGATTCTAGAGTCTCTATAGCTAAAGTTGAAGCAATTTGAAGCAATTTTCTGAATAACTTCCTAGAGACTCTATGAAAAGAGAGAGAACCCTGAAATATTGGAAACAGTTAATTTACTTGATCATTGATACTCTTACATTGAGGAGACTCACTGTCAGATTTGCAAATGAGTAGCACTGTTATTCAGAAGGATTTAGTTCTGCTTTTCTTCCTTTAAGATGGGGTGTAGTCAGTCAGTGACAATCTATTAATCTCCTACTATGTGTCAGAAACTGGGAATACAAGGAAAGATAAAAGACAGTCCATGCTAATGAGGAGATTACATACAGTTATTTTCAAATAAGGTATATACAAGTTAAATTTGAAATAGTCAATGGAGAGAAAGTGCTAGAATTAAGGGGGATTAGGAAAGACTTCTTATAGATGGTGAGAATTTTACTAGTACTAAAAGAAAGCCAGGATGCAGAAGGAAGGAGAAAGAACATTTCAGGATCATGGAAAAGTTTGGATTCTTGGAGGCAATGGATGTTGTTTCTTGTTTGAGGAAGAGCAAGGAGGCCAGTGCCACTGGGCCACAAACCATGTGAAGATGTTAGGTCTAAGGAAACTTGAAATATTGGATGGATCCAGGATATGAAGGCAAACAATAGATTTTAAATTTCTTTTCTTTTCTTTTCTTTTTTTTTGTGGGGCAATGAGGATTAAGTGACTTACCCAGGGTCACACAGCTAATAAGTGGCAAGTGTCTGAGGCCAGATTTGAACTCAGGTCCTCCTGAATCCAGGGCTGGTGCTTTATCCACTATGCCACCTAGCTGCAACCTCGATTTTAAATTTCATCCTGGAGGTAACAGGGAAGCACTGGGGCTTAAGAATAGGGTTTAATGATGTGGGTGGACTTATAGTTTAGTAAGATAATTTTGACAGCTGAATTAAGCATAACCTGGAACAGAGAGAAAAGTGTGGTAAGGAGACCAATCTTCTGGCTTTAGCAATAGTTCAAGTGTGAGGGCCTGAAACAGGGTGGTGGCAATATCATAAGAGATGTTAGAAATATAAAATAAACAGGCATTGAAAATTGGTGAGTGAATAATGAATCTAGGATGATGTTTAGGCTGTGAGCTTGGGTGGATGGTGTTGCTCTTAATAGTAATAAGGAGGGGGGCAGCTAGGTGGTGAAGTGAATAGAGCACCAGCCCTGGAGTCAGGAGCACCTGGGTTCAAATCTGGCCTCAGACACTTAACACTTACTAGCTGTGTGACCCTGGGCAAGTCACTTAACCCCAATTGCCACACTAAAAAACAAAAACAAAAAATAGTAATAAGGAGGAAGGAAAGTATATAGAGAGGTAAGAAGAGAGTGAAAACAAAGGAAGGGAAGATATCTATTATGGGTGGCCTTCTCAAGGAGTTTAGCCAGAAAAGGGAGGAGAAATATGAGATGATAGTCTCTGTGGATAGATGGATCAGATAATAATTGTTTTTTTGGTTTTTTGGTTTTGGTTTTGTTTGTTTTTTAGGTGAGGGAGTGTTGTTTGTAAATAATAACAAATAAGTAAGCACCTGCTGCACCATCCCATATTTCCCTCCTTTTCTTCTCTTTTTTGATTGTTTAACTAACGAGCTAAATATCA
Source organism: Dromiciops gliroides (assembly GCF_019393635.1). NCBI lineage: Eukaryota > Metazoa > Chordata > Mammalia > Microbiotheria > Microbiotheriidae > Dromiciops > Dromiciops gliroides. The sequence goes on from NC_057865.1 coordinate 121,125,771, forward strand.
GAGGGCAATGTGGGATCATCCATTCAAAATTTAGAAGAGGAATGCACCTAAGAAATCACATTGCACAATCACCTTGTGAGATTTAAAATTGGATATAAGAGCATTAAACTCCCCTTTAACCTTTCCCTTATATATCTCCCAGACCAGTAAGAGAAAGAAACCTCTGACCTTTAGTTAGAAATGGATTACTTAGCTTTTATTGTTTGGGAATTAATTAGCCAACAAACAAGGTGATGCTAGAGAAATAGGAAAGTAGAAATACAAATAAATAGTCTTAGATCAAAGCTTAGTCTATATTCTGTATAGAACTCACCAAATCCCTAAGCCACCTCTGAGGCTGAGAACCGCATCAAGCACATGCTATTACGGAGGACCAGGCTGATCATCAAGGACCACGAGTCAAACCTGAGTCAGTGTGTGTGTGTGTGTGTGTGTGTGTGTGTGTGTGTGTGTGTGTGTGTGTGTGTGTGTGTGTGTGTGTGTGTGTGTGAGAGAGAGAGAGAGAGAGAGAGAGAGAGAGAGAGAGAGAGAGAGAGAGAGAGAGAGAGACCACTTCCGTTCTCTCCTTGTTTTTAAGCTCAAACCCCGGGAGTGCTTAGCCGACACACGGCTATTCGTCACGGTCTCCTCCCCAAAAGGGCGGTCCTTCAAAAACTGGCATCCTTCAGTTATCGCTAACCAACTCTTAAATCTTAGTTAAAAGCTTTCACTTTTTACCACAACCTTATTTGGTAGATGAGGACATTGAGACCCATAACATTAAGATCTATAAAAGTGAAGAGAGTAGTCCAAGCAGATATATTGGGGGTGGGAAGCAGGGGTTGATCATCACCATTGTAAAATTTCCTTACCTTAAGTCTTGGGGTGGGGTATCTCATCTTTATTTTGAAGAACTCATTTTTCCAGACTTTATATGGAACTGCTTCATTCAAAAGTATCTCCACTGAAGTTCCTTGAAAAAAATAAGGGAAATATTTCACATTTCTATACTACTTTAAGGTTTACAAAATTATTTCCTTAAAATAGCACTGTAAGCCAGATATTATGAGCATTATTACTATAATATTGCAGAAGGGAAAACTGAGGCAGAGATTCTATGTCTTGTCCATGGTCTTACAGCTAGTAAGAGCAATGAAAATCATAATCAGGGCTTCTGCTACTTTCAACTAACCATACCACCTCATCAGTTCATGGTGATGGATATCCTTATAATTTCTTTTTTTTTAATGGGGCAATAAGGGTTAAGTGACTTGCCCAGGGTCACAAAGCTAGTAAGCATCAAGTGTCTGAGGCTGGATTTGAACTCAGGTCCTCCTAAATCCAGGGCCAGTGCTATATCTCCTGTGCCACCACCATATAGCTGCCCCCTATAATTTCTAATTCCATTCAATTTTGTTTTTTGTGGGGCAATGAAGGTTGAGTGACTTGCCCAGGTTCACACAGCTAATAAATGTAAAGTGTCTGAGGCTGGATTTGAACTCAGGTCCTCCTGAATCTGGGGCCAGTGCTTTATCCACTGCACCACCTAGCCACCCCTCAATTTCTTTTTATTTGCATGTGCTGATTTGGGTTTTTTTGGAATTTTATCATGATTCTCCCTGAGAAATGTTGCTGTATATGACCTGCTTTTATTTATCTGTGTCCTATAACAATATTTCAGTTATTTTTATGGGTGTGCAATATGGTCATAAATCAACACGTTCTCTTTTCTCCGGGTGGTTGAATTTAGGTTTCCAAAATTCTATTTATACTAGGGACATCAAACACAGTTTTACAGAAGTTTGGTTCATGTGGCTCTTTCACTGTCTCTACCTCTTGTCTTTTGTTTTTCATTACATTAGGTTTTGGAGAATGTGCCAGTCATAGTAATGGATGATGCCCCATTCTTTAACATGGTCACAAGTTCTAAAACTAGTAAAAAAGGGGGACCTCACACACTTCCCTATGCCTTTTAGTTCAAAATACTAGATGCTACCCATCCAACTATATATTGCTCCATGTGAAATGTGGAGTGGGAAAAACCCTATAAGCATCTAATGGAAAGCTAAAATGGCATGTGTGTTATAATAAACTGTAATATGGAAATGCACATTTTGTTGGGCATTAACTTTAAATAGTATTGATTTTTTTTTGGTCATGTAAACTGATTTGATTTTAACCTGTTTTTCCCTTCCTTTAAATTTCCATTTTGCCACCAGGTTTGAGTGATACACAATCTAATTCTAGATAAATGCACTTCATTCATGTGCCAAAGGTGTGAATTTCAATGAAACCATACCACTAAATCTTAACAAGTACATTTCATAGAGATACGGGCCATGGCAAGCTTTAGTAATAGCTCTGGAATCAAGTAAAGTTATCCTAGCTTGCAATCATGGTCTTTTAGCCAAAGAATTGCACACAAATGAAATTCCCAAATAGATTCTGAAGTAGTCTCTGGTAAAATGCTAAACATACCATTTTGCAGAATACCCTTAGTTCTTTTGTACTTCTAACATATTATTTGTTAATGTATATAACATATTATTTGTTAATGTATATTCTTTAATGTAATTAATAAACTCAATGAAAGCAATGATTACAAATATCTTTAATTAGAGTCCAGATACAAAGAGAAATATCCCTACATATTTTGGGGAAAAACTTGAAAAAATATGAATTGTTTTCTACATGAGCAGGAAGTAAGAGAATTTCAAAACTTATTAACATTAAAATGTCTATATGAAAACCTAAAGTCTTAAAACCTGGAATTTTCCCCTAGCCCTCAACTAACATCCCTAACTTCTTTGGATTTTATCTGAATTGTTTGTATTTTCTTATCACCTAGGCTATTATGGGAAAAGAGAAATTTTAGAATTTCACATATTGAGTGGGAAAAATATTCCCCAGGGATGGATTTACTACCCCAGAATGCAAAACTAAACTCAACCAGCTGCTCTAGGACATTACAGGAACAGGATCCAAAAAAAGCAAATGTGTGTTTGACTCAGGATGATTTTGCTGCATCATTGCCTTGCTACTGGAAGAGGGATGTAAAAAACTGAGAGACAGGAAAGAAATGAATGGCATTTTACTTTTATGAAGGCAATGGATGTGTTTATATTTTTTCCACATCACCTATATGTCTAATGCTAATGGAAGCCTTATCTGTGCCTCAAAAAACATATTGGGGATATTTTCTAGGGCCATTTCTCCCTAGCAAATTTTGTATTTAGGAAAATCATGTTTCTTTATGTTGCCTCAATTTGAAGCCATCTATTTTACTGAAAATAATTCTCAAATTTGGGAGTTTAATATCTATTCTACCTTCACTATTTTGAAATCAAATGCAGGCTATATTAAAGCAGTTATTGAAAAATCATAAGCTGCCATTAGCAGCATGGTACAGTTTTCTTTTTGACACCCACAAAAATCATTAGTTTCCCTCTATTTTGGCATTAAAAATCAAGCACATATATTTAAGTAATACCTTTGTTCTTTTACATGCTGAGTTAAAAGTACAGCCTGGCCTTTCTCTTAGAAAAGATAAAGTGGTTAGATTACACTTCTCCATTTCACTTCACCTAGGAAAATGAAGTATTTCTTTAAAGACTGGAGAGAATGGGAAAATGGAGATGGAAGACAGGGATATGCAAAAGTTCATGAAATCCTGACCTATGTCCAATAGCCTGGAAGAATGTGAAATGGCAGCGAATGAAAAGTTTGACTCACTGAATACTTGGCACTAAATAATAGTATGAGACTGCCTGAAGGAAGGAGTTAGACCATTGGAGAAAGCAACTTCTTATCCTACAAGGTATGATGATGAGGGGTGAGAGATCTTCCAGTAAGAGTCTAAGGAAAGGGACATGAGTAGAAAAGATTGGTGACCTCATGCTGACATACACTGAAGGAGTTGATTCTCAGATAATAATAACAGATGTACTGCCTTCTTAGTTATATTTTGAAGACAAAACAGAACTTTTTGAGACTTGTAGAAGCCACTTCTAGTAGGTAATTTTGGTTCAATGAATACTTCTAGAAGAAATCTAAAAAGCATTGCTAGAGATTAAAAAGTCTTAAGTAGGAAACTAAAGACCAATGTGGAGTTTTCAACACTGCTACTCATTTTTTTAAAGGACTTGACAAAAGAAAGGTATATTTTGGAAGTCAGAAATATATATTTATTAAGATAATATAGTACCTGAAAATGGATTTGGATTTCTGGACTATGATTTAGAGTAGTGAAATGAAAGCCAGTGATGCTGTCTACTTTACCCCCAAGCCTCTGAATCAGGTCCAGCAATGGCATCTTCTGGAACTAAGCTTACTGTCAGGTGAGAGGGCAGAATGGCTGACCAGGGGGGAAAGTGCAGGGGCGTCTGTGGGACCTAAGGAGGAATTCAACTATTGCACTCCAGCAGGAAAACAGGAAGAAATCCTTAGCAGAGGAAGGCCCAGGTGGGGGAGGGTCTCAGGCTGTGGAAGCTAAGAGCCACATCAGCAATCTGCTGGCTGGTTAACTAGCAAATTGGCTTGAGGTTTCCTTCAAACCAGAGAGCAGGCCAGGTGAGAGAAAAACCTGCCCTCCCTCAAACTGAAACACCTGGGACCTGAAGCTTGGGATAGTGTAGCTTGGGAGTAGGGCTCCACAGTCAAGTAAAAAACAGCAAGATGATTAAGCAAAGAATGTTGATAACAATAGAAAGTTTCTTTAGCTACAAGGAAGATGAAGATGCACCCACAGAAGGGGATAACAACCTCAGGGCCCCTACATCCAAAGCTTCCCAGAAAAATATGAATACATCTCAGGCCATGGATGCATTCAAAAGGAATTTGAAGAGAAAGTAGGAGAGATAGAAGAAAGATTTAGAGAGGTGGAGGAAAGAATGGAAAGAGAAATGAGAGCAATGCAGGAGAGCTATGAGAAAAACATCAAAAGCTTGAAAAGACAAATGGAAAAAGAGATAAAAAAGCTGTCTGAAGAAAATTACTGCCTAAGAACTAGGATTGAACAAATGGGAGGTAATAACTTTATGAGAAACCAAGACACAGTAAAACAAATCCAAATAAATAAATAGAGGGCAATATGAAATATCTCATTGGAAAAACAACTGACTTGGAAAATAGATCCAGGAGAGAGAATTTGAAAATCATTCGACTACCTGAAAACCATGACCAAAATAGGAGTTTAGATAGCATCTTCCATGAGATTGTCAGGGAAAATTGCTCTGATTTTCTAGAAGCAGAAGGCAAAATGGAAATTGAAAGAATCCACCAATCACCTCGTGAAATATATCCCAGAAGGAAAACCTCCAGGAATATTATAGCCAAACTCCAGAGCTCCCAGGTTAAGGAAAAAATTATTGCAAGAAGCAAGAAAAAAGGAATTCAATTAGTGTGGAGCTATAATAAGGATAAAACAAGATCTAGCAATATCTTCTTTAAAGGACCAGAGAGCATGGAATATGATATTCCCAGAGAGCAAAGGAACTGGAGCTACAGCCAAGAATCGTGTACCCAGCAAAACTGTGTATAATCTTTCAGAGGAAAAAATGGGATTTCAATGAAAAAGAGGACTTTCAGGCATTTGTGAAGAAAAGACCTGAACTGAATAGAAAATTTGACTTTCAAATACAAGACACTGGAGAGGCACAAAAAGGTAAAGATTAAAAAGAAATCATGAGGGATATTAAAAGATTAAATTGTTTACATTCCTACATGGGAAGATAATACTTCAAACTCACAAGAACTTTTTCAGTAAGGAATTCACAGAGGACACAGGTCTGAATTAAATATGAAGGGATAATATCTGTAAAGCATTTATGTTTTGTTCTTTCTGAGGCAAAGAGGGTGGGGTGTCTTATGTCTGGGGAGAGATTTGGGCTTGGGGCCTCCTGGGTCCATGGCTGGTACTTTGTCCACTGTGCCACCAAGCTAATCCATGATGAGATCTTTAAAATAGGGTTGAGGGGTAGGAGTAATAAACTGGGGGAGGGGGAAGAGGAGAGGTAGAATGGGGAGAGGTAGTTCACATGAAGGAAACAAGAAAAAAGCTTATGGAGGGGAAGGGAAGAGGGGGAAGAAGCGGGGGAGTGAGGGAACCTTACTATCATCAGAATTGGCTCAAAGAGGGAATAGCATATAGACTCAAGTGGGTATAGTAATATATGTTTGCCCTGAGGAAAATTGGGAGGGGAGGGAGATAATGGAGGGGGGGAGAAGAGGGGAAGGAGGGAAGGGCAGATTAGAGGAGAGAGCAGTAAAAAGGAAAACACTTTCAAGGAAGGTGAAGATGTTCTGCATAACTGCTCAAGTATGACATATTAAATTGCTTGATTTCATTGGGAGGGTTGAGGAGGGAGGTAGAAAGAAAAATTTAGAACACAGAATTAGTTCAAAGACCTTAATCTCATCAAAGTGGGCTCAAGGAGGGAATAACATTCACACCCAATTGTGAGGATTAATCTATTTAACCCTACAGGAAAGGAGGAGGGGAAGAGGATAAGGAGGGAACGGTGAAAGAAGGGAAGGCTGAAAAAGGGAGGGGGCCATCAGAAGTAAAACACTTTTGAGGAGGAATAGGGAAAAAGAAGATAGAAAATAGAGTAAATATAATGGGAACAGAATAGGTTGGAGGGACATAGTTATGATTGTCTATAATGGCAAAATATATGGTACATACTTTGTTGGGCTACTGTGAATAAAATTCTTTGTCAGGTTTAAGGTACTACATAAAAGTTATGATGAGGGGCAGCTAGGTGGCTCAGTGGATAAAGCACTGGCCCTGGATTCAGGAAGACCTGAGTTCAAATCTAGCCTCAGACACTTGACACTTACTAGCTTTGTGACCCTGTGCAAGTCATTGCCCTGCTGAAAAAAACAAAACAAAACAAAACAAACAAAAAAGTCATAATGAACAGAATGCTATCAGAAAAGCCTGGAAAGACCTACATGAACTGAAAGCAGAGTGAAATGTACTGTATACAAAATAACAATAATAGTGTAAGATGATCTGCTGGGAAGCATGTGGTTATTTTTAGCAAAGCAATGATCCAATATAACCCTGAAGGACTTATGAAAATTGCAACCCATCTACAGAGAAAGAACTGATGGTATCTGAAAACACATGGAAATAAATTAATTTTTTTTCTTTGACAATTCCTTAATCTGAAGCTTTGTTTTTAACTATTTCCTCTCACAACCTAACTAATGTGGGGATATTTTCCAATACTACTCATATATATATATATATCTTATATTGAACTGCTGGAGTTCTTGGGGGTGGGGGATGGGAAGGGAGGGAGGAAGAGGAGTTGGCACAGAAAGTTTTAAAAGATTGATGTCAAAAATTTTTACATATATCTTGGAAAATTAAATTCCAAACAAAATAAAATAAAATTCCACAAATGAAGTTACCCCAGAAGTGATGGGACCTTTCAAGATTAAATTTTTAAAGGCACTAAGAGAAATAATTACCCTATTAGAAAAAAGACAGGAACTATACACAGATATATATAAGTGTGTGTATGTATATATATATATATATATATATATATATATATATACATATATACACACACACACATACATATATACATATATGCATATATGTATAGATGTATTATTCATTAGTAGTTATTAATCAATATCATCCATTAATAGTAATAAATTTACATTCTGAATGAGCATATCACTTTAATATTAAATATCCTATTATAGAAATAATTAGAAGAGAAGCAGATCGTATACCTCTTTCAGCTGTGGTTAGGTGATAGAATCATAACCAATCAAGGGATAGAGGCAATTACAAAAGATGAAATTAATAATTAATTACACAAAGTTAAACATTTTCTGCACAGACACAATTGATATGAGTAGGATAAGAAGACAGATGGTTATAGACCCACATCACACACTGTATAAGAAAACAAGGTCAAAATGGGTACATGATTTAAACATAATGGATGATACCATATAATATTAAGAGAATATGGAATCATTTTTCTGTCATATTTATGGGCAGAGGAAGAATTTAGGACAAAAGAAGATATAGAGAGTAAAATAAAATGTAAAATAAATCATTTTGATTATGTAAAATTAAAAAGCTTTTGCACAAAGAAAACTAATATAACCACGATTACAAAGGGAAGTAGAAAACTGGGAAAGAATTTTTTGAATCACATATCTCTGATAAAGGCCTTATTTCTCAAATATGTAGGGATCTGAGTCAAATCTATAAAAATACAAGCAATTCCCCAATTGATAAATGGTCAAAGGATATGAACAGACATTTTCAGACAAAGAAATCAAAAGCAACGGCCCTTGATTCAGGAAGACCTGAGTTCAAATCCAACCTCAGACACTTGACCCTTACTAGCTGTGTGACATTGGGCAAGTCACTGAATCCTCATTGCCCCACAAAAAAAAAAGAAAGGGCCTTAAAAGCATACTTTAAAATTTAATTGGAACCTAAGGAATCTACTCCTATATAATGACTAGGTCAAAGAACAAATATATACATATATATTTGCATATATAAATATTATATATAATATATATACAAATATTATATATATATAATACATATATATGTATATATAAATATACACATATAAAATCAATAATTTCATTAAAGTTAATAAAAACATTGAGACAATATACCAAAATTTTTTAATGTAGCCACAGCAATAGTTAAGGGAAAATATCTCTCAACACATATATCAATAAAAGAAAGAATAAAACAATGAATTGGGAATGCATCTAAAAAAAGCTAGAAAAAATAAATTTAAAATTCACAATTTAACATCAAAATAGATATCCTGAAAACCAAAGGGGAGATTAAGAAAATTGAAAGTAAAAAAAAAAAAAGAAAAAAAATCAATAAAACTAGGAGGTGCTTTTAGGCGAAGAAATAAAACAGATAAGCCATTGGCTAACTGGGAAAAAAAAGAAAGAAAAGTCTGAGTCTCAAAACTGAAAGGAATGAATGTAGAAGCAATGGAGATGAAATTAAAGCAATTATCAGAAGGTAATTTGCTCAACTATATGGCAATATAACTGCTAATCTAAATGAAATAGATGAGTATTTAATAGTATATAAATTTGCCCAGATTGAGAAGATCAAATAGAACACCTAATTCCATTTTCAAAAAATAATTTGAATAAAACAAAAATGTGTTCCCTAAGAAATGACCCACAGGACTGGATGGATATACAATCACATTCTACCAACCATTTAAAGAACAATTAATTCTAATATCGTATAAACTATTTGGAAAAATCAAAGATCAAGTCCTCAAAAACTTATTTTAGGACTCAGATATGGTTTTTATACTTACACCAGGGAGAACAAAAATAGAGTAAGAAACCATAGAATGATTTACCCAATGAATGTTTACGTGATTTTAAAAATAAATTCTAACAGAGAGATTACAGCAAAATATCACAAAAATCATATACTATGATCAGGTTGAGCTGAACTAAGAATGCAGGACTACTTCAATATTAATGAAATTGTAAGCATAATTGACCATATCACTAACAAAAACAATAAATATATGATTACATCATTATATGCAGAAAAATCTTCTGACAAAAAACAAAAAATATTCCTATCATAAATACTAGAATGCATATGAAGAATTGGAGTGCTTCTTAAAATGATAAGTATTATCAATTCAAAACCAAGAGCAAGCATTATATATAGTGAGGATAAAAGAGAAGCCTTTCAAATAAGATCATGGCTGAAGCAAGGATGATTATTATCATCATAATTATTCAATATTATACTAGAAATACTAGCTATATCAATTATATAAGAAAAAAGAAATGAAAAGAATAAGAAAAGGCAATGAAGAACAAAGCAACCACTTTTCACAGATGATATATTTAGAGAACCCCAAAGAGCCAAATGAAATTACAAACAACTAGTTAAAAAAAATAACAACTGGCAAAAGTGTAGGATATAAAATACACCTTCACAGATCACCACTGTTTCTATGTATTAGCAGCAAAACCCATCATGAAAAGACAGGAAGAGAGATTCACATCAAAATGACTGAGGAAAAACTTGGAAGTCTACCTGACAAGATACTCAGAGGAAGTATTTGAACACAGTTACAAAAGACATTTACACAAATAAAGATGGATCTAAACAATTAGAAAAAATATAAACCGCTCATTAGTAGGTAAAATGAACATGATAAAATAACAATATTACATAAATTAATTTACTTATTCCATGATTCCTTGCTTTTTTTTTTTTTGCGGGGCAATGGAGGTTAAGTGACTTGCCCAGGGTCACACAGCCAGTAAATGTCAAGTGTCTGAGGCCAGAATTGAACTCAGGAACTCCTGAATCCAGGGCCGGTGCTTTATCCATTGCACCACCTAGCTGCCCCCTATTCCATGCCTTCTTGATCAAACTAACAACAAATTATTTTATAAAGCTAGAAAAAATAATAAAACTCATCCAGAGGAAAAAAAGGTCAACAATATTAAGGAAATTAATGATGAAAAACAAAAGTGAAGAAAGGAGGTCTAGAAGTACCAGGTCTTAAATTATACCACAAAGCAGTAATCATCAAAACAATATGGTTTTGATATTTTGGTTATTATCCACTATTGGATAAGAAATAGAGTGGCCAATCAATGTAATGAATTAGGCACACAGTATACAGGAGTATATGACCACAATAACCTAGTGCTTGATAAATCCAAATATCCAAGCTCTTGGGACAAGAACACACTCTTTCAGAAAAACTACTAGGAGAACTGGAAAGCAGACTTACTAGGCATAGACCAACATTTCTTACCATTTACCAAGAGAAGGTTAAAATGGGTACATGATTTAGATATTATTTATGATATCATAAGCAAATTAAGGGAACTTTAAAAAGTTATTTTTAAGACCTATGGGCAAGGGAAAATTTCATGACCAAACAAGAGACAGAGAGGATGACAAGAGGTAAACTGGATAATTTTGATTATATTAAATTTAAAAGTTTTATACAGATAAAACTAATACAGCTAAAATGATAAGAAAAGTAGAAAATGGGAAATTACAGTAACTTTCTCTTATAAAGGCCTCATTTCTCAAATATATAGTGAACTGAGCCTAATTTATTAAAAAAACTCATTTTCTAATTGATAACTGTCATTATACAAGTGGTTTTCGGAAGAAGAAATAAAAGCTATCAATATGTATATAAAAATTCTGTAAATTCCTAATAATTAGAGAAATAAAAATTAAAACAACTCAAAGGTACTATCTTATAACCATCAGATTGGCTTACATTACAGAAAAGTGAAATGACAAATGTCGGAAGAGATGTGGGAAAATACATATATAAATGCACTATTTGTGAAGCTCTGAACTGGTCCACCTATTTTGGCAAATGTTTCTAAAGTATTCTCAAAGGGCTATAAAACTTTGCATACCTTTTTGATCCAAGAATACCACTATTAATTTTGTAACCCAATGAAATCAAAGGAAAAGGAATCATATGTATGAAAATATTTATATCACCTCTTTGTGTGGTGGCAAAGAAATGGACACTGAGGGGATGCCCATCAATTTGGGAATGGCTGAAGAAGTTGTGTTATGTGGTTGTGATGGCATATTATTGGACTGTAAGAAATAATGAAGCAGATGATTTCTGAAAAACCTGGGAAGGCTTATATGACCTGAGGCAAAGTGAAGTTTTGAAACATTTTTTCATTCTATTTTTTTTTCAACATTGCTAACATGGAAATATGTTTTTACATGACTTTATATGTTTAATGGGTATCTTATTTCTTGACTTGTCAATGGATGGGGGAAGGCACCTGGGAAAGACATATTTCAGAACTGAAAATTTTTAAAAATTAAAGTTTTAAAAATGGATTTTATAGGAATTGAAGGAAGGCACTAATAACTGAGGGGATCAGTATAGTTTTCTAAATATTACCAATAAAAATTAGCATGGTTCTATGAATACTTTCTATCTCCTAGTTAACTCCAGAGCTTTCCCATTTCTCTGGATCCAACCCTCATTTCAGTTAACTCCTTCCCACCATTACCCTCACCATCCAAATCACATAAGACTACTAATTTTGCTTACACCATCTTCTTTATACATCTTTTTCATTGTATATCATCTTTGTACATCTTTGTTCTATGGCACATTCCTGCCATGAAAAAATGGTGAGGCCATGCCACAATACCCTTCCTTTTCACCATGAAAATCTCCATTACATAACTCCAGATTGAATTACTCCCACATAGTTAGAATAGTCAACATTTAGTAGTTCTTTATTTAATAAATATTTGTCCACTTCCTATTGGCATAGAACTCTGTTAGGCACTGTCCTATCAGTGTGGGGTATCAGTATATAAATTTTTCTTTTTTTAAGTTGGGCAATGAGGGTTAAGTGACTTACCCAGGGTCACACAGCTAGGAAGTGTCAAGTGTTTGATGCTGGATTTGAACTCAGGTCCTCCTGAATCCAAGGCTGGTGCTTTATACACTGCACCACCTAGCTGCCCCCAGGAAATACTTTAAAAAAATATTGCCCTCTTTGATACTAGAATCTATTGAACACATATACAAATAAATATAGTCCCACATGATCTGTGACTGTAAAGCCATTGTGAATAATTGGAAAGAGCAGGAATTATCAAACTTTGGTTCTTGTTTTAGTTGTTACTAAGTTACTGACCTCACAGAATAAATATCCAAAGCTCCTCTTTATCCTTATCATCTTGCAAATATTTAGATTTGTAGATGTTTTCCCCCTTTGAGTCCTGGAATCATATATAGGCTTTCAGGTTTTGGCTCAGCACAATGAGAAATATCCCATCGCTACTGTAGGAGAGTGTAATGGACTTTCTACAAAGGTTCCAAATTGAATTCAATTAATAAATATTTATTTACCATAATATGTTCCAGGAACTATGCTAAATATGTTCCTACTGCCCTATGTCTTCAGGAAGAAGCTGAATAGCCATCTAAAGGGGATGATGTAGATGGGATTCATTATTTGGTTAAAATTTGGATTATGTAACCTAAGAAATCTTGATTGTTTTATGGGCAATTGTTCTAGTGTGATTATTAATCCTACCCATGAAAGGCAGGTGTGTAATTTAAGATTCTAAATGTGGATTCTAATGTGTTCCCCCAGTTTGGGGGAAACTGACTAAAAATCACTGATAAAACGAGTTTAGGTTTTTAAGGGTTTATTGGAAAATAGAAAGAAAAAGATTGAGAACAGAATTCCAACAGCCTGGCATTCCTATCTTTCCTCAAATTTCCTGTGAAGTCCTCTGCCACCACCACCATCAAGTCCGGAAGCCAAAAAAGGCCAGCGCCCTCTGTGCAGGCTCCCTTTCCTCCTTCCTGTCTCCTCCCAGACCATAGGAGGCTCCTCCAGTTGATTGGCTGGTAGACTTGATAGACAGCACCCATGAGCAAGTGTCATTTCCTGACGCCAAGGAAAAGCCACAATGCCTCTGAGGCATTTTCCTCATGGTGGAGCTCTCCACAGCAAGTCTCCAGTAGGTGGCGTCATTCCAATCATTACAGTCCCCCCTGTTGTTCCTCAAGAAACAAAATGTTTCCTTGACGGAACAGTAAAAAGAATATAATAACTATTGCTAACTAATAATATGTGAACAATAATATAGAAAAGGAAGAGAGGAAAGTTTTGTCCAGAGGGGCGATTTTTTTTTTTTGTCCTCATGAATGGACGCTTTGACATTAGTCTTGCAAAGGGAGGGCCTCTGCAGAGGGTACATGTTACAGATGATGTATATTATAACAGAAAGGAGATAGTAAAAACTAACAAAGCAAAACAGTTCATATAAAGTCTCTGAGTTCTCTTGTCTTCTTGAAGTGGTAAGATGTCATCAGGAGGAAACTGGATTCTGGTCTGGAAAACTGGATTCTGGACTCTGGTCTGGAAAGCTGGATTCTCTTCTTTAACTGTTTGAATTGCTGTATTTTTACTAAACCTTAGCATAGCATTGTCAATGATCAAATTAATAAATTCCATTACATTCCTTCCTTTATATGGTTAGACTTATAATAGAGGGTTGAGGTAGTTATGCAATGTGTAACACTTTTTACCACCATGTGTCTGGATCAAAGCCAAATTTAGTATGTGTTCATGACACCTGAAAATGTTATGGAAAGGTTATCATACCATATCTCATGGTTCCGAGACAGCCAGTGATTGTGCTAGGCCACAGGTGAGTTCAACTGAGTGAGATAAAAAGATAATTAAGTTCAGTTAAATTAGGTTAAATTAGGAGGGAGAGAGGATGAATACTGGACTGTGCCTAGTAATTGTGCTCTACATAGTCACCATCATAAGCAAACCATGGACTTATGTATACCTGTCTCTCCTTTTGTTGCACATATATTCTCTCCAGGGCCTGCATCAGAGTTCACAGCAAATTAGTCTCTGAAATGATAAGTTTCCATACTTCCAAAATCTCATTAATTTCACCAAAGACAGTATGATGGTAAAAATGCGTGCTATGCTGCATAACTGAGAATACATTAGTGATATATACAATAATTCCAAACCATACCCAGAGTATAATGACATATAAATAATAAACGAATATAAATAGCTGATTACATTAGACATTATCACATAATCTTCTTTTAGCTAGTAAACCACATCATCTTATACATGAATTCTCTAGTATAACAGTAGCAGATACTTAAAGTGGTGATTAATTTTTCAAAAAGAAATAAGATGTCAATATTCAATGTTTTCAGTGAGGTATCAAGCAATAGGGTTCAATAACCCTTTCTGGTCTTTTTTAGTTAAACAGAACAACATAAAAGAGAAAGGAGAAAAAATAAATAAATAAAACAAAACTCATTAGAACTCATGGTTCTCTCAAAAAGAAAGAGTAAAAAAAAAGAATTCTGGTAGCTTCTGAGGCCCGATAGCCTCACCCACAGCATATACTTAAAATGTCTTTGAATAATCACTTAGTTTATAAAATTTAGTTTTAAAGAAAAGCAAAAGAAACAAAAGTCAAGAAACAAAGCAAAACCAAAAATAAAAATAAAAAACAAAAGATTCGCTAAGCACCCTTTTGTGCTCTTAAAGAACTTAAAGGTGTGGTGAATTCCAGGTTTTTTTAGTGCCTTTCAAAAGTCAAAACAAAAGAATTAAAAAAAAAATAGTTGAGGTGGGCCAGAAAACTAGGCCATGTGCTTCAGTGCTTTTGCCTGTAGAAGGAAATGCTTGTTAAATTATAAGGTATTTAAGCTGCTAGAGTTTGGGGTATGCCACATTGTTTTAACTGGTTCCCCAATTCTCTGCAAGCCAAAGTGGCAGGGGTTTCTGAATTGTCATTGATCTTTCTAATGCTGTCATAATGTTCTTTATGGTAGAAAACGTGGAGTTCTCTAGCATCAGTTTTGTCTGTGCCACTGATTTTCAATAAAGGCTGATTTAATTGATGAACCACAACATTCAGCTGATGCTGCTTAGCAAATGCTACAATTGTATCATTTCCTCCCCACTTTCCAAATTTCTTTAATTCATCAACATATTCTTCAAAAGGGGAGTCATTTACTATAAAAGACTCAAACTCTTGTCTATGGTTAATCATATAAGAAGCAGCTTCTTGTCTGTGTCTGAGATGATTTCTACAGTGACCTTCTAGCTGGTCTGCTAAAGCCCTAAAAAGGCAATTTCCGTCTCCTGATACTTTACGAAGACTGAGTCCCAACGCATTTAACTGATCAGTGGGATTATCAAATGGGAACTGCCTATTTCCTCTGAACTCTCTTTGCTCTTTAACAGTTGCTATCGTTAGGGTTTTTAGCTTTTTAGCGTCTACCTCAGGTCTATCTGAAATCTCTTCACCTATGAATGGTGCAGGCTTTACATGAGAGCAATGAATCCATGAGTCTTTTTCACCAATTTTAATGGCAGTAGGAGTTGTCAATAATACCTGAAAAGGTCCTTTCCAGGCAGGTTGGGTTCCACTGGTTCTCTGAAAATTCTTTACATATATTTTATCTCCTGGGTTGAAGTTACAGGATACAGAGACTTTATCTTCTATTTCTTTACTGTCCCACTACCCTTACTCCTTGCTTTCTCAAAATAGCTAGAACAATGTTTAAAATCCATTGCTGTCGAGTCCTTTAAGTTGTATCCAACTATTCATGACCTCATTTGGGGATTTTCTTGACAAGGTACTGGAGTGGTTTTCCATTTCCTTCTCTGTCTCATTTTTCAGATAAATAAATTGAGGCAAACAGGGTTAAGTAATTTGCCCAAGGTTGCACAGCTAGTAAGTGTCTGAGGTTAGACTTGAAATAATAAAGATGAGTCTTCCTGATTCCAAGCCCAGTGCTCTATCCACTTGTTAAGGGCTAAAATTCTAGCTAGTCTGTCTAAAATATCCAATGAGTGGTCGCCAATAAATTACAAGCCTTAGCAAGAGTTAGGCTTTTAAGCATTTATTAAGGAGAATAAGAATTTGGTAAAGAGAGAGAGAAAGGCCTACATTCATCTATCTATTAAAGGGAGAGCACATTTCTAGCTCCGCTCTCCACCAGAGTCCAAAGGAAAGAGACCCAGTCAGAGCACCAGTTTCCTCCCTCCTTCCTCCCACAAGCAGACGTCACTTCCTGACGCCAAAGAAAAGACTCCTGGTCTTGCATTCAAAGACCTTCACTTCATCACAGAGCTTTTCTACAGTAAGTCTCCAGCAGGTGGCGTCATTCCAATCATTACACACTGGTACCACCTAATTGCCCCATAATATTTACAGGGTGCTTAATAAAAGTTTTGTGTGGACAAATGTTCCAGACAGTGTTATTATTACACAGAAAAGTTGAATGAAAATTTAAAGGAACATAAAGATTAGTTGAAATGTACAATAATAGAAAACTTTGCAAAGGATTTTTGCAAAAAATAATTAATGCCTCTTAGTTTTATCTTAGAAAATGTAAATGGATCAGTTTAGGGAAATCTAATGTAAATTGTAACTCTGCAATTGGACAAATAAAACACAAACCTAATCCTCTGAGTAACTTTAGAGGATAATATTAGACAATTTATTAAATATAAGTTTTCAGTGTTATATAACACCCAAATAGGACAGTGCAATTTTAGAATAAAGTTCAAGGAGGCTTGGTTTAGTGCCTATAATTAATTTCCTCTATGTCTATATAGAAAAATTCCATGCTAGGCATGGTACTAGATATAACCAACATTCAGCTCTTCCTAATTTTCAGGTAGCTTAAAGATTGAGGTGTAAAAATTTATTTGAATGCCTCAGGATAACCTCACTGTTCTAAAGCTATCATCTTTCCTCTCAGGAACTCTTGATTTTAAACTTGCAGTTATAGTGATCTCTTAAATCTCATTTGAATATCAGGCAAAGGAGTCAGTACATTTGCTACTAGAAAGTTGCAAATCCATGTTCTAAAATGAGGACAGATGTTTTTTCCCTGAGGAATCATCATTGGTATAAATAAGAAACATTCTTCATGAAACAGATCTATATATATATATTTTTTTACCTTTTATTTACTTTTATCTCCCAAAAATTACTTTGGGGTATTTCTTGGTCTGGAACAACAATAGTAGCAACTAAAATCACACCTAATAAAAAGGAAGCCATAAAAGAGTCCACAAATGTGTTTGTGTTATGAGTAAACCTTTTTTTCCCCTTAGTTTACAATCTTCAATTGCCTCCATAGAGATAGAAGCAAGGGGAGAAAAAGCATCTTAGTAAAAGAACAGAGAACAGTGGTTCCATCCAGGCTCCTGGAAGATAAATTGTATGACAGGCCCAAGGGCACTTAGAAAGCTGCCAACACAGCTTCCTGGGGAGACTGCCAAGACAAAAATGCTAAAAGTGGAAAGACAATTGTCACAATGCAACATATGGGCTCCATGATGCTCTGGAAGGACTTATTGGTGACCCCAGATGCTGATCTCCTGGCAAAAGCAGCAAAGGAGAAGGGCAATGTCAAGCAGAAAAGCAAACAGAAACAATGAATGAGATTTATACAGTCTTTAGTGCAGTTCAAAACTCACCCCCTTGCAAGACTGACAGACATCTCAATGATAAATCCTTATTCAACCAATAATCTGGAATTAAGAGGTAGTGGTTTATAGTATTGAGAATGCTATATCGAGAATGAGTAGATCCAGGTACAAGTCCTAGGTTGAGTACCTCACTTGGGGCAAATCACTTAAAATCGTTAGTACTAATGTCTTTTTTTTAATGGGGGCAACAACAACACTATAGTACCTACCTCACAGGGTATTTATGAGGCTGAAATGAAGTAATACATCTAAAGTGCTCTGCAAACCTTAAACACTAAATAAACATATCTTTATGGGGATCTGGTGGTTTGGGACTAATACTGTTTTATCATGTTTAAATATACTTGAAATAGCATTTTAAATATTGTGTCTGCACCTGCACAATTACAGCACCATTCTTTCCTGAATAATTAATCAGTTCAGTGAGAATCTATCTGATTTAGCTTTATTATGGTTTTTCAGTATCAAATTTGCATTGTCTGACCTGCACAATTAATTCAGTGCAAATGGGTGTATGATTTGTGTGTGTGTCTTTGTAACCTGTGTCTACACAATGCTTACACATTCTGAAGAAAAGTATTCAAATTCTTGAAGAAAACTAGGCAGTTAACTACAGTTTGCATTTCTGAAATGCCAGACATTTGGAAAATTAGGAACAGGAAAGATTTATTGAATTTTCCATGATTCCTTTAGGTATTTAGCATTATGCCAATTCACAGTGCAGTTCTTGATAACATCAAGCATTCTCCTCAGATCTGCATTCCAAAAACAAAGGAACAAATGCTTTACTCTGAAGTATAAAAATATCATTGCAACAGAGACTCCATAGGATGTATCAAATTGTGATACCATTTCTAACATCCTCATTTTTATTTCTGAATTTAGGATAATGCTTTTTTCTTGATGCTTTTCAATTTTTAACATCTATTGGTTAGATTTGGTATTGCATTCATATAATCTTTGCTACTGGAAGGGTTGAAACTTGTGAATTGAGTTTTGGACTTCTAAGCTACAATAAAGACATTTACTTGAGTTTCAGAGTTCTAAGCTATAATAAAGATAAAGCTAAGGGTGTGCTGCAGCTAGTTCCTGATAACTTATGAGAGCCAATTATGAAATTTTGAAGGTGAGCATTTATACCTCAGTATTGGCAAATGCTAAACAACTGACATTGGTCAGTTGTGTCATGTTCCCCATTCTTCAGTGTTCAGTCATGACTCTTCTTGTCCAAGGTATTGAAGTGGTTGACCATTTCCTTCTCCAGTTCATTTTACAGAAATGGAGCAAACTGAGACAACCAAGGTTAAATGATTTGCCTAGGGTCATAGAGCTAGGATTTATCTGAAATGAGATTTGAATCCAGGAAGATGAGTCTTCCTTATTTCTGGACTGGCATTCTATCCATTATGCCACCTACCTGCAACATCTTAATGATTATTTTTTGACTGTGTAGAATTGTAAAATTTTTGGGAAAATTTTAAGAATGTGGATTAAATCAAAAAGTGTTTGATACTTATGTATTTTTAAATGCCTTTTTTTTGGTGGGGCAATGAGGGTTAAGTGACTTGCCCATGATCACACAGCTAATAAGTGTCAAGTGTCTGAGGTCAGATTTGAACTCAGGTCCTCCTGAATCCAGGGCCAGTGCTTTATCCACTGAGCCACCTAGCTGCCCCCGATACATATATTTTTGAGAGCCACTTATTAAATGTTTACTATTATGATTCTAGCTAATGTTGATCTGGTAGCTGCACTAAATTTGGCAACCACATGGTAAATTTGCAGGACAGTGAGAAGGGGTTAGGGAGAATCACACTGATTAAGAGATGGTGGAGTGGTAAGCTGAATTGGTTGTAAATGGAAGTCAGTACTTTTATTTCTAGCAAGAGTGGGATCAGACCCATGTATGGCCATTGTATTTGAATTTAAGATAAGATGAGGAGATCCAGTATAAAAAATGATGATCTTTATCTCCAATTTCAATAGATTAATGGACAAACACATATAAATGTTCAGAATGAGTAGAATATTTGCTGCACAAGTTTGAGTAGGTACACATTCATGTACTACCTTTAAAGGAGTATTATTTAAATGTCAGATGTGATTATCATATTGGTTTTCCACTCATTTAATAAGACAAAACAGACCTTTCTTATTTCATAATCATCTTGTAAAAATATAACTTGTAAACCTCTATATAAAGTTATATAAACATTCCTTTGGGGGGGCAGGTCAATGAGTGTTAAGAGACTTGACAAGGTTCACACAGCTAGTAAGTGTCAAGTGTCTGATGCCGAATTTGAACTCAGGTCCTCCTGAATCCAGGGCCGGTGTTTTAAACCCTACACCACCTAGCTGCCACCTAAACATTTCTTTTCAAGAAAATATTAAACATTGTATTTTGTAGTTCCTCCATCTGACAAGAACTTTTAGGTTTATTTTCACAAAATTTTCTAAAATGCTATTAGGCATTTAATAAACTTTTATTAAATCTGACACTTGTGAAAGCCCACAGTGAAGTTTATACAATTAAATAATTTCTGTTAAATATTGGAACTCAAAACTTTAAATAAAAATGTTTATTATCCAAAAACAAATTACTACTCATAATTGTTTTTGAGGGAGAAAGTGGTTTTCAGAGGTGAAATATAAAACACCAAAATCATTCATCTTTGGAATAGCAAGTAAAATTAGTGAAAGAGAATATATCTAGTCATGAAAAATGTCATCCATATGCTAATACTTAAACTGCTTTCATTCTTGTAACATTAAATTCAATATATATTTATTAAATCAATTCTGTACAGACAGCTATTATAACTTCTGGCAGAGCAAAAATGTTTAGATGATACGTGGCACCTGCCCACATGATACTTATTGTCTGGTTGTTGTGGTGGTGACATATACAGAACAAGTGAATCAGAGAGGTTTAAAAATAGTTCTATGTGAGGTCTAAGAAGCCCAGGATTTCCTAACTGACTGGATATAAGAGATGAAATATTTTTTTACATTTTAAATTTGTGTGTGTGTGTGTGGGGGGGGTAATGAGGGTTAAGTGACTTGCCCAGGGTCATACAGCTAATAAGTATCAAGTATCTGAGATCAGATTTCAACTCAGGTTCTCCTGAATCCAGGGCTGGTGTTTTATCCACTATGCCACCTAGCTGCCCCCTTTTTAATCTCTTAATTTTTTTTAGTTAAAACACATTTAAAAAAATTAATCTCTCCAATAACCCACTCCAAATTGAAGTAAAGAAGAAAAGAAAAAGACAAAATCTTAATATATACCTACATAGTTCAAAAAAGGAAACTCCCACATTAAGTATGCCTGAAAATGTATCTCTCTACATTCAGAATTTATCACTTCTCTGTCCTAAAGATGCTCATCTTTTTAAATTCATTCTTTTGGATTTAGGGCCTTTTTTTCTTTATGATGTCAATCTGAGTTCTAGTCTTTACAAGTTCATTTTCTCTAAAAAGTTATTGTTTAAATTCTTATTGTTTTATTGACTCCTTTCTTTATCAATTTATAAAAAATCATAGGATACCTCTGAAACCATCCATTTCATTTGTTGATTTGTTATGGCATTTTATTCATGTACTACAGTTTGTTTAATTTTTACCTAATCAGAGGAAAATTATTTTTACGTGTATGTACATATGCACATATATATATATATATGTATGTGCATACAGACATTCTTCTTTAATTTATTGAGGGCATAGGCCTAGTAGTGACATAGGTAGGTCAAAGAATATGCATATTTTGTTAATTGTCTAGGCAGTGTTCCAAATTATTTACAGCAGAATGGATGGACTGATTCATAGCTCCACCAACAGGTCACTAGTATAGGTCTTTTCCTGAAGTCTCTCCAATGTTTGTTATTTTCCTCTCAGCATCAGAAAGAAAATTTTGGAATATGAGAAACTGAATGGTATAATTTACAGAAACAGTGACATTGAAATCAGGAAAAGGTTTTGGGGAAAGAAAAAAAATGTTTTTTGCTAGTTACAATTTGAGGTACCACTAGGACTTTAAGTGAGAGAGACAGGTTTGGAATTCAGAACAACCAATCAAGCAACAAATCAGTAAGTGTTAAATATAGATATCACAGCAGGAGATACATATTTGTCAATCATTCCTGTTAGAGACCTTAGTATCATTCTCAGTAAGTCATTCATTCAGTCTCTGAGTCTCAGTTTCCTTATCTATAATAATTATCTATATCTGTAACTATCTATAATAAAAATACTTGACCAACTTATATCAGAGAGTTGTAAGGAAGGAGTTTTGCATTTCTTAAGTGAAACTGTTTTGTTATTGTTTTCATTTTTCAGGAATTAAAGGTGTTAAAAATGAGTGATTTAAGGAATTGGAAGAGTTTGCTTAATAATGAGAAATTTTCAAGAATGATACAGTGGTTGAAGGAATTAGCTTTTAAATAACCTAAGTCCAGGTTTTTTGTTTTGTTTTCTGTATATATTGCAGTTGCTGTATATAATTTCTGGCATAAGTAGAATAAAAAAGCCAATTGCAAACTTTCAAAGGTATACATTTGAAGTGTGGTTCTTAAAAAAATAAAAAAGCCTTGATTTGACTGTCACTGCGTAGTGCAGAGAACATTGGACTAGGAGTCAGGAGATCGAAGTCTTTACATTGATAGAAACCAGTTGTGTCAATAAGGGCAAGTTCTGTCACATCTCTAAAATAAGGAAGTGACAAATGATGGTATCTATGCTACAAAACTATGACAAAAATGGTTTCTACCATGCCTAACCTATAGTACCTTCTGTGAAAAATACAGAGAATAAAATTGATGCTCACTGCCTATAAAATCAGGCTAATTATTCCTGAAACATTTGTGAACATTTGAAGTAAATTATTTCTCAGTTATGCAGCTTGCCAACAGTTTTGTGGAATTATTTTTGGAACACTTAATGAGACAGAATTGAAGTTTCCAGTTCAATGTGTTCCCTGAAGAGAGGCTGTGCACCTGAGGTAGCTTCAACTGAGTGATCAGGGACTACATCTAGGGTTAGTCAAAATATTTGACTAACTCTAAAAACAGTATTAAGCATTTATAACAACATGCTAAAAATCAATTGACATGAAAGTCATATAAACATTAAAAGGAAATAAATGTGTATTTCTCCTAAATCAAAATTAGGAGTATGTGATCCTAGATTTAGAGCTGGAAGAGTTCCTAAAAATCATCTCTTCTAACAGCTTCCTTTTTACCAATGAGGAAATTGAAGCCCATGCTAGTGAAGTGACTTCCCCAAGGTCACAGAGGCACAAAGTGACAGAGCTAAGATTTAGGACCAAAGGATCTGAGTCATATTAGTGCAGAAAGTTGGTGATCTTTTAACTGTGCTATGCTATACTTAATACAGATGCTATAAAACCATGAATATGTTTGTGATTGTTGTCATGGTTTTCAGGGAGTACAGTGATTCTTAAAGTATCTCTCCATGATCTATTTTCCTGGTGAGTCATTTTCGATAGTAGATGGCTTCAATTTTATTCTTTTTTCCCTAATATATTTGCTTTCTCCTCAAATCATTGATTTCTGTTCACCTATTCTTAATTTTCAGGGATTCATACTTAAGTAAGTTATTCTTCCTCTTCATAATCTCCATCCAATTCATACCTTGTTTCATACATCTTATTTCATCTTTTAATCTCTGTTCTTTTTGGTATTTTTCTATTCCTTGTGGCTAAAATATTTTTCCTCCTGAAACTCTAATTTCATTTGTTACAGAGTCATTTTTTCTGGGTTTATCCCCATAGTATATTTTTCATTGTGTTACATGTTTTACTCTCTTAAATTTACAGACTTTAATTATGGCTTAATTCTTTGTTCAGATCTCAGGATTTTCCACCTCATGCACTCCTGGATTGATTGGGCAAGACCTCTTTTGGCCTGACCTCAATTTCCTAGGCTCCTGTTACTTTATTCTATCTCCTCTATATGGAGTTCTGTGTTCAGAACACTGAAATGTTTCAGGCTGCCCTTAGTTGTCTTAATTTGCTCCCTTCTTCAGGCTCAGCTAGATAGTCTAGGGTTGCAGTATTGTGTGCTTCATTTCCCCCTGGAGTGTCCTCAGTCAGAGGGTTGTTTAAATCCGTGTACACCCAGTCACACTTCAGGCTTCAGGTCCTATCAAGAGTACCTATGGTCAGTTGCCAAAACTTTCTGATTCCCTTAAAGTCTCCTTATCAGAAGAGTTTGTTTTTCTGCACTGCACAGTGCTATCCTCCCTACCCTCACCAAGGAACTGTAAGCTTTAAGTACTCTGAAGCATGACTCTTACCCTTATTTCTCTTTGGATTTCTTGATAATTTTTTCATATGGTTCCCTTTTCAGATCTCTGATGCATCGAAGATAGCAGAACTGAGCTCCTCTTTGACCTTTCCTTTCAGCATCTAAACTGGAATTCCTTTTTTACATTTTTTAAAAAGGGGGGCATTTGTTGAATATGCAATTATAAAGAAATCCTTTTTATTAATCAAATTAAAATTAACTTTAAAAAATTAACAAATACAATTGTAATGCCACCAGTATATAGTTTAAACACCAAGAAGTGATCTCCTTGAACCACTACCTGCATCCTAATGGAAAATCAGCAGTTTCCCTGGAAAAGCTGTATCAAACTCCACTGACATAGACCCTAGGGAATTCCACCCAGCCACTATTATGAGGGATGCATGATATTAGCAAACACAGGCTTTTGGCCAATTTCCTTACTCATCATCTTCCTATCTTACCAGTCTTCTGTTAATGTTGCTGTGAACTTTAAACCTGAGCTCCAGAGACAAGTTCTAAAGAAGCTAAGCCATTTAGAATTGGAATTCCCATATGGGAGCTTGGTGTTCTGATTAGTGAATGCCTATGATTTGTATATTTAATTGTAATAAGAAGTTTGTTCATTTCTCTATTCCTCATATGTGCAATATCACACATTCTAGTCTCATTTTATCCCTTTTGCTCTGGAAACAATAATATAAATAAATATGACCCTTAATTTCAGAAAGAACATGTCAATCTACTGCCCCAAGTCTTCGATCACTATCTTTTTTTCTTTTTGTTTTTGATTTTTAATTTTTATCAGTTATATATAAAGATATTTTTGACTTCCAAATTTTTCTTCTACTCTCCCTCACTCTCCTCTCCCAAGTCTAGCAAACAATTTGATATAGCTTATATATTATTATCAAGTTTAACACATTTCCAAGTTAATCAGAACAAAAGGAAAAAAACACAAGAAATAATAAACAAGAACAATAACAACAACAACAAAAATGAAAATATTATGCTTCAGTCTGCATTCAGACACCATAATTCTTTTTCTGACGGTGGAGAGCATTTTTTGCCATAAGTCTTTTGACATTGTCTTGGATCATTATATTTCTGAAAAGAGTTGTCTATCACAGTTGATAATCACACAATGTGTTGATACTGTGTACACTATTCTCCTGGTTCTGCTCATTTTACTCAGCATCAATTCATGTAAATCTAGGTTTTTCTGAAATCCTTCTGCTTATCATTTCTTACAGCACAATAGTATCCTATTCCATTCATTTGCCACAACTTGTTTAGCCATTCCCCAATTGATGGGCATCCCCTCATTTTCTAATTCATTACTACCACAAAAAGAGCAGCTATGAATATTTTTGTACCTTTGTGTCCTTTGTCCTTTTCATAATCTCTTTGAGATACAGACCTGGTAGTGGCATTGCTGGGACAAAGGGTATGCATAGATTTAAAGCCTTTTGGGCATGGTTTCAAATTACCCTCCAGAATGGTTGGATCAATTCACAGCTCCATCAACAGTGCATTTGTACTCCAATTTTCCCACATCTCCAATATTCATAATTTTCCTTTTTTGTCATATTAGCCAAATGGCTAGGTGTGAGGTGGTATCTCAGAGTAGTTTCAATTTACATTGTTCTAATCATTAGTAATTGAAAACATTTTTTTCATATGGCTGTAGATAGTTTTAATTTCATCTTCTGAAACCTGCCTGTTCAAATACTTTGCCTATTTCTCAATTAGGAAATTACTTGTATTCTTGTATATTTGATTGAGTTCTCTATAGATTTTAGATATGAGGCCTTTATCAGAAAAAATGTCTATAAATATTGTTTCCCAGCTTTCTGCTTTCCTTCTAATCTTGTTTGTATTGGTTTTCTTTCTGCAAGAACTTTTTAATTTAATGTAGTCAGAATGATCCACTCTGCATTTCATAATGTTCTCTATCTCTTCTTTGGTCATAAATTCTTCTTCTCTCCATAGTTTTGACAAGTAAACTATTCCTTCCTTTTCTAATTTGCCTATGACATCACCCTTTACATCTAGATCTTGTAACCATTTTGACTTTACTTTGGTGTATGGTGTAAGATGTTGGTCTGTGCTTAATATCTGCCACACTATTTTCCAGTTTTCCTAGCAGTTTTTGTCAAATAGTGAATTCTTATCCTGGGGGCTAGAGTCTTTGGATTTTTCAAACAAGAGATTGCTACATTCACTTAGTGCTATGTTTTACATAGTTTTTCCACTAATCATCCTCTCTATTTCTTAGCCAGCACCAAATAGTTTTTTTCTTTTTTGTTTTGTTTTGTTTTTGGTGAGGCAATTGGGGTTAAGTGACTTGCCCAGGGTCACACAGCCAGTAAGTGTTAAGTGTCTGAGCTGGATTTGAACTCAGGTCCTCCCGACTCCAGGGCCAGTGATCTATCCACTGCGGCATCTAGCTGCCCTACCAAATAGTTTTTATGATATAGTTTTAGATCTGGTACAGCTAGGCCACCTTCCTTTGCATTTTTTTCATGAATTCCCTTGATATTCTTAACCCTTGTTCTTCCATATGAATGTTGTTATTGTTTTTTCTAGATCTATGAAATAGTTTTTTGATAATTTGATTGGTAGGGTGCTGAATAAGTAAATTAATTTGGATATGATTGTCATTTTTATTATATTAGCATGGCCTACCCATGAGCAATTTGTATTTTTCCATTTGTTTAGATCTTATTTTATTTGTATGAAAAGTGTGTTGTAATTGTGTTCATAGAGTTCCTTGGTTTGCCTTGGCAGGTAGACTCCCAAGTATTTTTATATTGTCCACAGTTATTTTAAATGGAATTTCTCTTTCTATCTCTTGCTGCTGGACTTTGTTGATCATATATAGAAAAGCTGATGATTTATGTGGGTTTATTTTATATCTTGCAACTTTGCTAAAATTGTTAATTGTTTCAAGTAGTGTTTTAGGTGATTCTTTAGCTTCAATCGCTATCTTTATGACTTTCCTGACAAAATCAGCCTTCCCAATTTCCCAATTTCCAAGTACAATGTAAATTCCTTAATAGAAAGGCCTGTCTCTCTTTTGTATTTTGTTTTGTCTCCAGCACTTTGCACAGTTACTGGTACATTTCAAATATTTTAAAAATCCTTTTTCATCCATCCATCCATTCATTCATTTCTAAAATATCTTTAATACACAATTAAATGCTTATTGCATAATATAATAACCCCTACTTTAAAACTAAAGAGCACATCATATGAGTAAATTTTAAAGCAAAGCTTTAAATGGGTACACAATACAACCTCTAACAGGCCTTTGATAAGAACTTTGTCTCCTTAGGTTATTTTTTATTATGTTTAAAATACACTTGTATGCTAAGTCATAGCATATCAGAAAGTCTAATCACAACTTAGATAGTTATTTCTAACAAAGGGCTCTGAGGACAAATATAAGGGTTAAAAATAAAGACCTAAACTTTGCCTGGAGGCACTCTACCTTCCTTTTGTTAGCTGTTTATGTTTATTCTGTATAAATGTTCCTTGTCATTAAATGCCATCTAACCAAATTTGACAAGGCAGATTGGTTTCCTTGAAGAGATGTACTCCGATGTTATTGAAAGGGTTTAACACCTCTCGTTTCTATCCAGTAGACATCAGCTTCTACTAGATCATCTGAGACTGGATGAGCAATTATTTGTGCCCAACAGCCACCATATTAGCAAAGTCTTGAAGAGTTGAGTTTATTTATATAGCAGTGACCAGTAAACCAGCTACAACAAGCAGAGCAATGATCCCAGTCTAGATTACACATTCCACAGGGAGCAGTTACAAGTGAACAATGACACAAAATCACTCCCCATTACTAGCTGCACTGAAGGTGTGAACTGTGCCTGAATGTCTTATGTTCTGCCAAGATGTGCTCGCTATATTTGTTTTTCCAATGTATAATTCCTGTGTGTTCTCACTCTCCCTACTGATGGCGTATTTATTGTTGGAAGAGTACATCATAGGTATATGGATGCAGTTTCCTGTTGCAACTTTTTCTGATATTCTCTTTCATAAAATTACATTTGATGGAATTTGGAGTCCTCTGATTAGAGAAAAAAGAAAATGCATTAATGATTATTCATGAAATATGGTTTGGAATGAACCTACAGAGTACATTAAATCTGTAGCAAGAACTTTTTAGGCTCAGCTAGATAGGAGACCACAAGAGAGATGGAGGTACTTTTAAGTGCAACACTGATGAGTAAGTTGTTTTCTAGTTCAAGTAGATGTCTTCTCAGCAAACAATGTCATCTGAGTGAATCAAATTGCAATGGAGGAAAGACAAGAATGCTATGTATTTCATGTATAGGTCTAAGATATATTCTTTTTAGGGTGCATATTTTTCATATTAATGGAAAATATTTATGATTGATAAAATTAATTAACTGAATCCTCAAGTTTTCTCTATAATTCCTTACTTCCTTATTTTATTTCCTTTCAGATTCTCCTACACTGAGCAACTGACATGAAAGGGCTTCTCATTTTGAGGAATGATTTAAACAAGTTACTGAAAGGAGCAAAGGATCATGGACTTGAGCTAAAGGTATCTTATAGGAAATCTAGTCCATACTTCCTCATTTTACATAACAGAAAAATGCGGTCAAGTGAGATTAAGTGACTCATTTTAAGTCATGGCTAGATGAACTATAAGATCACTTTCAGCTAAGATTCTATTGTTTCATGACAGTGTAAAGGAAAAGGGCAAATATGTAACGAATAGACTTTCTGGCTGGCTGGCTATATACATATCCCAAAAATCAGGGTTTGCCAAAATTTCAGTTCCCACACCCTTTAGATTTCAACAAATCTTCCCATATCTTTATTTAGTACAAAGAGAAATAAATTCAAGTCTACCATAATTATGTATGTAAGAAACAAAATAGATTAATTCCAATAGGACATTACATTCATACACTAATATTCTCTGTATAGCCTTAATAAGCTTTTCCTATCTCCTGGGGATACTTGTACACCATGTTGGGAATCACTTCTCTAAATCAAGAATAAACAAATTAAGCCATAGAGTCAACACCAGAAACATTTGTCTATAATATATTTAATGTTCAAAATAATTAATTCATCTGTTTTGCATATCAACTTTTGCTAAAGATAGATTTTTACCACATGGCTCCAGGAGCTCTCTAATGGCATAGGTTTTAATCTTCCAATGTTCACCAACAGTAATTCCATAGTTCCATTTAGGCAATTAACATCAATTAACTTTTGATCAGAGATATTTACTTCAAAGATCTAGCAATAGCAAAATTACAAATATTTGGGGAGGAACTCCACTTTCCCCTATACCACCTCTGTCTCTCACTTTGCATAATTTCAAAATATCATTGATTCTTCAAAGTTCATGTCCAGATTCAGCACAACATTAATGATGGATGAGTCTTCCTAATATCTACTATGAACTTGGTTCTTAAAGATGCCCCCTTGCTCTTCAAGACAGTGATGCAGGGATGGCTGCAAAACCTGAAACAGTTTCTATTCCTGAACTTTTAGATTTCCCACATCCTTAGATGCCTAGATCATATGCTTTCCTGAACCTTTGAAACATACAAGGTTATAGCCTCCATGTCCTCCCTCTAAAATGAAAGAGCACATGCTGAGGCAAAGAACTAACTAATTTTCTTGGGGTCACATGTAGTTTTCAGAGGAAAAAGGACCAGGGCCTCTCCACTTAATAACACTTTCTCTCACTGAATGCCTTTAATGAAGCACTTCAACCAAGAGCATGGATCTACTATGCTACAGAACCAAATCTGGCTAAGGCATTTGGAAGGTGCTCCCACTTCCAGTTCTGAAATTGCAATCAAAGAGGATGCTTTTGATGACATGATTAGTTAAACCAAAAGGACCAGTTACCTTTGTCACAAAATGCTCTAAAATCTCTCAAAGGCATTTTTATTACACAGTATCTATTACACCTCTCCCATAAACAGATTCCCCACATTCTTCCATGTAGGTATTTATATTAATAACACTCTTCATGTGCCAGTCCTTGCTACTCTTTATTATAAAGCAACAAAAAAAAATGATGAAGGAACTAATGGAAAATATTAATAAAAGAATATTTTCTCAAGAAGAAAAACACTAGAAACTGACAATTTTCCATTCACCACCACACACACACACACACACACACACACACACACACACACAGGCACACACACACATTCAGCATCCATTATATGTAGAACATTATTCTGGGTGTTAGGCTACAAAGTAAACCACAAAAAAAAATCCTTGCCTATTATCAGATCTGACTTATGTAAATCTTGACATTCTTGAAAAAAATCAAACCAGAACAAAGAATTCATCTCTTTGCCCACAAGCAGCCTACATTCTTCTGGGGGCACAAAAAGGAGGATATGACAAGTATGCAGATAAGTTAATACAAGGTGATTTGACAAGGAAGAGAATGCTCACAATAGTGGGATCTGAAAAGTTTTCCTGAGCTAAGCGCCTTTAATGAAGCAACAGACTCTGTAGGATATAGACAAAGATACAGTCTCTTCTAATCATAGAACACAGGCTGTGAAAAGGCAGAGCGATGGAAGATGGAATACTAAGTTCATTGTACAATCTGTAGTTGAATTTGACTAGAATGAAGGGAGCCAACAAAATAAAAGAATTTTGTATGGGTAGACTAGGTCCATAATATGGAAATCTTCCAATACAAAACTGAGAATTGACAATTTATGTAAGAGACAATAGAAAGACTTAATAGAATAGCAATTATCTTCAATGGGGTGATGAACAATTTGTAGAGACAAAATGGATAGAATAAATGCCTTTAAAGTTATATTTGATGAGAACTTAAGCAAAAATTTGTTGAGGTGTTTATCCTGAACACATTTGATACAACATAATTATGTCTTAATAGTTTTGTTTTTTTTTATAATTTCAAAATATTTTATGTATTCACTTCCAACCAAGCCAGTTGTATGGAATGGGGCTTTATGAAAAAGCTTTGCCAATTTGAAATAAATGGTACAGTGAATGTAAGATGTTACAGAAATGGCAAATCTAAACATTTACTGGAATTTGTTTTCTGTTTTCAGTCTGATACTAGCATGAAGTAAATTTGGTTCATTCTCAATTGCTTCTGTTTCCTTCAAATGGAGATTAAAATTTCCTGTGGAGATACCTTTCTAGGTTTTTATGGGATACCATATAATGACAGTCATATTATCAGGTACTATATCTACATAAACTATAACATCTTAAAAAACACCAAGGGGGGGCAGCTAGGTGGCGCAGTGGATAAAGCACCGGCCCTGGATTCAGGAGTATCTGAGTTCAAATCCGGCCTCAGACACTTGACACTTACTAGCTGTGTGACCCTGGGCAAGTCACTTAACCCCCATTGCCCCGCAAAAAAACCCAAAAAAAAACAAAAACAAAAAAAACCACCAAGGATGCATTATAAATGTAGGCAACCCAGGGATTATGTCTATATATTTTAATTTCCCAGTGATATTGGGCTCTGGCAAGACAGAAACTAGAGATTAGCTTTTGAGCAATAAAGAGAGCAACAACCTGAATGAAACGTATTCTAAATGTGACTGAAAATGGACACAGGAAAAGACTTGATACATTTCCCTATGCTAGATTGGGTTTTCATATCTTACTCCTCTTTAGGTATGATAGAGACAGATGTGAAGTCTAAGAGCATGCTGAATAAAATCAATGATTAAAAGGAAAGTAGAGTACCTCAGCTTCCCTTGGATAGATCAATCATTCCACAAGTTTTTATTTTTTCTTTCTTTCTTTCTTTTTTTTTTTTAGTGAGGCAATTGGGGTTAAGTGACTTGCCCAGGGTCACACAGCTAGTAAGTGTTAAGTGTCTGAGGCTGGATTTGAACTCAGGTACTCCTGACTCCAGAGCCGGTGCTCTATCCACTGCGCCACCTAGCTGCCCCTCCACAAGTTTTTATTGAGCATCTTCTCTAAAGAAAAGACGGACCCTATGAGGCAGAGGTAAGAAGGCAATGAAATCCAGTGCAGGGGTGATGAGAAGGGAGATAGCATGATATTTCTGAAGAACCAAGAGGAGACCAGGTTGATAAGATCATAGAGTACAGCAGTCTAGTGAGGTGGGAAAGATAGGTTGGGGTCAGGTTGCACAGTAACTTGAAAAATTAAACAAGGAGTTTATAGTTGACTCCAGAGGCATTAGAAAGTACTAGGATTGACTGAGTGAGGAGTACATTGTATTTTGTTATTTTGTTTAGTGTTTTGAATTTTCATGGTATCAGATTTATAGGCACATATATGAATGCTTTCAAAAGATAATGTATTCCAAAGATGAATATAAATAGCTCTGGGATTTGTCATGCAATTCAGCTTAATTAAACAACATTTCTTAAACCACTTACTACATACAAAGCTTGGTGTTAAGTGCTAGGAATACATAAATGTGACACATTCACTTAGTGATGAATTATTTAGCCATAATAATGAATGAGTCAAATAATAATACAAACTGGCCTAATTTCATTTTCCTGTCCTTTCATTCTTGCAGTGACAGTGGCAAAGGAGAAGAAAAGGTGGTAAAAGGTACTAAGAATCACAGTTTTAAACCATGTATAAACTTTAATTTGATTGCTGCTGTTATAAATATGAGGTCCTTTTCTAATGGGCAATGAGTGGATAAACTATTAGAGAATCTGACTCATGTAAATCTTGACATTCTTGATAAAAATCAACCAGAAAGAAGAATAAAGTTGCAGTTAAATGTAAAGGTGTCACAGGTATGTTGTTAAAGCAAAGAGAGGAGTAATTTTGGTCATGTTTGCTTTAATACATATCTAAAGATGCCAACAAGAAAACAATTATTTCATGGGGCACACAGTCATCTCACATTATTTCAATCAAACAATCAATAAATATTTATTAACCACCTGTGTCCCAATCTCTGTGCTATATACCTAAGGAGGGGAAGGGAATAAGCATTTATATAGTGCCTACTATGTACCAGACAGTATGCAACACACCTGCTTCATAAATAATATATTTTTTTCTCATTTGATCCTGACAAAAACCATATAAATTAGGTGGTAGGTGCAGTTACTATCCGAATTTTATAGTTGAAGAAAGTGAGGCAAACAGATGTTAAGTGATTTGCCTAGGGCTACATGTATAGTAAATGTCTGAGTTGGATTTGAACTCAGGTTTTACTGACTCCAAGTACCACATAGCTGCCTGTAAGGCTGAAAAATAAAAAATGAAATAATTCCTCAAGAAGTTCTCATTCCATTGAGGGAGAGAACATCTGTATATGAATATAAATAACTACTATTTTTATGTAGACTTAAAATATCATTACTTTTTTATTATTTTTTATTAAAGTGTCAGAAAAAGGAAATTAATGTGAGAAACAAATTTGAAGGACTGCGTTAAAGAGTACAAAAACAAGAACTACAAAATAACATTTACTAAATAGAAGAAAAAATAATAATTAAAATATAATCATACTTCCATTACCCTGGGTTATATTAACATCCATAGCATGAGAATACACTAAGATAGGAAAAGTAGGTACAAACTTACAGAAATCCAACTTTGAAGCATATAAGTAGGGAAACTTATGTGCCAGTGTCAACTAATGACTGTTGGCTGTAGGCTTGGATTTATGTGGTCTTTTTAGGTCTTTTAGGTGGTTTCATAGCATATATCCCCTGATGGATAAGATTTCTCTTCCTCTGAGTTTTTCTATTAGATGAAACCACTTATCTGATTCTCTGTTTGTTGTTTAGTCATTTCAGTTGTGTATGGCTCTTTATGATTCCATCCAAAGTTTTCTTGGTGGAGATATGGAATGGTTTGCTTTTTCCTTCTCTACCTCATTTTACAGATGAGGAAACTGAGGCAAACAGAGTTAAGTGAATATTATACTATATATACATATGTGTGTGCATATATGTATATATACATATATAATAGTATGTATGCTATGATATATAACATATATCATATATAAATGTAATATAAATATAAAAATAATGTAATAAACAGTTTTTAAATGTGCTATCTAGCAGAAGTCCATAATTACATATACTGTTATCTTACTGTTCTTTTTATATAGAAGTCTTCATTTTTATTAATGGTTATTAAATTTATAATGAACAGAAAACTTAAATTTATATAGAAAAATAATCAAATATAGAGTAATTATGGAATAAGGCACTAGGAGTTTCCTTTTGACTTAAGATTTGAAGTAAATGAGATTCAAAGCTATAAAGATAAAAAGGAAGTACATTCTAGGCAATGGTGGACAGCTAGTATGAAGGCAAAGCAGAGCGATAGCAAGGAGGCCAGTTTGCTTGGAATATAAAGTACCTGAAAGTGAGTTGTGTTTAATAAGGCTAGAAAGGTAGTTTGGGCCTGGACTGTGAAGGCCTTTGAAAGTCAAACATGTGAGTTTGTATGCTGCACGCACATATATAATTTACACGCATATATGTTCATGTACACCGGTGTGTGTGTGTGTGTGTGTGTGTGTGTGTGTGTGTGTGTGTGTATGTGTGTGTAATATTTCCCCTGGTGTAATAGGAAAAGAAAGACTGAAAAATACCTGCAAAAAGAGCACCATGGAGATAACTGCAACTTAAGAACCAACACTAGTTGCAGAGGAGGTAGATATTTATTTTTCCAAATGACTTTCTATGTTGCTCAAATTAAAGTAACAATCTGATATTGTTTTAAATGCCTTTATACTAAACTTTTCTCCATTTCTTTAAACTCTATTGTTCATTTTCTTCCCTGTATAATTACTAATCCTCACAATAAAATGCAAATAAATTATAACTATTCTTCTAGATATCCACCTGTCTTACATCCCTCTCTGTCTTTCCTCCTCCATTCACCACTTTTAGAAATGTTCCAATTCTACCTGTTGCTGTTTCTACAATGAAAGGAACCCCAGGGATATAATTTTCCCCCAGCCCCATTTTTTGCACTTTTCTTCTAAGACTGATTGATGACTCTTCTGTTACATATGATAAAGTCCAATCCTAAGAACAGTGGGATTCATCCCTTGTGACCTTCCCTTCTCAACTCTGCACTTCTGTGGTAGTTTTTACAGAAAGGAAACCCTATAGACATAAAAAAAAACCAGGCATAAAGTCTAGGCAGTTTGGGGTCCAATATCTGTTTTTTTTTTCCTTTTTTTTTTTTAATTTTTGTTGAAACTCTATCAGATTTTCACTTCACTCAACTCGTCAATATCTTAATGAATCTGTCTTGTCTTTAAAACTTTAAATTTTGTTAAATCTTAGAAAATGCAAAAAAGAGTGTGGCAAAATTAACATGAGGTTGCTAATATGCTCTGAAGAAAAAGAGTTCAATAGTAAGAGGATTAGACACATGTATACACACTGTCACATACCATTTTACCTATGAAAGATCCTAGCTATGTGATCCTGACCAAGTCACTTAACTTCTTAGGGTCCTGTGAAAACTCCATACAAATTTCAGAACAGTTGCTTATCTGCCTTGGCAAAATTAATTTCTATACCATGGGGTTCCTATACCAATCACTGGACAAAAAAGGAGGGGAAAGCTGTAATACAGCATCTACAAAGAGAGGGAAGCATCATCATGTAGTAGAGAGAGTATTTGAATTGTATTCAGGAAGGCACAGACAAATTCCACTTCTGATACTTAGTTATATGACAGAAGGAAAGCGGCATAATTATTTTGAGACTCAGACAATAAACAAAGTCTGAAGTGTAAAGAGGATTACAGAGTATTGGTAACAAAAGTCACCAAACGCATAACATCATATATCTTTGGTATTTTGACATTGTACAATATGAAAAATAAGGAAAGTTCTCTGAAACTAAGTAATATGTCACATGGTATAAATACCATTGGCCTAGGGAAAAAAAGAGATGTCTTTGTCATTCCAGTTCTGTTACTAACTCACAACACTAATTTGGGAATGTAATTTAACATTTTGCACCTCATTTTTCTCATCCATAAAATTGTCTGGATGAGAATTCATTGAAATGATCTCAAAATTCTCTTACAACCCTAATATTCCATGATTTTTAATCATCATTGTTCCAATGAAATTATTTAGGAAACTTGTTGAATCTCAGTATCTCTAGTGGCTTGTGATTTCATCGGTATGGGTCCTCTAATTATGCAAACTGTAACCCTCATCTCAGTAGAATTTTCACGAAACCTAAAAGCTTTATTGCCTCCAGCCCAGCTTTCTGGTTTTGATCCCCTCCAGATGTGAGCAAGTCTGGTCCAGACACACAGTTCAGCCTTGAGTGGCATTTGAAGCCTTTCCAACTTAGTAAGACCTTGTTACAGCATATGTACTACTCTGCACCAAAATGTGACATTACATTAGGATTTAGTGGAAGAATATGTTAATTAAAATTCAATTCATTTCCCATCAAACTTTCATATAGTGTCTCCTTGTCTTCCTAATACTGATATCTTCACATAGTATTTAAGAGCCTGCTTCTTTACCTCATTGAAATATCCTAATAATTGACTAATAACTAACTAACATCCAGCTATGTGAAAAGGGATAGGGGAAGACTAGTCCTATGATTTCATTGGTATAATGACTCCTGGTAAGAAAATGCCCTCTGCTAAAATAGATAAACACCAGAGAGTTTTAAAAAGTTGCCTGGGGAATTGGAAATTGAGGGGATGCCCATCAATAGAGGAATTAATGGCTAAACAAGTTGTGGTATATGAATGTAATGAAATATTGTTTTGCTGTAAGAAATAAGTTGGCAGATTTCAGAAAAACCTGGAAAGACTTATATGAAATGATGCTGAGGGAAATTAGCAGAACCAAGAGAACATTATACACAATTTCAACAACATTGTGTGATGACGATCAACTGTGAAAGACAACTCTTCCCAGCAATACAATGATCCAAGATAATTCCAAAGGAATCATGATAGGAAATGTTCCCCACATCCAGAAAAAAGAACTGTGGAATCAGGATACAGATGGAACCATACTGTTTCTACTTTGTTTTTCTTTTTTGATTTTTTTCCCTTTTGGTCAAATTCTTCTTTCAAAACCTGACTAATACAGAAGAATGTTTCATGAGATTGTACATATATAATCTATATCAGATTACTTTCTGTCTTGGGGAGGGGGGCAAGGAAAGGAGGAAGGGAGAAAAATTTGGAACCAGAAATCTTATAAAAACAAATGTTGAAAACTATCTCTACATGTAACTGGAAAATAATAAAATACTTTTATGATTAAAAAAAGAGTTACCTGGTGGCACTGAGAGGTTACTCAGGGCCAAACATCCAATATGTGACAGAAACATGAACCTGGGGCTCCTTAACTTTAAGGCTTGCATTCCATCTACTGAACTCCAACTCCTTTGGAAGTGGAAAAAGACAAAAATATTATTCTTCTCTTTTTGGCTAACATGAAAAAAAAGACTACAAATGTTCAAAATAGTTATGTAAATGGGCCAAATGACTGAGCACTAAAGAAGACAGTAGCTTCATGTGTTTTTAACAGGACTGAGTTTTCTGTTCACAACTGACCTGATGAATCAACAAGGCAAGAGCCCACGGAAACCAGCAAATGTGGTAAAGAACTTTAAATACAAAAAGTCTGACTTTCAGGAAACTAACATGTATGTTGGAGATGCTATAACAGGAGGGAACTGCTTGGCAAGTAAAGAGATCTATGTAGATAGATTTACAGAAGGCACTTATTCTCCCTTTTGGTTCTTTTCTCCCTTTTCAGAGTAGGGCTAGGAGAAGAGAAAGGTTGGAAGAGCATCAGTTGACATCAGCTCTCTCCTCCTTTGAGTAATTTTTTTGTTTTGTTTTGTTTTGTTTTGAGTGATCATGTCAGTGGAAGAATTCCTCTAGCTTTTTTTCTTAATACTTTACTTAAAAATTTGATAAATGGCAGAATGTTCAAAAATAATTTTACTGATGTATTATTTTTACACACAAGAGTAGATCTCAATTACTTATCTTATCCACTTAAAAGTAATGACCATTTTAGGTAAGATTTTTTTTGGTTGAATAAAACAGAACAAAATGTGAACAAAGTTCTCAGATACCTCTTTGAACCAATCAAAATCACTGCATGAGAGAGAGAATAAAATCCCCATGGATATTATATTAAAAAAAAGTGGCTATCTTAGAACAGCAGGAAGAAATTCTGAAAGACTGAATTAATAAAATTAGAACAAGCCTGGCATTCCAACAAACTCTTAACGAATGAAGGGAGTATTGAGGTGTGGCAAAGAAGGAAGATAATTGAGGAGAATCTCTGACTTTGAAGGCATCCCAGAGTGGAAGAACAACTTTGTGGAAAATCCCAAGAAAGAGTGGCTTTTTCTGCAACTTTCTTTTCTAGTGCTTGTCTTTCCATAGACCCCATAATAGAATATGCTTCTTTGTTGTCTAAATGTTCTCAGTAAACTATATTTTGTCACAAGCACAAATAGGACAGCGGCTAATAGATATAAATTAAAGCCCTACTTCTGCCTCAATATTAGAAATTTTCCCAAACAAGGACTCAAAACTTTCTATTAAAATAAATTCCCTACAATAAATTCCACAACAAAAAAATCATTAGAAACACCTCAGATATTACCCAACAAACACCCAGAAAGTCCACATCTCCTTCCTCCACCTCAAGGTATTAAGGAAAACAGCTTAACAAATTGATATCTATGGACATTTCAAAGTACATTTAGCTTTTGTTTGTTTGTTTGTTTTTTGTTTGTTTGTTTGTTTTTTGTTTTTTTTGCAGGGCAGTGGGGGTTAAGTGACTTGCCCAGGGTCACAGCTAGTAAGTGTCAAGTGTCTGAGGCTGGATTTGAACTCAGGTACTCCTGAATCCAGGGCCGGTGCTTTATCCACTGCACCACCTAGCTGCTCCAAAGTACGTTTAGCTTTTGTTGCTTAGTAATTGTTAACAAAAAAGCAACAAAGTACATTTGAACTTGATTAATTTGGAATCAATATTACCTGTTGTCTTTTACCTGATTTTTGGGGGGGAAGTTGTTTATTTTTGCCTTTGCCATCATTTATTCATACTCTTTTAGGAATCTTGAATTTTAATTCTTTTGAGTCTTCTCTCTTCATAACCTCATTTAGTGTGTAAATCTGAAGTTAAATGACTTTTTTTGTAGAAATTTGAAGTCGTCATATATTATACTTTATACTATCTTTTATTTACTGAGTACAATTTATTCTGATTTATAAAAATCACCTTTGAAAAAAGTTATCAACTACTGCTTAATAATTCCATGAACTGCTGGTTGGAAAGTGAAGTCAGGTGTGTAAATCTCTTCCCAAAGCAGGGTTACTGAATTATCAATTATGATGCTGATTATTTCTTTAATATAGGTATTTCTGAACGAGATAAAGCTATATGAGCCTTGATCCTTGTAACAAAAGAACTCCAATATGAAGGCATAGCTTACATAAATGATCTGTGATTTCTGTTAACCTACTCACGTGGAAATTTCCTCTGCAGACATACATCTCAAACCCTCTAACCTGATAAATAAATCTTATAGAATTATCTGGGGATACAAATGAATCTCAAAATAAATATGATTTTTTTCTGTATTAGTAGATAAATAATACCTAGGTCTTGAGGCCCATAAGTGTTAAATGTCTTGCCTAGCATCACTCAGGTGGTCAATGTCTGAGGCAGAATTTGAAACTAGCTCTTGAATCAAAGTCCAGGAAGTCATGCAGTGCATCAACTTAATATTAACTCAGGGACTTCTGTTCAAGACTGCATTTAGTGGTAAATATTGTACCCATGATATAGGGGAAAAGTTAATTAGGATGAGAACATACTATAATACCACATAAATTATATGTAATTATTCAGTTAACAAGCATTTTATAAGCACTTACCATGTGACAGGTATAGTGATAGATACTAGGGATACAAATAAAAGTATCTCTACTCTCAAAGAGCTTATGTTCTATTAGGGCAGACTATAGGCATATATAAAAGCAAAAACCACAAAGAGTATACTCAGGAAAAAAGACAAGGTAATTAGGGATAGTTAGTGGAGCAGTGATTTCATTAATGGAGGTAAATCTGGAGTGAAGAAACTCTGGGTACAGGTTGGCCCCTTCTTTGGAATTTATAATCTTACTTGCATAGAGTACTAAGCAGTTAAGGAGCCTTCAGGGGTCAGAGAGACATCTTATGTCTGAGGTGGAACTTAAATCCAACTTTCCCTAGCTCTGACTAAAACTCCCTATACACATCATGCTGCATTGAGGTAGATACAAAAATAAATGTGAT
The DNA here is from genome assembly GCF_019393635.1 of Dromiciops gliroides. Taxonomy (NCBI): domain Eukaryota; kingdom Metazoa; phylum Chordata; class Mammalia; order Microbiotheria; family Microbiotheriidae; genus Dromiciops; species Dromiciops gliroides. The sequence goes on from NC_057865.1 coordinate 121,166,469, forward strand.
ACATTATCTACAATCAAGGAATTGTGAGTCTATTAGGAGAAATGATAGACATACAAGTAGATGTAATAGAAAATAAAATGTGATCCATAGGGTAAAGAGATATAAACAATGCTGACTAGAAAAATAAAAGATGATTTCTAATATATGGGATTGTAATGATTGGAATGATGCCACCTACTGGAGACTTGCTGTGGGAAAGCTCCACCATGAGGAAAATGCCTCAGAGGTATTGTGGCTTTTCCTTGGCGTCAGGAAATGACGTTTGCTCATGGGTGCTGTCTATCAAGGCTACCAGCCAATCAACTTGAGGAGCCTCCTATGGTCTGGGAGGAGACAGGAAGGAGGAAAGGGAGCCTGCGCGGAGAGCTCTTTGGCTTTTTGGATTCCTGACTGGATGGTGGTGACGGCAGAGGACTTCACAGGAAATTTGAGGAAAGATAGGAATGCCAGGCTGTTGGAATTCTGTTCTCAATCTTTTTCTTTCTATTTTCCAATAAACCCTTAAAAACCTCAACTTGTTTTATCAGTGATTTTAGTCAGTTTCCCCCAAAACTGGGGGAACAGATTAGAATCCACATTTAGAATATTAAATTACACAGTTTGGCTGACCACGAAGAGGAAAACCGAACGTTCATCTTCTGATCTGATTGGGTAAGATTTCCCCTCCCCTGTCCCCTTAAATTGGAAAGAACTACCAAGTATAGGCTGTTTTAAATTTCAAATGGATCTTTTAAACATCCTAAGTACCTCTTTTCTAGCTTTACCTTCACTAATCAGAGATGTTGGCCAGTTTGAATTTGAATATATTTTTATTACTCTTTTTGGTTTTGTGGGGCTTTGTGGTATGGTATGGAGAATTTGGCATGCCCTAGATAATATTAGAATGAAGATGATTCCCCAGAATTCCCCATTAGGAAAGCTACTTATGGATTGGAATGAGGGAAAACTTAGACTAAATAGAACCATGAACAGAGGAGAGCTTATCAGGCTGTGTTTTATGTGGCATGAGGAATTACAGGAAGAATGGCCCAAATATGGGTCACTTGATCCCCAAACATTGAGGCATTTGCAAAGAACCCTAAGTAGATGTTCACCTGAACATTTATGTTATCGGAAAATCTGGGCCAGAGCAAGCAAAAATTATCATACTAAAAACATAAGACGAAGAAAATCCAGGCCCCAGTTTACATCTGAGTCTGCCTCCCAAACTGAAACAATAAACTGGCAGAAAGACATGGCCTCCCAAACTGAAATGCCCAATAATACAACTCAATCCAAGGCCGTTCAGACTGAAATTCCAAATGACCCAACTCTTATTCCCTCGCCCTCTACTTCCTCCATGCCAAACAAACAAATAAAGAAAGAAAGAAATGATTCCCCTGTATAGGAGACAGAGAAAGTAAAAATTTTTCCCCTTCAAGAGATCCTTGCCCATGGTCAAAAAGGTACTATACATAAGCTCAGACAATACACACCTTTTACACCCAAGGATTTGGCTTTATGGGGACAAAGCACTCCTAAATTTGATGAAGATCCCACAGCAGTTATCAGGCAGTTTAGAGCAATTTTTAGAGCATATCAGCCCACTTGGAATGATGTTACTGACCTTATGGAAACAATATTGTCCCCAGGAGAAAGAGCAGATAATAGTAGCTGCAGCAAACAGCCTGGAAGCCACAGGAAAGGTTGATATTGGGTGGCCTATTCAAGACCCTGACTGAGACCCCAATAACCCTAAGCATTTTGATATGTTGAAAGATGAAAGGGAAACATTGCAGAAGTCAATGGTATCCTGTATTAGAAAGACTGATAACTGGCAAAAATTTATAGATACAGTTCAGGGACCTGATGAGAGACCTAATAGATTTTATGACAGGCTGTGTAAGTATGCCAGGCAATATGCTAGACTAGACCCATTAGACAGTAGAGACGTCCATATTATCTGCTCTCATTTTGTAAACCAGTCCTTACCAGAAATTCGGAAATATTTTAAAAAGCAAGGTCCTGGGTGGAATAGTTTGAGTCCTGACAGACTTAAAGAAATAGCAACATATATTTACGAAGGAAATGAGAGAGAAGAAAAGAACATTATGACAGCATTAGAAATACCAATGACAATTCAGAAACCCCTACCACTTTGGCATGCAGAGAATTGGGGAACCAGTTAAAACAATGTGGCATACCCCAAACTCTAGCAGCTTAAATACCTTAAAATTTAACAAGCATTTCCTTCTACAGGCAAAGCACTGAAGCACATGGCCTAGTTTTCTGGCCCACCTCAATTTCCCCCACCCTTTCCCTACCCTATACCTATTTTTTTTTAATCCTTTTTGTTTTTTGTTTTGACTTTTGCAAGTCACTGAAAAGACCTGGAATTCACCACACCTTTAAGTTCTTTAAGAGCACAAAAGGGTGCTTAGAGAATCTTTTGCTTTTTATTTTTGGTTTTGGGTTTTGCTTTGTTTTTTGACTTTTGTTTCTTTTGCTTTTCTTTAAAACTAAATTTTGTAAACTAAGTGACTTTTCAAAGACATTTTAAGTATATGTTCTGGGTGAGGCCATCGGGCCTCAGAAACTACCAGAATTCTTTTTTTTTTTACTCTCTCTTTTTGAGAGAAGCATGAGTTCTGATGAGTTTTTTTTTCTCCTTTCTCTTTTATGTTGTTCTGTTTAACTAAAAAAGACCAGAAAGGGTTATTGAACCCTATTGCTTGATACCTCACTGAAAACATTGAATATTGAATCTTGCTAATTGAAGTCTTATTTCTTTTTGATAAATTAATCACCACTTTAAGTATCTGCTACTGTTATACTAGTGAATTCATCTATAAGATGATGTGGTTTACTTGCTAAAAGAAGATTATGTAATAATGTCTAATATAATCAGCTATTTACATTCATTTATTATTTATATGTCATTATACTCTGGGTATGGTTTGGAATTATTGTATATATCACTAATATATTCTCAGTTATGCAGCATAGCACGCATTTTTACCATCATACTGTCCTTGGTGAAATTAATGAGATTTTGGAAGTATGGAAACTTATCATTTCAGAGACTAACTTGCTGTGAACTCTGATGCAGGCCCTGGAGAGAATATATGTGCAACAAAAGGAGAGACAGGTATATGTAAGTCCATGGTTTGCTTATGATGGTCACTATGTCGAGCACAATTACTAGGCACAGTCCAGTATTTATCCTCTCTCCCTCCTAATTTAACCTAATTTAACTGAACTTATTTATCTTTTTTATCTCACTCAGTTGAACTCACCTGTGGCCTAGCACAATCACTGGCTGTCTCGGAACCATGAGATATGGTATGATAACCTTTCCATAACATTTTCAGGTGTCATGAACACATACTAAATTTGACTTTGATCCAGACACATGGTGGTAAAAAGTGTTACCGATTGCATAACTACCTCAACCCTTTATTAAAAGTCTAAGGATATAAAGGAGGGAATGTAATGGAATTTATTAATTTGATCATTGACAATGCTATGCTAAGGTTTAGTAAGAATACAACAATTCAAACACTTAAAGAAGAGAATCCAGCTTTCCAGACCAGAGTCCAGAATCCAGTTTTTCCAGACCAGAATCCAGACCAGAGTCCAGAATCCAGTTTCCTCCTGATGACATCTTACCACTTCAGGAAGACAAGAGAACTCAGAGACTTTATATGAACTGTTTTGCTTTTACTATCTCCTTTCTCTTATAATATACATCATCTGTAATATGTACCCTCTGCAGAGGCTCTCCCTTTGCAAGACTAATGTCAAAGCGTCGATTCATGAGGACAAAAAAAAATCGCCCCTCTGGACAAAACTTTCCTCTCTTCCTTTTCTATATTGTTGTTCACATATTATTATTTAGCAATAGTTATTATATTCTTTTTACTGTTCTGTCAAGGAAACATTTTGTTTCTTGAGGAACAAAAGGGGGGACTGTAATGATTGGAATGATGCCACCTACTGGAGACTTGCTGTGGGAAAGCTCCACCATGAGGAAAATGCCTCAGAGGCATTGTGGCTTTTCCTTGGCGTCAGGAAATGACGTTTGCTCATGGGTGCTGTCTATCAAGGCTACCAGCCAATCAACTTGAGGAGCCTCCTATGGTCTGGGAGGAGACAGGAAGGAGGAAAGGGAGCCTGGGTGGAGAGCTCTTTGGCTTTTTGGGTTCCTGACTGGATGGGGGTGGTGACGGCAGAGGACTTCACAGGAAATTTGAGGAAAGATAGGAATGCCAGGCTGTTGGAATTCTGTTCTCAATCTTTTTCTTTCTATTTTCCAATAAACCCTTAAAAACCTAAACTTGTTTTATCAGTGATTTTAGTCAGTTTCCCCCAAAACTGGGGGAACAGATTAGAATCCACATTTAGAATATTAAATTACACAGGATCAAGAAAATATAATCTTATGAAGACACCTTAGAAAGTATGGTCATGGGGCAGCTAGGTGGCACAGTGGATAAAGCACCAGCCCTAGATTCAGGAGGACCTGAGTTCAAATCTGGCATCAGACACTTGACACTTACTAGCTGTGTGACCCTAGGCAAGTCACTTAACCCTCATTGCGACACGCGCCCCCCCCCAAAAAAAAAGTTTGGCCATGATATTCATTCATAAAGAATATTTGGAATGTGTAGGACTAAGAGTAATTAAGATGAGATAATATAAGCAAAGTACTTTATTAAATGTAAAGGGAAATATACTTGTCTATTTTTATATCTAGAAATGCTCAGACATTAAATGTCTATATTAGTTTGAGATCACCACTTCATATTTTCCCTTTGTGGTTATTCTTCACCCTCCTCCATCTCCATATCTGAGAAGTGACATGATTGGCCCAATGGCAGGGAACTGTTAATATCTAGAGATATTTTCTAAGGAGATATCTTTATATACTTGGATTTATGTTTCTTTTAGATATTCAGGATTTTGCTTTTTAAGAAGGATCACATGTTTAATTATTTATATTCCAAGAAAACATTCAAATGAAAACTGATCCTACTATAATCACTGTTGTCTTAAATGTGCACAAATATTGACATCACCCCAGGTATCAAAATAAATAATTGAAATGTCACTTATGTGAATGATTAATTTTTTTCCAGGCTAGGCAGCCATCTATTGGGAAGGCATAGAACTTCCTGTGAACTGTCAGTTTCTAAGACAGAATGTTTTGAAAATGTTTGAATGATTTGACATCATTTTTCTATGAAAAATAAATAAATTTCCAAATACCTTCCCATAATTGTTAATCTTTGCACGTTCATTAAGTTCTTGCCACTCTTTTTAAAAGACCTGAAATTCCATTATCTATGGGAATATATTTTTTAATCTGATAGATTTATTTGCTTTGAATTAGTTCAATTAACATATTGTCATTAAGATCAAAAAGGGGCAGCTAGGTGGCGCAGTGGATAGAGCACTGGCCCTGGATTCAGGAGGACCTGAGTTCAAATCCAGCCTCAGACACTTAACCCTTACTAGCTGTGTGACCCTGGGCAAGTCACTTAACCCCCATTGCCTCCCCCCCCAAAAAATGATCAAACAATACCTCTTCTGGAAACTAAACACATTCTCCATCAATAACTCTGATATTCCTCAATAATTAATAAATTATCAGGTTCTCAATCTATAATGTAACATTTAAATGTTTACATTTTTTTTTGCTCAAAAATGTGCAATTCTTGAATTCTTATATAGAAATAAATCTAAGCAGAGAGGATGTTTGGCCATGAGAACCAGACAAGTTGGACAGATAAAAACCTGGAAACTCCAAAGAAATGTCTGTCCTTGACTTACCACCCATTTTTCCTGTCCACCTGATGAAAGACAGTAGGTGGGAAGCTGAATACAGTAAGAAAATATTCTTCTGCCTGAGCTGACACACATGAATCCTGATGTGTGAGAAAAAAAAAACTCTCCTAAAAGGTTAATCTCTTCCTTAATGACAAGATTGCAAAGAGATCCATTTTTGAAACAGTATGCCTATCAAAAATGCCAGTCTAATAAATAAACGTCTTGTTAGAAAAGATTTGTTCTTCAAATTCATCTTTGATTTTCTGATGTTTTCCTTTTATCAATAACCTTGTCTATAACTTTTTTCCTTTAAAATAGTCAAATCATAATCATTTAAATTCCACAGTACTGCTCCCCTAACCAAAGCAAGTTTTGTGTGTGTGTGTGTGTGTGTATATATATATATATATATATATGTGTATATATATATATATATATATATATATATATATATGTATATATATATATATTTGTGGGGAAATAAGGGTTCAGTGACTTTCCCAGGGTCACACAACTAGTATGTGGCAAGTGTCTGAGGCCGGATTTGAACTCAGGTCCTCCTGAATCCAGGGCCACTGCTTTATCCACTGCACTTTTACCAAGTTGCCCCACAAGTTGTATTCGAAAGGCTTCAGTTTATCTGATATAATTTTTCAATGTTTGTAGAGCATAAGAGGACACATATCAAACTATCTGATCAAGAGAACCAGACTAAAAAGGTTGAAGAGGGAGAAGAACTGACCAGTTTCAATTATAAATCTGTATACTTTGGAGAACATCAGGTATGAAATAGAAAAATTATAGTAGACGGAGGTCTATAGTATATTATAGGAGAAAACAACTTGGAAAAGTCAGTATCAAAAATTACAGCTTCAGAAGTCTATATACCAATTTGCAGAATATGGACCATAAGCAGAGCAAGTGAGAACTTTAACACAAGATGACATAGATGATCTTGAAGGAATCAGAGAGTAAGCTGCAGTTTAGCAAAGGGATAGGCATTGTTGAATAGAAAGACTTGAAAAAAAGAGGGTCTAATTTACCACATCATGTAAACCTGTTTGGAAACTCATGAATGTGTGATGTTTAAAATCTAAATTGTGGTCGCCTTAAATCAGAAGCTTCAGCACCAGTCTTTAGGCATTAAACATTTATTAAAGCATAGAGGTATTCACAAGGAGTTTAGAAAAAGAAGTCCTACCTAGCCTAGAGTTCCAGCCTGGTTGGGTTCTTCCTGAAGTCCTCCTCCACGAGCCTGCTTTAATCAGGAACTCTCTAGCAAGCTGTTTGTGGAAGCTTTTTATAGATCTGGAACAGAGGCGGTCCTTACACACTGCTTCAAGGTGATTGGTTGGTGTCATCCAAATCCATTGGCTTTGAAGGTGTTCTCAAGTTGAGTTCACAGTCTAGTTTCTGAGAACAATACCTTCTTAAGGGATAGCCAGGTGTGATTACAATCCAGTTAACTGGAAGTAGGCTTAATCAGCAGTCAATCACCCTCACTTGATTCAATCAGTATAGATTAATCTCCAGGTGGGTCTTTGAGTATCTGCTAAATCCCATTATTTCATCACAAATGTGAAGTATTGCTGAACAGAATAACAAACTTTGAGATTTGGAATAGGCCAGAGATTCCACTTTATCCATTATGTATACCCTATGAATCTCCAATATTACATATCCAACAAGGGGTCATCTAGCAGCTCTTAAACGACCTGCAAGGAAACAGAATCTATCTCACCTCAAAATGGCTAATAAATTTCACTTTTGCAACCCTGCGATCCCACATCCAACATCAAGTTTTTAAGGTCTTTTTGCAACTTCTACCCATTGCTCCTGCTTTTGCCCTCTGGGTTCCACACAAAACAAATATTATCTCTCCAACAAATGACTGACCTTCAAATACTTGAAGACTCCATCATGTCCCAGTGAAAAATCTTTTCATTCATGTTAGTCATGTTCAGTCCCTTCAACCAAGTAGCCGACCATATATACATAGCACTCTTCTGAAACCCTTAAGCTCATAAATGTCTATTTTAAACCATGATTCCCAGAACTGAACATCTGTCTCCTCACCACAACTACTGGTCTCTAGCCTTCATCCTCATCTCCCTTCCATCAGAAACTTGGAATGTACTCTTGGATACATTGTCCCTCAGAAATAGGATGATCTTTGTCGTGACTTTCTGGTAACCAGTGTCCTATGCCATGTCCTGGCAATCTCAACTGCCTCTTTGTGCATCATTCTTCCCCCACATACAAGTTTTCTAGCACCTCTTTGTGTGTTGCCTTCATCTATTAGAATATAAGCTCAAGGGGGCAGCTAGGTGGTGCAGTGGATAAAGTACCAGCCCTGGATTGAGGAGGACCTGAGTTCAAATCTGTCCTCCGACACTTGACACTTACTAGCTGCATGACCCTGGGAAAATCACTTAACCCTCATTGCCCCACAACCAAAGAAAAAAAGAAGAATATAAGCTCATTAAGGGCAAGAGCTGTTTTTCTTGCTTATATTTGAATCCCTACTACTTACATAGGGTCTGGTACATAGTAAAGTTTTAAGAATGGTCTATCTTTCTTAACATTGCAAATCATTTATCTACTAGAAGAAGTTCAATGAGTAGAATTTACATCATCTCCCTATTCTTAGGAACTATGGAGCCCAAGACCACATTAGCTTTTTAATTTTTCCACTGTTGCATAATACAGTTGATTGATATAGAACTTAAAGTCAACTAAAACTCTAAGATCTTTTAAAAAAACTATGTATCCTTGTCTCCCTCATAGTATACAAATGAAGTTTTGGGGTTTTGTATTGAAATGCTAGGCTTTATACTTATTCTTGTCAAAATTCATCTCATTAGAATTAGGTACTTGTTCTAACCTGTCAAGATCCTTTTACATCTGTAAGCTGTCATGTGCTGAGTCAGCTATCACTTCTAATTTTGTCATCTGCAAATTCAATGAATATATCATTTATGCATTTAGCCAAGTCAATAGTATAAATATCAAATGGTAGAAGTCTAAGCACAGATCCTTAGAGTACTCCACTGGTGACCTCCTATAACTATATCACAGAAATATTGACAACTCCTTTTTTGAGCCATGTTATCTAACCAGTTCTAAACCCATATCATTGTATTATGATTTAATCCATATCTATTTTTTTCATAGTCAGAACATCAGAGAATTTATAAAAAGCTTTTCTAAAAGCTAAGTATAAAAACTTTTCCTCATTGACTAGTTTAGTAATCCTGCCAAAAAAAAAAAGAAAAGATGAAACTTGCTGTATCTGTTCCTGATGATGACATGATAGATCTGTGTAATTATTGTTTCCCTTTCCAGTGGTGTACCAACCATTTTTTAAAACTATACATTCAAGATTTTCCCCAGAAAGGAAAGCAAGACTCAAAGGCCCACAGTTTCCAAACTATGTTCTTTCTTCCCTTTAAAAATAGGTCAATTGCTCTTTTCTAAACTTATGATACCTCTCCCATTCTCCATGATCTTTCAAATATCATTGACAGTGCATCAGCACTAAGAACTTTCAGTTCTTTCAGGATGCAAGATTTGATTTTTTCCAAATTACTGAATATATTAAAGAAGCTTTTCTCTTCTCTTATTTCCTTCTGTCTTACCTTGATTATGAACACACATAGCTTTTGTTTGTATAGTTTTGAGTATATTTTCATGTTAAAGTTATTCTCCTTTAGAAAGAAAAAATGAGAATAAGGGAACTATGGTATAGAGCACTGGGAAGAAGATAAAAGGAATGAAATAGAGGTGATCTTCTTGGGGTACATTACAGATCACCTGGTCAAATGAAGCAAATACATTATGAATTTCTGACAAATCATAAAACTGACAGTGATAAAATATATGAACTAGGAGTTTAATTCCACAAAAAAGGAGGATTCCTGATAAATTTTTGTCTTGTCTTACTGACAATTTCATCATTCATAAGCTAGAGGAAATGATGAGGAAAATCATGACTTGACCTATTTTTTATCTAAAAGGAGCAATCTGTCAGTAAATGTAATATAGTTGATCTTTGTAAGAAAATGTCATAAGTACAAAAGCTTACCCTAGAATTTAGGGCAACAAGTCAGAGAAATTATAAGTATAATTCTATTATCTTAAACTCTGAAGGGGACAATGACTTAAAAGAAGAGGGAAATAATCCTAAAATTCTGTTTTGTCTGTTTCTGTTTGTCTTTTTCTGTGTGTGTGTGTGTATGTCTCTGTCTCTGTCTCTCATACATATATACACACACAATTACAATTGATTCAAATGAGGAAAGCCAATGGAACTTCATTGGGGTTGCTTTTAATGAGGCCACATTGAAAAACGATGTATGCAAGTTTAAATGCAGATATACAGCCCAAGAAAAACAGAAAATAGAGGTACAGTTGTGTAGTTTGTAATGATTGGAATGATGCCACCTACTGGAGACTTGCTGTGGGAAATCTCTGGCATGAGGAAAATGCCTCAGAGGGCAAGGCCATGTGGCTTTTCCTTGGTGTCAGGAAGTGACGTTTGCTCATGGGTGCTGTCTATCAAGGATACCAGCCAATCAACTTGAGGAGCCTCCTATTTTCTGGGAAGAGACAGGAAGGAGGAAAGAGGGCCTGCTCAGAGAGCTCTCGCCCTTTTTGGGTTCCTGACTTGATGGTGGTGGTGACAGCAGAGGACTTCACAGGAAATTTGAGGAAAGATAGGAATGCCAGGCTGTTGGAATTCTGTTCTCAATCTTTTCTTTCTATTTTTCAATAAACCCTTAAAAACCTAAACTCATTTTATCAGTGATTTTAGTCAGTTTCCCCCAAAACTGGGGGAACAGATTAGAATCCACATTTAGAATCTTAAATTACACAAGTTTTTATTTATATTCATTACAAGAAAATTTAAAAAGTGCCAGGTCCTCTACTTAGGACTATGTAATGGTCATGGAAAACTAAGAGAAAGCTGAAAGACTCAATGCCTATTTTACTAATTGTCTGTTGTTCCAAGAAACATACTCTTTAAGTAGAAAGTGGAAAATAAACACTTTTAGGAAAAATGTTGTGGGTCAGGAATTCTGAAGAAAGAGGTACACAAAGCCAGGAGGATCAGTGCAACCTTTTTTAAAGGATTTACTTAGAGGAGCTCAGTATAATTAGCACCTTGAGATGAACAGCAAGCAAGCAGAGCATAGCCATGAAGTCAATGCAAGGGCTTGGTCCTTATGTGCTTTACTGAAACTGCTTAAGGAGGGAGTGGGTTGAAACATACAGGATGTGGCTGAAGTAGCAGGATGTGTAAATGTTTAACAAAGATGGAGCTGGCTGCCAGCTATATATCATCCTTAACCAAAGAGAATGTTTATGAATCTTCTTACTCCTAAGTGCAGCCATAATCTGTTTAACCCATAATGCTCCTAACAGCAGCCAGGAACCATTTACAAGGGGAAAATAGATAACAGTTCTAGATGTATTAAGGTACTGTATATTGAATTTTTCCCAGGAAATTTAAAGAATTTGCAAATGCTATCACTAAATCCCTGGTTATAATTGTGGGAAATGAGGGATGTTCTAGGAAATTAGATATGGACAAATACTTTTAAAGTGATAAAGGGACAACTTTCAACAAGCTATGTTATTCTGTCATTGATATTGGACCCATTATCTTATCTGTCAGCCACTTAGGAGTTGCTGCATGCTCCACCTACAGTAGTATTTTTACACCTCCCAATTACCAGTAGGTACAGAGGGAAAATACCTCCTCATTTACACAGCAGCAGACACTAGGAAGACTAGTAGAGTGATGATTTTCAACCCTCATTTCAGTGGGTTCTTTCAGTATAGGAAGAGCTTGAAGTGATGTGGCAATTTAGTATTGTGTCAAGACTGATGTATTAGACTGACCTATTTTGTGCATTTGGTGAGCTGCCTCTTTTTTCCCCTTTATCTTGGATGAATTACATGTGTCTTGTTCAGGATAAATGTTCTGAGCCATAATATCAGGACAGAGATGTCATATCAGAGGACACAAAATGACTGTGTTGCATTGTATGACCCCACTGTTCTATTAGTGTTGTTAAGAGTATCTGGTTAGCTGGAGGCATTTGTTCACTAGTGGTTCATTTAGGTCAGTTTGGCAAGGGATAATAAGAATTAGCCCCCAAGCTAAATTTGAGACAGAGTTAAGACCACCTATTACCTAAGCACATAAGAACCCAAAAATAAAATCAAGAATTATTAAAAGTGTAGACTTCTGGGGCAGCTAGGTGGCACAGTGGATAAAGCACTGGCCCTGGATTCAGGAGGACCTGAGTTCAAATTCAGCCTCAGACACTTGACATGTACTAGCTGTGTGACCCTGGGCAAGTCACTTAACCCTCATTGCCCCACAAAAAATAAATAAACAAATAAAAAAAATGAATGAATGAATGAACAAATAAATAAATGAAGGAAGAAATAAACAAACAAATAAATAAATAAAAGTATCGACTCCTGAAAGAAATGAATGTTGATAGTCAAAAAGACATAACAAACAAGGGATAGTTTGTGCGCATTGCAAAGAGAAAGTGATTGTTAGTAGCAAGGAAGAAAAATTATACCAGAATAAATTCACCTTTTTTGGTAGTCTTGTTACCTTGAAAAATTAGGTGAATGCAGTACACACAGTACACTTAGATTTTACTAGAGTTTTTGGCTATCTTAATATATATTTGAAAAAAATGGAGACAAGTAGATTGCATGATATATTTATGTGGAAATTATATGAATAAAACTGTGATTGAAGAAAAATTCTTTAAGTTTGTGGCTAAAGGCTATGGCCTTTATGTCACAGTGAATGGAGATCTGGTTCCAGAAGTATAAAGATTTGAGTTCAAATGCAGCCTCAGACACTTATTAACTGTATAATCTTGAACAAATCATTTGCTTGCTGTCTGCTTCAATTTCCTCACCTTTAAATAGAGATAACAAAGATCCTCTACATTATGTTACATGCAATATTTCCATGCTAAAAATATGACATCTTAAGATAAAGGTACTTATCTGACATGTGTATGTGTCCCATTACTAAAGACTGCATATTCACTAATGAACATAGGAGAATCTTTTACAATTGGTTTGTTTGTTTGTTTGTTTTTTGTGAGGCAATTGGGGTCAAGTGACTCACCCCGGGTCACACAGCTAGTAAGTGTTAAGTGTCTGAGGCCAGATTTGAAATCAGGTTCTCCTGACTCCAGGATCGGTGCTCCATCCACTGCGCCACCTAGCTGCCCCTACAATTGGTTTTGATCATGTTTACTCTTCCATCAGAAAGGTTACTTATTCATTTATAAAATGTCCTAACATCATTAAAACTATTAATTTTGATAAAAATAATAATGTCCTTGAATTTCTATTATATTTTTGTTACATAATTTAAATTTTATAACTGGGACACAGGTTCAACCAACACCTTTACATGTTGTGTTATCAAAACAAGACATCATTAATATTTCTTCTTCCCAAGAGAATAATAAATAAAATACTGATTCAAGAATTTGATAATTGCCCCTTTTTCACAATGAGACTTTAATGTATATGTATTTTACAGATCATCAGTTCAGTCAGTAAAATAATTTTGTGAGTAAATCCTAGGTTAGATAAGCAATCAGTGTATTAAATTAGTTAGTCTTGCTATGTTCTCCAGTACCAACTTTCAGTCAAGCATAAGAAAATTTATGCTTTTGGTTAGAGGGGGCAAAATGATGCTAAAAGATTGACACAATTATAAAACCACTGTGTGTATATGTGTGTGTGTGTGTGTGTGTGTGTGTGTGTGTGTGTATGTGTATGTGTGTGTGTAGGGGAGATTGCAAGCACATGCCAATGTGATATTGGATGAATAGCATCATCTCTTCATAGTGTGGTAAAATATGAAAGTTTTTAACAGTCGGTTAGGATAACTGAAAGACGCCAGTTTTTCAAGGACCACCCTTTTGGGGAGGAGATGAACAGTCCGCCTGCTGCGCATGTCAGACTGCCTGCCGGGTTTTTTGACTTCCGGGGTGGAGAGAACGGGAGTAGCCTTTTTGCCGGCTTGGCGGGACTCCTGGCGGCGCGGCACAGATGGTCTGACTCACTCCAAAGGTGGCCTAAATCGGTTTGGTGAGTTTTTATAAGGAATATAGACTAAGCCTAGATTTAAGACGATTTGTACTGTATTTCTATTTTCCTATCCTTCTAATCAACAACACCTTATATACAATAAAGGCTCTATCTAGAAAACCAGAAGCTTCTTCCATTTACTAGTCTGGGAGATAAATTAAGGGAAGGGTTAAGTAGGGGAGATTTATGATCTAATATCCAATTTTAAATCTCACAGTTTGGCGACCCCGAAGGGACCTTAAGGACCCTCCCACCCTCCCTAGTTTGGCCATAAGCCGGCTAATTCAGTGGATTTTCCAAATACCCCCCCCCCCTCCCGCGGACTTTCCCTTTGTCTAATCTCCCTTAAAGACTTTAAGCCTCTAAAAGTCTTGCTTTAAACAGAAAAGCCAGCCCAGTTTAAAGGGCAAGATGCTCGAATATTCTACCATCCCTTTGATTTTTCTCATCGGAATGTATTGGGACAGCATAACATCCCGACTTAGAGGAATAGTTTACTCAATGGTCCTTCATAACATTATTGGTTTTTTCCTCATTCAGGCAGCAAAAAGTTTTTTGTATAATAGTATACGTGAGAATCTTTGGGAAAATACGTTTAATATAAGTAGAAATTTTATGCCTGCAATTGAAATACCTTTTAATACCACATCCATAGTTCATACGACTAAGGATTTTATTTTTTTTTGTTTTTTTTTGTTTTTGTTATTATCATTGTTTTTGTTATTATCATTGTTATGATGTGGGGGAAACTCTCACATATGGAGAGAGACCTCAAAATGGCTGTTTCTACTAGAGATGATCCAAGTTCAGAATCAGATCAGCAGAAACTACTCCCTCTGCAGGAAGCTATAGAACATAGTAAGAAGGGAGTGCCAATTCAAGTCAGAAAATATAGCCCCTTTAGACCAAGTGACTTGAGCGCATGGAAATCAATCATCCCTAGTTTTGAGAAAAATCCAAACACTGTAATTTCACAGTTAAGGACTATATTTAATGCATATCAACCCAGTTGGGCTGATGTTACTTGCCTTTTGGAAACTTTACTGTCCCCAACTGAGATTACAGATATTATCTCAGCAGGAAATGCCCTTGTTGCGAAAGGTAAGGCCGATGTGGAATGGCCTCTAAAGGATCCAGAGTGGAATTATAATGATGATAGGGATTTCCAAAGATTAAAAGATGCTAGAGAAACACTTCTGAAGGGAATGGAATCTTGCTCTAGAAAACCGGAAAACTGGCAGAAATTTTTAAGCCTACCTCAGGAGGCTAATGAAAGACCAAACAGATTTTATGATAGACTTTGTGAGGCCGCTAGACAGTACACCAGATTGGATCCAGTAGATTTAAGAGATTCCTGTATCATTCTCAACACATTTGTTTATAATTCACTGCCAGAAATACGCAGATACTTTCTGAAACAATGTCCAGACTGGAGAAATCTCTCAGTAGATAGAATTAAGGAACTTGCAAATTATGTCTTTGACTCACGTGAGGAAGATCCAGATCACCCTAAACAGAGCATTCTGGCACCAGTGATTCCTAGTCAGTCATGTGGACACCGGAACAAGGACACTAAGGTGTGTTGTTACTGTCGTAAGGAGGGGCATGAATTGAGAGAATGTAGGACTTGGAGAAGAAATTCTAATTCTAATTACAGGCGAAATCAAAATAGAAATAGATCTTTTTGGAGGAATACAGAAAGGCAGTACCAGAATAATGGTAACCAAGACCCCCCTCAGAAGAGGACACAGGAATGATGGTGTCTTGGGGAGGAATGGAACATAGATAATGAAAGCCATATATTCCCAGATCCGGATTTTTTGAATGCACTTGTGCCAGTCCATTCACCTCCCCAGAGTAATGAACCACATGTCACCTTAAAAGTGGGGGAGACTTATTATGATTGTCTGCTAGACACAGGAGCCTCTAAATCAGTATTAGTAAGCAAACCAGATGCTGGGTGTAGACCTGTAGGATTTTTGAATGTAGTGGGAGTCTCAGGAAAGAGCCAGAGAGTGGCAAAATTGAATCCTCGCATGGTATCTATGGGGCCCTTAACAGTGGAACATTCATTTTTACTCATGCCTGATGCCCCTGTAAATTTATTAGGTCGTGATCTCCTTTGCAAGCTTAGAGCAACCATATCTTGTGCTCCAGATGGGGCTGTCTCCTTACAATTGCCAGAGGGTACTGTTCATTTATTACCAATTTTACTTACAGAAGCTCAAGGAACAGCAGGGGAGGTATCCAAAATCCCCTCTGACATTCCTGAGTCTTTATGGGCCTCATCCCCTAATGAGGTGGGGCTCCTTAAGTCTGCCATGCCTGTTACCTTTAAAGTTAAGGGGGGACCACCCCCCTCCATTCCACAGTATCCATTGTCTAGGGAAGCAATAGAAGGGATCACCCCTATAATTGAGGCTTTGAAAAGCCAGGGTATTATTATTCCATGTCATCACTCTCCATGCAATACTCCCATTTTGCCAGTTAAAAAACCCAAGCCTGGGCCAGATGGTAAACCTGTTTATCGTTTTGTGCAAGATCTTAGAGCGATTAATAATTATGTTATTCCTAGACATTCCATAGTTCCAAACCCGGCTACGATAATTTCATCGATTCCCTATGAATCTACATGTTTCACAGTGGTAGACCTTTGCTCTGCCTTTTTCTCCATACCAGTACATGAGGACTTCCAATATTTATTTGCTTTTACCTGGAAAAATAGACAGTGGACCTGGACTAGACTCCCACAGGGATTTGTAGACAGTCCCACATTATTTTCCCAAATTTTACAGCAGGATCTGGCCTCTATTACCTTTAAGGGCTCCATACTAGTACAATATGTTGATGACTTACTTTTGGCCTCTCCTAATGCTGAAATTTGTCAGGAAGATAGCCGTCACTTACTGCTGGAGCTGCACAAGAGAGGACACAAGGTTTCCAAGACAAAGGTACAATGGTGTTTGCCCCAGGTAGAATATTTAGGATTTATTTTGGCTGCTGGAACTCGCTCTGTCTCTTCTAAGAGAGTCCAGGCCATTCAACAACTCTCTGCCCCCACTACTAAGAGGCAGTTGAGAGCCATTCTGGGAGCAGCTGGGTACTGTAGACAATGGATACCCTCTTTTGGTGAAATTACTAAACCCCTCATAGCTCTTACAAAAAGTTCTGTTCCAGACAGTTTACAGTTGGATCCCCAGCATCTCTCAGCCATAAAAGAATTAAAACGGGCCTTGTTATCAGCACCTGCCCTAGGACTGCCAGATTATAGTAAGCCTTTCACTCTCTTTGTGCATGAACAAAGGGGGGTGGCTTCTGGAGTCCTGACTCAGTCACTGGGGCCTAACCAACGTCCTATAGCCTACTATTCAATTCAGCTGGACCCTGTAGCGGCTGGAGCGCCACCTTGCCTTAGAGCAGTGGCGGCCACAGCGCTTTTGGTAGAAAAAGCCTCTGATTTGGTCCTAGGTAACCCTCTAACTGTGCAATGCCCTCACGAAGTGGAGGCTCTCTTACTACGTCACAGGACACAAGCCTTTTCAGATCAAAGGCTGGCTAAGTATGAAATAACCCTGTTAGGTAATGAGAATATCACTTTAAAACGCTGCACAGTTCTTAATCCAGCAACACTACTCCCTAATTTACCATTCTCGGGGGAACCGTTGCATGACTGTGCTTCTTTAGTTGATATGGCTGAAAAACCCCGTGACGATCTTTTTGATACACCTTTAGAAAATCCTGATCTTGTCCTCTATACAGATGGTTCCTCATTTATGAGAGAGGGAACCCGTTTTACTGGAGCTGCTGTAGTTTCTGATTATGACACCCTCTGGGCAGCTTCTCTGCCTTCCCATTTTAGTGCACAGGCTGCTGAACTTGTGGCTCTTACACAGGCCTGTAATATAGCTAAAGATAAGAGTGCCACCATTTTTACTGACTCGAAATATGGCTTTGGCATATGCCACTTTATTGGTATGATTTGGCGTCAACGAGGCTTTCTAACATCCTCGGGCAAGGCTATTGCCAATGGGGACCTTATCAAGGACCTCTTAGATGCCCTAAAACTGCCTTCTTCCCTAGCCGTTGTACATTGCCCTGCCCACACAGGGAATAGTGATCCTGTTTCAAAGGGAAATGCACGAGCTGATTCTGCAGCCAAGCTAGCTGCATTAGAAGCTCCTGAACATGTATTTAACCTTTCACCTTCTGAGGATATTCCTTCCAACCTAACCTATGACGATTCTGAAGTAGAAAAGTGGAAAAAGAAATTTAAGGCGAAACAGATCAATGGCATCTGGGTGTCTCCGGAAGGTAAGCCATTTCTTCCCCGGAAATTCTACCACCAGGTATGCCTCTCTGTTCACAGAAAAGGCCATTTTGGTACACAAGGCATTGTAGACTCTATTAAGAGAACCTGGATAGCACCAGGTGTGACTAATACAGCATCTCGAATCTGCTCGGGCTGCTCCACATGTCAGTCTTATAATCAGTATGCTTTTAAGGCCAAAGCTTATGGAGGGCGTCCTCTAGCATATACACCTTTTGAGCACTTACAAATTGATTATATTACTATGCCAAAAGCAGGACATTATAAATTTTGCCTTGTTATAGTTGATCAGCTCACTCGGTGGGTGGAGGCCTTTCCCAGCCCCCGAGCCACAGCTGCCTTTGTTGCCAAAATTCTTCTTAAAGAGATAGTACCTCGTTTTGGCCCACCAGCCCGCATCGATTCTGACAAAGGCACACATTTCACTGATTCGATTTTATCCCAAATCTACTCTTTCTTGGGAGTGACTCCAAAATTCCACACGCCCTACCATCCACAAAGTTCAGGCCAAGTCGAACGTATGAATAAAGAGCTTAAGAGTATGATTGGCAAATTATGTACTGAAACCCATTTGAAATGGCCTGATGTTCTACCATTGGCATTATTCTATCTACGAAGTAGACCAAGAGGAGAACTTCATATATCTCCTTATGAAATGCTTTTTGGTCACCCTCCTATCCAAGCTAAAACTTTTTCCCCAGTTTATACATCACTGGTGGGAGGTGATACTTCTGTTGCTTCCTATATACAGGAATTACAGACCAGGCTACGTGAACTCCATGAGGCAGGAGCTGTGGTCCAGGCAGGACCATTAGACTTTTCATTGCATAACTTCAACCCAGGAGATAAAATATATGTAAAGAATTTTCAGAAAACCAGTGGAACTCAACCTGCCTGGGAAGGACCTTTTCAGGTATTATTGACAACTCCTACTGCCATTAAAATTGGTGAAAAAGACTCATGGATTCATTGCTCTCATATAAAGCCTGCACCATTCATAGGTGAAGAGATTTCAGATAGACCTGAGGTAGACGCTAAAAACCCTAACGATAGCAACTGTTAAAGAGCAAAGAGAGTTCAGAGGAAAAAGGCAGTTCCCATTTAATAATCCCACTGATCAGTTAAATGCGTTGGGACTCAGTCTTCGTAAAGTATCAGGAGACGGAAATTGCCTTTTTAGGGCTTTAGCAGACCAGCTAGAAGGTCACTGTAGAAATCATCTCAGACACAGACAAGAAGCTGCTTCTTATATGATTAACCATAGACAAGAGTTTGAGTCTTTTATAGTAAATGACTCCCCTTTTGAAGAATATGTTGATGAATTAAAGAAATTTGGAAAGTGGGGAGGAAATGATACAATTGTAGCATTTGCTAAGCAGCATCAGCTGAATGTTGTGGTTCATCAATTAAATCAGCCTTTATTGAAAATCAGTGGCACAGACAAAACTGATGCTAGAGAACTCCACATTTTCTACCATAAAGAACATTATGACAGCATTAGAAAGATCAATGACAATTCAGAAACCCCTGCCACTTTGGCATGCAGAGAATTGGGGAACCAGTTAAAACAATGTGGCATACCCCAAACTCTAGCAGCTTAAATACCTTAAAATTTAACAAGCATTTCCTTCCACAGGCAAAAGCACTGAAGCACATGGCCTAGTTTTCTGGCCCACCTCAATTTCTCCCACCCTTTTCCCTACCCTATACCTATTTTTTTTTAATCCTTTTTGTTTTTTGTTTTGTTTTGACTTTTGAAAGGCACTGAAAAGACCTGGAATTCACCACACCTTTAAATTCTTTAGAGCACAAAAGGTCTTTTGCCTTTTATTTTTGGTTTTTGGTTTTGCTTTGTTTTTTTTTTTTACTTTTGTTTCTTTTGCTTTTCTTTAAAAACCCGATTTTGTAAACTAAGTGACTTTTCAAAGGCATTTTAAGTATATGCTATTGAATATTGAATCTTGCTTATTGAAGTCTTATTTCTTTTTGATGAATTAATCACCACTTTAAGTATCTGCTACTGTTATACTAGAGAATTCATGTATAAGATGATGTGGTCTACTTGCTAAAAGAAGATTATGTAACAATGTCTAATATAATCAGCTATTTACATTCGTTTATTATTTATATGTCATTATACTCTGGGTATGGTTTGGAATTATTGTATATATCACTAATATATTCTCAGTTATGCAGCATAGCACACATTTTTACCATCATATTGTCTTTGGTGAAATTAATGAGATTTCGGAAATATGGAAACTTATCATTTCAGAGACTAACTTGCTGTGAACTCTGATGCAGGTCCTGGAGAGAATATATGTGCAACAAAAGGAGAGACAGGTATACATAAGTCCATGGTTTGCTTATGATGGTGACTATGTAGAGCACAATTACTAGGCACAGTCCAGTATTCATCCTCTCTCCCTCCTAATTTAACCTAATTTAACTGAACTTACTTATCTTTTTATCTCACTCAGTTGAATTCACCTGTGGCCTAGCACAATCACTGGCTGTCTCGGAACCATGAGATATGGTATGATAACCTTTCCATAACATTTTCAGGTGTCATGAACACATACTAAATTTGACTTTGATCCAGACACATGGTGGTAAAAAGTGTTACTGATTGCAAAATGCTATGCTAAGGTTTAGTAAAAAAAAAAAAATACAGCAATTCAAACAGTTAAAGAAGAAATCCAGCTTTCCAGACCAGAGTCCAGAATCCAGAATCCAGACCAGAGTCCAGAATCCAGTTTTCCAGACCAGAATCCAGTTTCCTCCTGATGACATCTTACCACTTCAAGAAGACAAGAGAACTCAGAGACGTTATATGAACTGTTTTGCTTTATTAGCTTTTACTATCTCCTTTCTGTTATATACTATCTGTAACATGTACTCTCTGCAGAGGCTCTCCCTTTGCAAGACTAATGTCAAAGCGTCGGTTCATGAGGAAAGAAAAAACATCGCCCCTCTGGACAAAACTTTCCTCTCTTCCTTTTCTGTATTGTTGTTCGCATATTATTAGTCAGCAGAAGTTATTATATTCTTTTTACTGTTCCATCAAGGAAACATTCCATTTCTTGAGGAAGCAAAGGGGGGAAATGTGGTAAAATATGAAAGTTTTTAACAGTCGGTTAGGATAACTGAAAGACGCCAGTTTTTCAAGGACCACCCTTTTGGGGAGGAGATGAACAGTCCGCCTGCTGCGCATGTCAGACTGCCTGCCGGGTACAGTCCGCCTGCTGCGCATGTCAGACTGCCTGCCGGGTTTTTTGACTTCCGGGGTGGAGAGAACGGGAGTAGCCTTTTTGCCGGCTTGGCGGGACTCCTGGCGGCGCGGCACAGATGGTCTGACTCACTCCAAAGGTGGCCTAAATCGGTTTGGTGAGTTTTTATAAGGAATATAGACTAAGCCTAGATTTAAGACGATTTGTACTGTATTTCTATTTTCCTATCCTTCTAATCAACAACACCTTATATACAATAAAGGCTCTATCTAGAAAACCAGAAGCTTCTTCCATTTACTAGTCTGGGAGATAAATTAAGGGAAGGGTTAAGTAGGGGAGATTTATGATCTAATATCCAATTTTAAATCTCACAATAGAATAGGGATATAGATAAATACTTTATTGATTTCCTTCTAATGTGATCTCCCAGATAAGCAAAATTCCTCTACCAAGGAAGGTTGGCATTGTCTCTTAAACTTGCAGTCTTAGAAACTTTTTAAAGGCAGATGTTAAATGACTTGCCTATGTTCGCACAGTCTGTGTCAGAAATATGTGTCAGAACAGTCTGTGTCAGACATTTCATTGTATGTCTTTCTGGGTTCAAAGCCAGTTTTCTGCATATTATTTCATGATGCAGCGTTAGTAGATAATAATTACATCATTCTACTCTGGCTTTTTATTGATATATTTTTATATTTATATCTTTTTCACATGCAAATATATCAGTCCTCTTTCCCATGATATATAAGTAACTCCTTGTAATAAAGACTTTAAAAAAGAAAAACAACTTAGGAAAAGCAACTAAACACATCAACTGTGTCCATGCAACTTCCCATATATACATTACCTTCCTCTGCAAAAAGGTGAGGGAGGTGTTGTTGTTTTTTTCCCCCACCCTTCTCTGGTGCCAAGCTTCATAATTTTTTAAACACATAAAAATAGGCTTGAAAATGACCTATATATATATATATATATATATATATATATATATATATATATATATATATCAGAAAGGAATGAGTTTCAGTGTCCAGGCATGACACAATGACTTAGGGAGAGAGAGAAAGATAACTCCAAAGATGAATTTCCTGGTATGTGTGGATTTAAATCTGAACCTTTATGACAAGTCAATCCTTTTTTTTTGTATGTTCTTGGACCAAAATATTTTTTCATCCTTTTTCTTCTTTTCATGACAGTTATACTATTCTTAGTTGATACCTAATACAACAGAAGGTTTGAGATACTTATCTTGTTTTGGGGGTTGTGTTATGGGCTTATCAGAAATAGTTGAGTTTTGAATTATTTGCCTGCTCTCTATTTTATCTAAAAGTGCAATTTTTTCCTGTATAAAACTTAGATATAGGAATAGAAAGGAGAAAAAAACCCTGATGTTTTATTTATGGAAAAATGCAAAATGTTTAAATGTTTATGAGCACTAAATTGAAATCAAATTTTAATATTCTCAATCCTTGGTTAGCATATTTTGAAGTATTTCCCAATGCAATCTGTCACATCTATCAAAATTATAATTGTGGGAGTTCCCTGAAGATGATATTTCTGCCAATCACATTTTTGGAAGAAGAGGTAGTTTGACTTTGGAATGTTGGCTAATTTTATGGCACTGAATGAGGTTTTGCTTCCCCCACCCTCATCTCTACTATCTAATGGAATGTTGAATTGTAGCTTTGGGAGCAATTGAACAGCTGTAAACTAGAAGGATTATTGAGTTGCTAAAATGTAGGAAGACTGATAGAGCCAATATAGTTAGATTTCAAAATCAATAGTTCAAATGACAGACCAGGTATCTTAGGCCTTTGGGTCACTTATAAGGGTGTAGTTAGCCCAGCCTTTTGCTTGGTTCCCTCGTCTCTCCATTAGGTTACTATAGTTTAGCCTTAGTTCAGTTGTTGAATGTAAGGATGAATGGCCTCTTGGAAAATGATAAACATTTGCTGTGATGTTACATTTTTGTTGAGTCAAACATGGCCTAGAATTGGTTTTCATTTTAGAGGAATGAAATTGTCCACTCCTTTGTAGTAGTGAATCAGTAAAGCAGGCAAAGAGTAATGATAAAAGGAAGGGAAAGAAAGTGAACATTTGATTGCAAGGTTATGTTATTTTTCTTGAATCCCTTTCTTTAAAGGCTGTGTATTTTTTTCACATGCCATGCATAGTGTCCTGGAGTCAATGTGGTCCCAGAAATGGACTGCACAGAGAAATAAGCATTATGAGACCAAATTTCTAATCCAAGATTGATAATTTACAGCTTGTTGGAGAATGGGCAAGTCATTTAATTTTCCTGAACCTTAGGTTTTTCATCTATAAAACAGAGATCATATGATCCATTAAACTATTACTCTTATGATTTGTTTCATATGGTCTGATCTGTGGTTTTCATGATCCTTTCTTTCCCATTTCTGAAGTTATATTAGGTTCCTAGAAGTTTGAGCTGAATGAAATCCTTCCCCTGTTAGAATATTTTTATATTGGAAACATATACTCTACCCTTCTCTTACTGGGCCATCTTGCAAGCTTACACACCCGTGCCCCAATCTAGATATCTATTTTGAAGACCTCAGCAGCCTCCTTCCTTCTCCAGCTCACCTGAGGCCTCACTCAACTACAGTGGTTATTCTTTCTTTTTCTTTTTTGGTCGGACAATGAAGGTTAAGTGACTTGCCCAGGGTCACAAAGCTAGTAAATGTTCAGTGTCTGAGGCCAGATTTGAACTCAGGTTCTCCTGAATTCAGGTCTGGTGCTTCATCCACCGTGCCACCAGATTATTCTTTAATAAATGCAGATGCCCCAGATTATTCTTTAATAAATGTCTTTTAGCTCATGAGTATTATGTGTGGGTTTTCTTCTTTTTTCCCTTCTCTGGTATAGATGTGTGATTTCCCACATGATCATTCATTTGGAGATGCATTTGTTGCCAAATAAGGGAATGGAAATGAGTAGAGGAAGCCAATTGAATTTCCTAATTTCAAAACTCCTGGAACTCACAAAGAGAGCCTGCTTTCAAATTGTAGCACTGACTGGCTCTACTTCATTATATGGCCCTGCCCATCACATAAGGCTTTCATAAAGAGCAAATGAGATAACTCAGACCAAAACACTTTGCCAGCCTCAAAGTATCAGACAAATCCAAGGTAATAGAATTTTGTGCTTCTTTGATATTACAGATTTCACTTTTGTCCCCTTTTGTTCATAAATGCAAAATTTCACATCTATAACTGGCATAAAATTGTAGTTGGTATAAAAATGAAATAAAACACTGCTACTTTTATACAACCTCTTCATCAGTATTATCATCAACAATAAAATATTTATTTAATACCTACTATGTGCAAAGCAATCACTTCTGGGTGTGAATGTACTTAGTAGGTTGAAGATTCTCTAGGCCCACTCACTATCTTTCTCCCTACATGTACCTAACTTCAGAATAGAGATTAAACTTTTAAGGCACTGCTATCTTGACATGTGTTGTTGTCTAAGATACAGTATTCAGGTGTATCTGTAACTTGTCCCTTTATCTGTAACATGGCATATCTCTACACACTATAACACTAATCCCTAGAATAAGCTTGATGAGGAGAGAGCCTAACTTGTATATAAAACATAATTCATTATATGTATCTTGAATTGTTAATATTGGGGAATGACTTAAAAATACAGATAATTTTTTTTAATCTATTGATGGAAAAACAAATTCCCCTTCCCCAGCAGAAGAGATAGCTGTACCTTAACTGAAGCTCAGGAAGGGAAAAAAGAAAATAACAACAGAGCAGGAGGAATTCCAGTCACTGAATTTAAGGGTGACTTTTGGACAGTATTATGTTTTAATCCTTTCCAAAGGAAAATACAATGGCTATAAAAATGCAATGAGCATTACCAGGGAAAATGATGCTGTCTGCTGGATATAAAAATATTCCTCTCAGCAACCAACACTATTTAGTTGGTCTGCACTCATTTTAGAATAAATGCCTAAAGGAAGAAAGTTTCAGGAAATGACATTTTATGTTATATTTCTCTAACCCAAACTGGTGTTTTAATATCAGGAATTCACCTCTGCATGGTACTTTATTACTCTAAATTGCTTTATATACATCATCTCCCTTATTTATAAAAAGTACTATGTGAAGTTATTATTTCTGCTTCATGTCTGAGGGAACTGAGGCAGAGAGACTCAGTTACTTGTTTATAGTCACACATAAAGCCTAAAAGTGACAGAGACACAGAGAGTCAGACTCTGAATTCTATGTTCTTTTGATAAATAATATTGTGTCTATCCATTGTATTATATAATCCAAACAAGGATATAAAAAGCCCAAGTATCTAACCAATTGTTGTTTGAGCTCCTGTGGAAAGGACATATTACAGCACCTAGTAAGGCAATATGGTATGTTGGAGAGAACACTGGCCTTGGAGGTATAAAGACCTGGATTCAAATCCTGCCTCAGAAATTTTCTAGCTGTGTCATCTCAGCCAATTCATTTAACTTGTGTGTTTCCTCATCTGGATATTGAGTTTATTAGATGTGAGAAACTTCAAAGCCTTGTTGGATTTAAACTCCCATACCAAAGGAAACAGATAATCTCTTATTTTGTACACATATCTAACTTATAATGAGCATGGCTTGTAGGAAGATAATGATAGGTTACTTCAAAGAGATCTAAAACTGATTGTAATTGAATGAAACTGAATTTTAGGAAAAGCTAAAGGAAAAAAGAAAAAAAGGACAACTGTGATTTGAGCCATATACCTCCACAGATAAATATGTTCAAGTAACTGTATGAAAAAGGTAAATATGCAAAAAAGCCTTAAATCTAACAAAGTTCAAAGTCAAGAAATAGGCTGGGGAAATGAACAAACAAGAAAAAAAAGAACCTGACCATAAAAAAGATACTATGGTGACAGAGAAGGTCAAGACACAAATTCAGAAGAAGATAATGACTTGAAAACAGTTGCAAAGCTGCAAAGAAAATGCAGACTGAATGTAAGCCCAAAAAGAATCCCTTGAAGAGCTATATAAAGAGATAAAATATCACAAAAATAAAATATGTTTGGTAGAGGAAAAAATCAGAGAAAAAAATAAAAGCTATGCAAGAAAATTATGAATAAAGAATTGATGGCTTCATAAAAGATGTGCAAAAATACTTAAGAAAATAATTCTTTAAAAATCAGAATTGATCAAATGGTAAAAAGAGGTACAAATCCTTATTGCAGAAAATAATTATAATTTAAAATTGTTCAGTGGGAAGCTAATGACTCATTAAGACACTGAGAAAGAAAAAATTTAAAAATAAAAAAAATTGAAGTGACCTGAAAATAGAACAAAGTCAAATAATTTAAGAACTATTGTACTATCTGATCATAAAAAGATACTAGATATCACATTTTAAGAAATTATAAAGGAAAACTGCCAAGATATCTTAGAACCAGAGGGGAAAATAGAAATTAAAAGATTCCATCAATCATCTCCTGAGAGAATCCCAAAATAAAAACCTCCAGGAAGATTATAACCAAATTGAAGAGCTCTCAGTCCTATGCTAAAATACTTCAAGCAGTGAGAAATAATTAAAAAAAAAACATACAGCCACAGTCAGAATCAAACAAGATACAGAATTTACCACATGAAAAGGGTGGAGGGCTTGGGATATTATTTTTCAGAAAGCAAAGGAGTTCAAATTGAAAGAAAAAAAAAACCTATCAAGAAAAACTGTGTATAACTCTTTAGCACAGAAAATGGGAATTCAATGAAATGAAGGACTTTGAGCATTCCTGACGAAAATACCAGGGCTGAATAGAAAAATTTATATTCAAACACAAGACTCTAAGTAGAGTATTTCTGGAAGGATCTTAAAATGTTTCATTATCATTAATTAGTTATCACTTCCTTCTGAGAGAAAGACCAGATTTATTTACCTTCTTTGTGAATTGTACCACAAGGGAATTTGATTTACCCCAGGCCATTCTACAGATCACTATCCAAAGCTAGAAGCCACTTCTTCTCAATTTGGGTCCAGATATAGCATGACTAAGCTTATGTCTTTTATGTAGTCATACTCATACACAGCTGAGATTATTATCCTTTTTCAACTACTAAGCATTTCAGGGTCCAAGTATATATTAGCAATCTCTGGAAATCTCAGGTCTCATGAAAAAACAAAAAATAAAACCTGAATAAACAAGTAAATCCTGAAAACAGATGGAAGCTTAATAAAATTATAAGCTTCTGTGGTTTGGGGCTTCCTTTTATTCAATTAAATAACATTCCTATAATGATGAAAAATGGAGTAACAGAAGACTAATCACCACAAGAAATCTTGAATATCATTTCAGTATGATAAGGATACAAGAAAGGAAGAGACAGATGAATAGAGTACTCGATTTGGAATCAGGAAGAAAGACATGTATTCAAATTCTATGTCAGACATTTAATAACTGTATGACTTATTGGTAAGTCACAAATTAAGATTCCATTTCTTCATCTGTAAAACAGGGATAATGATAGCTCCTATCTCACAGAGTTGTTTTGAAAAACAAAAATGATAATAGATCTAAAATACTTTGGAGAGTGTTAAGCACTAATTAAATGTTAGTGGCTACCAACCAATCAACAGATTTATTAATCAACCTTTGTGCCAGACAGTGTGCTAAGCAGTGGAGATACAAGAAGCAAAGTCGACTGTGTACCCGACACTCACTAGGAGCTATAGATATAAAGATAGAAAAGAGGGGCAGCTAGGTGGTGCAGAGGATAAAGCATTGGTCCTGGAGTCAGGAGGGCCCGAGTTCAAATCTGGCCTCAGACACTTGACACTTACTAGCTGTGTGACTCTGGGCAAGTCACTTAACCCCAGTTGCCTCACCAAAACAAACAAAAGAACCCCCCCAAAAAAACAAAAAAAGAAAAGAAAATAGCACCTGTCCTCAAGGAGCTTATATTCTACTGGGAGAAAAAAATGTATGTACATATGTATAAGCAAAATATATATGTAAATACAATATAAAAGGTGGAAATAACAGCTCAGAGAAAACCAAAGAAAGGCATTATAAAATCTGATGATTGAGCATTGTCATTTATATCAGATCTTTCAAATCCTGTGTTCATTTTGTCATTCTCTTCTATTGAGTACTTACAAGGGGATGCTAAAAATGGTTCAGCTTTCAAACTTCAAGGGTTTTAACTATACTCAATTTTATAAAATAATCTATGTGTACAATATAAGGGAAAGAAGCCTCTTCAGCTTCCTCTTGAATCATTGTAAAAGAGCACAGCTGGCTCTCTATTTCTTATGAAGTACCAGCTGTAGTGTCTTTATAGTGAAACCCTTAAAATATGTCTGGCCCTTGCATGGAAAACCTTAAAAAAAAGATATGTGATATTCCACTGAATGACCCTTTTATTGTTTCAATATCATAAAGAGCTGACCTTAGAGTTAGGAAGACCAGAGTTCAAACATCACCTTTGTTATATAATGGCTGGGTGACTCTGAGTAAGCCATTTAACTTCTCATATACCATCAGTTACTCTGTAAGGTTAAAAACTTCAGAGAAATTGTTCATCTTCATTGCTAAAGGAAATTTACCACTGGGACCTCTCTACTTTGATGAAATCAAGATGAGGAGGGGAGGGTGAAGAAAAAAAGATAATTAATTATACCCTTATTTTAGAATTAAGCATTAAAATAAGATAGATTATTCTCCCAAACAAATAAAGGTAATTTAGCTTTGTGGTTCATTGGAAGCTAAACTGTTTGGGCAATCAAGAAACTTAGCTTCCTTTCTAAGCTTTAAAGCACTCTCTTTCCAGAATTTCTGTACAATATCCCAGAGTACATTTCTTACTGCAAACTCATTTAAGCCTGAGACAACACATTAAAAATATCCTCTGCCCCTAACAACCCTCCCAAAGATTGTCTGTTGCTCCCAGAAATATCATTTTAAGAGGATATCCACCCCACACATATCTTTATCTCCTGGATGTATTACTGATTTTCCTCAAGACTCTCTTTACAATGTCACATGAATATTTCTTCCTACATCTCACCCATTTTTCCATGTTGTTGTTTAATTTTGTTTTTCTCAATTAGATGTAACAAGAGTTTTTTGAAAATTCATTTTCATAAATTAATTTTGAGTTGCAAATGCTTTTTCAACCCCTCTACCTTCCCTCCAACTTGAGAAGGTAAGTTTGTAATTTGATATAGATTATACATGTGTGTCTTTTTAAATGTCTTCCCTCATTAGAATGTAAGTACCTTGAGAACAGGTCTGATCTTTCTGCTTGTATTTGTATTCTGAGAATTAAGCACATTTCAGGCACATAGTAAGCACTTACTAAATCCTTATTGATTTCATTGATTTTTCATAGAGTTGAGAAATTGTCCAATGATCATGAAAATGATTTAGAATGAGTATAACAAAATGATAAAAATACCCATGATAATTTGACCCAGAAACTTCAAGGAAGCAAAAGAAAAATAAAGACCGAACATAAATCAAGATTATAATTTTTTTTTACAGTGAAAGTTACTACAATTAGGGGAAAAAAACCCTATGGGGAAAAAGTTGATAACCTTCAATTGGGGAACTGCTAAAGAAATGTCATGGTATGTGAGTCAATAAGCATTTCTTAAGTGTCTACTCTGTACCAGGTCTTATGCCACACACTGGAGATATAAAAAGAGGCAAAAGTCAGTCCCTACTCTTAAGGAATTCATGGTCTAATGATGTGAAAATAATTGATACAAGGAAGCAATGAAAGGCATATTAACTGATAAAAGATAAACGGAAGGGGATAGCAACATTCATGAATAATAATGGAAATGGAAATATCAATAAAATTGGAATTGAATGCAAGATAATTAATTATACTTTTTTTTTTTTTTTGGTGAGGCAATTGGGGTTAAGTGACTTGCCCAGGGTCACACAGCTAGTAGTATTAAGTTTCTGAGGCCGGATTTGAACTCAGGTACTCCTGAATCCAGCTTGGTGCTTTATCCACTGCACCATCTAACTGCCCCGATAATTAATTATACTAAGCTAACTTGACCCTAAAAAAGGGATATCAGAATATATTCTTATTTCTTTTATTACTGTAGTATACTGAATATATCATGAAACTTGATTCGGTCATTAATTTTGCTGAACTGCTTTTTTTCTCTTTTTATTCTTGTTAATGGGGGTGGTTGTCTCAGAGAGTATGGTATGGACATACTGTGAGCTAAAAGTTATATAAAAAGCAAAAGAAGCAATAAAACAAATTTTCTCATGTTTTTTTAAAGAGGCACTTAAATTCTAATCCTGAGCCTAATTAGCTGTATGACCCTAGGCAAATTGTAAAACCTCTTGTTAAATCTCAGTTTTCTCATGTATCAAATTACACCTGCTCTATACTTTGACCCATTCCCATTCTTCGGCCTATGATTTAGTATCCTGTTTAGTTTTATATTTTTCCAAATTGTCTGATACTTAGCACCTGTGTAGCAAGTTGCCCAGTACAGTGGACTGGGCCACTGTATGTATGCCAGATCACTAGGCAGGAATACCGGAGGTGACAAGACATGGCAATTTCCTCCTCCCAATAATAAGAAATGTGTGAGAAACAATGAAATTTCTTCCAAAGGGTATCTCATCTGCAATAAATCAACCAAATTAAGCATCAGGCTTGATTTACAGCTGTAGGATGCCACGTGTATTAACCCAATGTGATCTTTGAGGTCTAGTTAAGGAGAATGAAGGGAATGACTATTTCCTGGCTTCTGTCTTCCCTTTTCAGTCCTCCATGTAAAAAGATGAGGAGAATGCTGATCAGAGAATGCTCCACTTTGTGACCCTGTCTTTTATTTTTTTTCTAATTTTCTCTTATTGTCCCCTTTTGTCATTGCTTTTGAGATCACTGGATCATGGATTTAGAGCCAGAAGGCACCTTTTTTTTTTTTTTTTTTTTTTTAGTGAGGCAATTGGGGTTAAGTGACTTGCCTCGGGTCACACAGCTAGTAAGTGTTAAGTGTCTGAGGCCAGATTTGAACTCAGGTCCTACTCACTCCAGGGCCGGTGCTCTATCTACTGTGCCACCTAGCTGCCCCCAGAAGGCACCTTTGAGGCCATCTAACCCAACTTTCTTATTTCTTCAGATACGGAAACTGAGAGAAAGAGAAATTAAATGATTTTCCCAAGGTAATACAATCATAACCCAACCTCTAGGTACTCAAAATCTTGAACCAACCGCAGTTGCACAATACTTATTCTTCTGGCTCTCAGGTTCTAATGTCTCTAACCCTTGAAAGCAGCAGTGGGAAACTCGAATAGAAACAGATCCCCACAGGCCTCAGATTGACTTAGAAAACCACAAATTAAAATGATCTCTATTAAACTGTATTTTTCTTTATTTTGTTAAATATTTCCCAATTATATTTTTATCTGGTTCCCTTCCTACTTAGGAATTTTGAGGTCCCAGGGAATGAATTTGACAGCTGTCTTTTAAAGTTGTCCATGTTCCTATGATTGGGTCTGTCATTCCTTTTATTTTATTTCTTCAGTGGCCTACTGATATGATATTCCCCTTATGAAATGAAACTGAAGGTAAAGCAGGAAAAAGATCATAAAGAAGTACTACATCCAACCAGATAGTTTTAGGGGTATTTATTCTATTGATTTTTTTTCCCTCCCAGGTATCCTTCTTCCCTATCTCCTGCCTGCCTGCTTTTAATCAGATATGAAAAAAGGCCACATTTGCCCATGTGTCTCATGCCCCTGAACTTCTCCATGGGCAGTCAGTGCCCTTCCTTGGGATATGACACATGCTATTTCACCCAAGTGAAAAGCTGTCCCTCCTGCCACAGCTCACTATCTCAAGGTAACGATGTAAAATGGCACTAGTCAAAAAATAAATCCTACTTCAATTCTGTGGCTGCCTGACATGTTTCAAACTGCTCTCCCCTGTCACATCATCTTTGTTCCATACACTATAAAAGAGTGAGCCTTGTACCCAGGACACTAAGTCACAATCCTTCTGATCCTTCCAGTCACTAGTAAGCATGATGGGAAAAGAAAAGGATAAAAAAAGGCATAACTCCCATGACATCCTCTCCAAAACACCAGATATATCTATTATTTTATTTCCAACCACTTCAGATATTCTTTGAAACAGCAACGCTTAAATTCCTCTACTAATAGTATTATTTTTATTTGAATCTGTCATAGAATCATAGAATCATAGAATCTCAGAGTTCCAGAGGGGACTTCAGAGGTAATCTAGTCAAAACCATTCCAAATAACAAGCTTTTTATAATCTCCTAGATAAATTCATCCAAGCTCCATTTCTATGAGGAATACCACCTTGTAAGGCTGTTCTACTTTGGAGCCCACTTTAATTGGAAGGAAGTTTGTCCTAACATCAAATTGATACTGGTCGTTCTGAATCTTGGATCCACTGTTCTAAGTTCTGTCCAATGGGTTTAAGGAGTCTATTCCCTTCTCTCTATGACATTCCTTCATATAGAAGACAGCTCTCTTGTTTCTGTTGTCTTCTCTCCAAGCCTGAACCAAATCAGTATAAATCTACAGCTGTGTTTCTGGCTGACTGATTATATATGTAGACTGTATCATATAGTAAAAAGAATGATAGAATCCCTTGATTCCCTATTTTGTTTAGGATGATACTTTTTGTACCTATATAGATTATATATCTGTTTGGAGCTTAATTTTGTATATGGTATAAGGTACTGGTATAAACCTAGTTTGGGTCAGATTCATTCCCATTTTCCCTGCAGTTTTTATCTAATAGTAAGTCTTTATCCTGGGAACTAGTTTATTAGAGTTTATCAAATACTAGGCTAAACCTCTTTATTTTAAATTTAAAAACTTTTTTTGGTGAGGCAATTGTGGTTAAGTGACTTGCCCAGGGTCACACAGATAGTAAGTGTTAAGTGTCTGAGATCAGATTTGAACTCAGGTCCTCCTGAATCCAGGGCCAGTGTTCTATCCACTGTACCACCACCTGCCCCAGCCTCTTTATTTTTTAATCAATGCTAATTTATTTTAATTATTACTGCTCTGAAATGTGGTTTGGTATGTGGCATTACTAGGCCTATTTCTTTTCTATTATATTTTTCCCCATTATTTAATTAAGAAATTTTTACTTTTTTTTCTACAGATGAATTTCATTATTTTTTCTAATTCTGTAAAATAGTATGTTTTTTTTCTAGCTCTATTAGGTATTTGGCAATTTACTTGTTATGGCACTGAACAAGTAAAATAATTTAGTTAGTGTCATTTTATATTGGCTCAGCATACCTATGAGAAATTGATATTTCTGTAATTATTTAAGTCTATATGGTATTGGAGGATGCTAGTTTGAATCTTGAACTTTTCCACTTCCTTTTTTTAAATGTGACCTTAATTAATTTAAATTACCTTGACAGGTGATTTCACCTCTCTGGCCTTAAGCATCTAGATGATGAGGCTAAATAAGATGATTTCTAATGTTCTTTCTAGCTATAAACCTGGGAAGTTTGGTGGTACAGTGGATAGAGTACTGAGCCTGGAGTAAGGAAGACATCTCTCTGAGTTCAAATCTGGCCTCAAACACTTACCCTGGATTACTCACTTAACCCTGTTTGCCTCAGGGTCAAATTTAAAGTGATCTGTAAAGGGAAATGGAAAATCACTCATATCTCTGCCAAGAAAATACCCAATGGAATGAAAAAGTGTTGGACACCATTGAAAAATTACTGAAAAACTGAAAGCTATAAATCTATGATTCTATAGCAATTAACTTTAAACCTAATCAAAATTATCCTTCATAAGAATGTTTCCCTAAATAAACCTTAGGAAAGAGTTGGCATAGATTGGTGAACTCATCCCTTTTGCTGGAAAAGCAAGTCAAACACTTGTTGGTGAGTAACAACACTTTTATATCTAAATATATCATTAACACCTCATCGCTAGCATAAAAATAAGGCAAATCTCATCATCCCAGATTAAATAAATAGAAGAAACTAGCAGGAATCAATTTAATTAGTGTCATAAGATCTTTGACATGAGGTTAACTGGTAGACTTTTTCCCATGCCTTTTGATGCCTTTCTCATATCTAGATAGAGGGTTGATAGACGAAATTTACCAGGGAATTTTGAAGTGATCACTACTTTCAAAAACAAGGAAGAAATTTTCAGAGGAAATAGGGTGTTCTGACAAGTTGAAACTTGCATTAGAAGGTGAGCTTCTAAAGTAGTCATGCTAACTACTAATGTATCTCTGTAAATCCTAAATAATTTTAATCTTTCTAAAATATTATTTTGTCATAGTACTTTGTAATAAAACATAGAGTACTTTTCTATTTTCTGTGGAATGATTATTAATTCCTTAACTAATAGAATGAATATTAAATAGTAAACGTGGCATTCAAACTTTAGACTTACTTATAAGGGGATTTTCCCAGCCAATAAAGCAAACCAATTTAAATGCCAAGTTTGTCTCCTGAGTGAGTTACTTCTGGAACCTCCATTTTAGGGAAAGGCCTAGAGAAGCTAGGATTCCTTATAGGAACTATGTCTGCCCCCTCCAACTGGTGAGGTCACAAAACTCCATTTTGAGAAAGGATTTAGACTAGCCATCATTCTTTCTCTGGCCTTTAACACCCTGATCCCAGTCTGGTATTTCTCCCTGGATTTAGTCAGTTCTTTCCCCTTCACCATGTTATTTTCTCTTACTAGAATGTAAACACTTTGAGGTCAGAGACTCTCTTATTGTTGTTTATATTCATATCCCCAGTGCTTTACACAATGCCTGGCTCAGAGTAAGTGCTTAATAAATGACTACTGACTTCTGCTTGATCTCATTCTTTTATTACCTAACAGAAAGAATGCTATTCTTTCTTCTCACTGCTAAGCCATATCTTACAGGTCACATTTCAGTTCTTCTATGAAACCTTCAACTAATTGTTTTCCATTTTCTCATAGTTTAAATTTGCTGAAGAGTTATATTTGTAGAAACAGGTTATACTGTATTGCCTTAAATGTTATTAAATTTAAGATACATCTATTAAAATTCTAGTGATTTTAAGGTTCTAAGGAAACCAAGACAAAATTAAAAATAGTCTTTGCCCATAGAAGCTTAATTCTATTTCTGGCAAATATATATTGTATAAGTGGGAGCTAGATAGCTCAGTGGATAGAGTCCTGGGCATGGAATGAAGAATTCCTAAGTTCAAATCTAGCCTAAAACATGTACTAGCTGTAGGAGACTAGTCAGGCCATTTAGCCTCTGTTTGCTTCAGTTGACTCAACTATAAAATGAAGATAATAGTATGACCAACCTCCCAGGGTTGTTGTGAGGATAAAATGAAGTAACATTTTAAAAAAAATTTTCATAATTCAAAGGACTATATGAATGACGATGATGATGAAGATGGTGATTATTGGGTAGATAAAATACTTAAACAGATAAGTAAATGTACATTAGATAGAATGTAATACCAACTGATTTCAAGAGGACAAGACCACTAATCACTTAGAGGGAGGAAAAGGAGAAATCAGGGGGGAAAAAAACCAACATGTTGAAGGTGACATCTGAGGTTTACCTTTAAAAAAATTTTTTTTTTCTTAAACTCTAATCCAGTCTTCAACATTAAAATATAAATAAATTTGTTATGTTAAAAAAATAAAAATAAAAGATTGATACTCCGGAAGGCAAAGATGATAAAAGAGTACCTTCTAGGCCTCAGAATCAACAACTGCATAAGCAAGGAAGTCTGAGATTATCCTGTATGGGGAACAATAGTTTTGAAAGCCTAGTTTTAAGGGAATAAAGAGGAAGTGAAGCAGAGTAATATGAAATAAGACTAGCAAAGTTAAGTGGGAGCCAGATTATGGAAGGCCTCAAAAATGTAATTGCAGCCTTCTCAATAAGATTATGGGTGAAGGAGGTGTGTCAAGATAATGGAATGTGGTAGATAAGGGGATTTAGCAGATACTCAAAGGCCCACCTGGGTATTATTCTATACTGATTGAATTAAGTGAGATTGACTGACTTGCTGACTAGCTTACTTCCAGTTAACTAGATTGTAATCACACCTTACTGACCTGGCTGGTCCTTAAGAGGGTATTGTTCTCAGAAGCTTAAAAACTTTTAACTTTACATCAAGATCACCTTCAGGTGCAGTGAACCAATGAATTTGAATGACGCTAGCCAATCAGCTTAAAGAACCTCCCATTTCTGGGAGGAGAACATGAAGGAGGAAGTTGATGCTGGTGGAGTTCTTCCTCTTTTGTTGTGAGACATGGGCTTGGTGGCAGAGGACTTTAGAAGTGGGAGATTTAGAAAGGCTAGGATTTCCATGCTATATGAAATCTGTTCTTGATCTTTCTCTTTCTTTACTATCTTATATCTTTTAATAAACCCTTAAAAAATCATTTATCAGTGATTTAACCAGTTTCCCCTCAAAACTGAGAGGACAGATCAGAACCGACATTCAGAATTTTAAAATACACAGAGGGATTCCCATTATCACCACTATTATTCAATACTGTCCTAGGAATGTTAGTTATAGCAATAAGAGAAGAAAAAGAAATTGAAGGAATTGGAATAGGCAATGAGGAAACAAAACTCACGTTTTGCAAATTATATAATGGTATACTAAGAGAATCAACTAAAAAACAACTTGAAAATATTAACAACTTTAGTAAAGTTACAGGATATCAATTAAATACACAAGAATCATCAGCATTTCTATATATTACCAAACAAAATCCAGCAGCAAGATATAGAAAGAGAAATTCCATTTAAAATAACGTTTGAGCATATAAAATACTTGAGAGTCCACCTGCCAGGACAAACCCAATAACTATATGGATACAGTTACAAAACATTTTTTCACACAAATCAGATCTAAACAATTGGAGAAATGTTAATTGCATGTGTGTAAACCAAACAAATATAATGAAAATGACAATTCTACTTAAATTAGTGTACTTACTCAGTGCCATACCAAACTACCAAAAGATTTTATACAGCTAGAAAAAAAAATTCATCTAAAAGAACAAAAAAGTTAAGAATATCAAGGGAATTAATGGGAAAAATGCATAGGAACTTGGCTTAACCATACCAGATCTCCAACTATATTATCAAGTTGTAATCATCAAAACTATCTGGAATTGGCCAAGAAATAGGGTTGTGTATTATAGGAATAGACATATAGACAAGACATATTAGTAGAACAAAAACTCATTGTTTGACAAAAAAATTCTGGGAAAACTAGAAAAAAATATGGCAGAAACTAGGTATAGATCAATATCTTACAACATATACCAAGAGAAGTTCAAAATGGGTACATCATTTAAACATGAAGGGTGATACCAGAAGCACATTAAGAGAGTATTGAAAAATGTACCTGTCAGATCTGTGAAGGGAAGAATTTATGACGAAACAAGACAGAGATGTAAGAGAGAGATATTTTACAAGATGTAAAATGAAAAAAAAATTATTGTATTAAATTTGAAGTTTTTTGCACAAACAAAACCAATACAACCAAGATTAGAAGGAAGGGAGAAAGCTGGGACACAATTTTTATAGCAAGTGCCTATGATAAAGGTGGTATTTCTCAAACATATAGAAAATGAGTCAAATTTATAAGAATAAAAGCCATTCCCTAATTAATAGTCAAAGGATATGAAAAGGCAGTTTTCACACAGAGATGTCAAAGCTATCTATAGACATGAAAAAAAATGCTCTAAGTCACTATTCATTAGAGAAATGAATATTTAAACAAGTCTGAGGTACTATTTCATACATATCAAATTGGCTAATATGATAGAAAAGGAAAATGACAATTGTTGGTAGGGTTATATGAAAATTCGGACAGTAAAGCCCAGCAATGCATTGGAGTTGTGAACAAATCCAAACATTCTCTAGAGTAATTTAGAACCATGTCCAAAGGGTATTGAAACTGTGCATATGCTTTGATCCATCAATAACACTTCTATGTATGGATCCCAAAAAAATTTAAAAGGGGATGGGGTAGAAAAATCTGTTTGTATATATATATTTATAGTAGCCCTTTTTGTGGTGGCATAGAATTAGAAATTGAGGAGATGCCCATCAATTAGGTAATGGCTAAACAAGTCATGGTATATGAATATTATGGAATACTATCATGTTATAGGAAATGGCAGGCAGGAAGATTTCAGAAAATCCTGGAAAGACTTGAACTGGCAGAAAGTGAAGTGATCAAATCCAAGAGAATACTATCTACAGTAATATAGTTACTATATACAGTAACAGGAATATTATATGATGATCAATTATGAATGACAATTATTCTCAGAAATACAGTGATCCAAGACAAAGGATTAATGATGAAAATGCTATCTACATCTAGTGAAAGAACTGATGGCATCAAAATGCAAATCAAAGCAATTTTTTCATATTCTTAATTTTAATTTTTTTCTTTTGGTATGTTCTTTCACAACATGACTAAAATGGAGATATGTTTCCCATGATTGCATACATACATACATATATATAGATAGATAGATAGATAGATATAGATACACACACACACACACACACACACACACATATATATAATCTCAAATTGCTTAGGGGAGATGAGGGAGGGAGAAAGTTTGTAATTCAATTTTTAAAAAAGGAATATTAAAAATTGTCTCTGTATGTAATTGGGAAAATACTATAAACAATATATCCTATAGGCAATGGGAAGTTATTGAAGATGTTGCCTTAAGATTACTATCAATTTTTCCACTAATATCTTTCCTATAGTTGGAAGGTCCATATATTCAGGGGTCCTTTCTGTTACTTTGTTTTTACTTCTCCTAATGCCATGTCAAGTACAATCTATTTACACAGGTCATACATTTAAAATGCTTGTTCTACTACTCAACAAATGAAGGAATTGATTTAGGGGGAAAATGAGAGGAAAAACTTTGAAATAAAGAGTTGCCACTACCACTGTGGTAACTAGCAGAACAGGGCAAACATTTGCACCTCTGATACAATATTTCTAAAGATCAGAACTATGAGTGATAGGTAGCAATTCTGAGAAGATAAAAGCAGGGAGAGAATTGCTTTTTTTTTTAAAGTAATTACTACTACTGTGCTATCATCCCAAGGTCATTACTTCTCCTTTGCTTCCTCACCACCTGCTGAAAAGAATTCTGTGTTCTCTTATTTTCTAATAAAGTCAATGTCCATGCCCCTAATCATCTTTCCCTTCCTGTACACACTCACTGGTTTATATGCATTCTTGGTTGTAACATCTATCATTTCAAACTGGGGAGCAGTTCTTTAGAGGATGCAACCCCAGATGCCAAAACATTAAATATCCTATATTCACCCAGATGAATATGATGAATACCAAACTCTTAATTATAACTGCACAGACAATAGTAAATAGTAGCTTCAAACCACCCCATGGACTTTTAATTCAAACTTCTTCCCCACTCTACCTTCCTAGTGCTTGCTAACAAGTAATAAGATTGACTGATTGTAATTTTACCTCCTTACCTTTTCACTGCCTACCTCTATATTCTTAGGGACCATACTAATGAGTGGTGAAATATCCAACAGGGTGAGTAGAAAGAAGGGGCAGAGGAGAAAATATTAAGAATGCATAGGTAATTTGCAACTTGTATAATTGCGAGATGGGTTTTTTTGTTGATACAGAGTAATCAGACTTCTAGAATAATAAGAAATATCACCATATATTTACAAAGCAGGTTTTCTACACTTTTACGGGTTAGATTTTGAATTCCTTGACATAAACAGAAAATACAGGCCATGTATTCCACATCCGACTTATTCTGAATAATAGGAGTCAGTTTTCAGGCATTATTTCGGTAGCCATTCATTTCTAATAAGAAGACAAGCTTATAGGCTTAATAAACACACAAAACATTATTGAATCATAAAGTGGCTAATTAGTTTTGTGAATTTAAAGTGCTGTGTTTGCACATGAAAAGTAATTACAGATTATATGCATCCTGGATCAAATGCCTTTCCCCTTGTTGTACCAACGGTTATAAACCCAAATTCACTGGAGGTTGGAAGTATTGCCTTACAACAAGAGTACAAGCTTGGACTTAGTAAATAATCCTTTTATTTGCAGCATAGGTATCTCTCTTTTTTCCCAAAGCAAACCATACCACAAATATAATCTCTGCTTTTTTTTTTCAAGTAGTACACACATATCTTACATTCATCTCTTTCCAGAGTTATCCTTCACAGTAATTCATCTGCTTTTGATATTAGATATATTAGCTGGAGTCTTCTAACAGTAACAAAATTGTGGCAATTACATCCCAGCGCACTTAGCTGAACTTAAATGCTTTGTGTGTGTGTGTGTGTGTGTGTGTGTGTGTGTGTGTGTGTGTGTGAGTGTGTGCATGGGTTCTTATGTACATATCCTTTAGACTCTATTTTAAACAAACATACAATAGGTAACATGTTATAGAGAGCTGGATTCAAAACCAGGGAGACCTGGGTTAAATTCTTGCCTCTGAGGGATAGTGGCTGCGAGACCTTTCAGTGTTCTAAGCAAATCTTTATTATTGTAAATTACAGAGAAAGTACTGACCTGCACAATAGATGGAGCTTCCTCACCTGAGGTTTCCTGCATGTCACTGAAATCATAGGTCCAATTCTTTTCCCTTATTTTGAAAAATAAAACATGTAATTAAATATAAAATGCAAAATAGGATACATATACATATACATATATAAGCAATGTATATGTAACAAACATTTGTCAAACTGAAATGTTTGAAGTAGATGATCAAGAGGGTGAGGAATGTAAAAAATATGATATTACATGATTGCTGTGTGCAAGGAATTCTGTTAGGCAGTACTTATTGGAAAGCATGGAAGTTGAGGAAGATAA
This sequence comes from Dromiciops gliroides, assembly GCF_019393635.1. Lineage (NCBI taxonomy): Eukaryota > Metazoa > Chordata > Mammalia > Microbiotheria > Microbiotheriidae > Dromiciops > Dromiciops gliroides. Next base: position 121,207,877 of record NC_057865.1, read on the forward strand.
GTATTGTAAAGAATTAATTGTGATTTGGGGTTTTCATAACCCTATCTTTGCTTTATTATGGTCATACTGAAAAAATGTAAACTTAAAAGCCTAAGAGGAGTTGGGTGTGTACTTTGAGAGATAATTGAACAAACAAGAGGAGCTCAGACCACAGGGAACATTTATTGAAACTAAGTAACTAGTAGCTCTTCTAATAGCTTCCCCACACCCACATAGGTCGGGCCAGATTATAATGGGGACAGCCCATATGGGTGTACTGAGCCAATTGGAGACTCAGCATGGCTAAGAACCACCCCTCCCCTTCCAGTGGGGGAGTTACATTTCAGTTGGATACAGTTAAAGAGGTGGTTACAGAGGGTTCTGAGGGAAACAGGGCAGGAAGGCAGACAATTAGGGGAGCAGCTGGTGCTTGACCCTTGAACAAAAACAGAAGAGACTACAGCTAATAGCTACAGATTTTGGGTATTGGTGAGTTTGTGGTTTTTTTGTTTGTTCGTTTGTTTTAGGCAGAGCTAGGTAGCTACTGGGCTGGAGGCAGGTTGCTGTGCCTGAGGCCTCTTTATGGCAGAGATTTATACATCGTTTCTAGTTCTATTAATCTCACTTGTGTTTTACACTTGTTACTATTAATAAACATGTGTTTTGTGTTTTTGAAAGAGGCTGTTTCTTTTCTTACCCCAATATTAAGGTGAGCCGCCCAATTAACTCTTCTCATACTAAATTTGCCCCTTACAGTATCCATACCTAGGAAATAGATAATCACATTGCCTCATTTGAACACAATGCAGCATTATAATGCAATTAGACAAAAGGGCAGTGAAGAATTCAGTGGCATGTGGAAAGACTTGTATGAAGAAAAGTAAAGTGAAGTAGAACCAGGGGAATAATTTGTATAGTAACTGTGATAACATAAAGGAAGACAACATAGAAAGACATCAAAGCTCTGGGTCCATGGAGTGACAAATCCTTATTTTCTTGCACTTGGATGCAACTATAACATAACAAATTAAGGATTTGAACAGCTAGGTGGTACCATGGAAGAAGGAAGAACATTTGGAATGCAAGATTAACAAAAAGAAAAGTTTAAAAGATGTATAGAATTATTTGTGGAACATGGATACATCACTAACAAGATAGGAAATCAAGATCCATTTCTTTTCCTATAGCAAGCAGCAGCTAACCTGAGCGGTAAAGTTAGGTAATGATTTCTTCTTAGATAAGTACCACTTTCTCAGTCGACCTCTTTGAAGTTTCTGATAACCACTTAGAATGCCATGGCATGAAGACCCTGCAGGACAATTGATCTCTAAGTCAGTCTTCCACCATCCCATTTAGTTAAGAAACTGGCAGAGTAGAACTGAGACAACAGCCCTAGTTTCCTTCAAGAAAAACATTTCATCCTACCTGCTACCACAATCTCCCCATGCACATAGAGGTAACACAGTGAGTCAGCAAGACCTGAGTTCAAATTTTCTCTCATTAAATTAGCTATGCTACTCTGAGCAATTCATTTAACCTCCTGTCACCTCAGTTTCCAATTCTGTAAAAATTACAATAATAGGGGCAGCTAGGTGGCACAGTGGATAGAGCACTACCCCTGGAGTCAGGAGGACCTGAGTTCAAATACAGCTTCAGACACTTGACACTTACTAGCTGTGTGACCCTGGGCAAGTCACTTAACCCCAATTGCCTTGCCAAAAATAAAATAAAAATTACAGTAATAGTAGCACAGGGTTATGGTATCAAATGTGATAATTTGACAGTTGCTTTTCAAATATAAAAGCACTATATTGAATGCTAATTATTATTGTTGTTAAACCACCATAAATCTGTTTTATATCATTTACATATATGTAATATATGTATATATGCTATGCATTTATATATATACATATCTCAATAAAATATGAGCTTGTTAATGGAGAGGATTATTTTACTTCTGGTTTGTGTTTGTTTCTTTGTTTGATATCTCCAGCACCTACCACAGAGCCTGGAATATTGAAAACACTTAATAAAGGCTATTTGACTTATTGGTAACCTTGGAGAGAACAGTTTTATTTAAATGGTTAGGTAGCAAGACATACTACAAGGAATTGAGAAGCAAGTGGGAGAAGAGGAAGTGAAAGCTAGGTGAGTAGATAGTATTCTCTTGACATTTATGAAAAAGATGTGACAGATAGGATGATAGCTTCCATTTCAGCACTTGCTTAAGTGCTAGTTAGGCATATGGAGTTATTGGTGGATGGCAGGCATTTGAAGGGAAGTTATCCACCCTACCCTTCTTCACCAAACTGCTTCTCAGTTTCCTTCATGGCCATCCATGCTCATATGCAGGTGTAGCTCTCTTTCCTCTTGGTGATGAAGGTGAATGATACCAGACTTCAGAGAGAGTGGCGAAGACGTTGGCAAGAATGGGAGCTTACCTTCCTGCTCCCATTATATGTGGGTGATCAGGAGAGAGATTGTCAAAATGCAACACAATGGAACTGCCCAAAAGACTGGGTCAATAGCATACTTTGACCTTATAAATATTCCTGACACATAGTATTGGAGTTATACTTCCATAAGGGAAAAGATGTCTGCTTCCAATTTATCAAGAATTTGATGAGAGATGGGAGAGTAGTGGTGAATGAGTTTTGTTGTCTGGAGGAGCTGAAATGTTTTGTGCTACTTTTCCTATGAAGAAGTACCCACTATGCTTATACTTGAGGTGCCAATTTGGACACATGAGGCAAAGCCCACTTTTCTCACGTTTTATTATAATACAAAATCCATTCAGGATCCTGCCCCCACTCAACTAAAATGAACCTTTTCCCCCTAAAAAATGATTATTGTTTGAATTATTTCCTATCATTGCTTTACATGTTTATAGCATTCAGTGTATATGTCAATTCACAGAGAACATGGAGATAGAAGATAGCTCATGCATCTATGGAAAAGAAATATGTAGAGTTAAAGGTTTATTTATATGCCAAAGGAACACAATACTATTTCTGCATTTCTGGAAAGGAGAACAGGATCCACTACTATTGAAAGAAGTACTGGGAGTGAAGTATCTCACGATTTGAATATTGTGTTCAATCTTTATAACTAACTGTTTTTAAGATTTTTAAAAAATTCCAACAATAAATACATTCTAAATAATAGTATATATTGGGGAAGCCTGGTGGTACAGTAGATAGAGCACCAGGTCTGGAGTCATGAAGATCTGAGTTCAAATTTGGAATCAGACACTTGCTAGCTTTGTGACCCTGGCACTTAACCTCTTTTTACCTCATTTTCTCATTTGTGTAATGGGAGCCCAATGGAGAAGGAAATGGCAAATAATTTTAATATTTTCACCAAATAAAACTCATGGACTTTGTTCATGAGGTCACATAGACACACACACACACACACACAACTGAAGCAGTAAATAACGATGATAAATAGTGTATAATATGTTCCTGTCAGTTTATAAATACTATTATTTAAATCTAACTACATTCCTTGGTGACATTTGTGCAGGAATCTCCATTTGAAAACAAAAACCATACAAAACAATTCTCAGGTATGTGACGTGGGAAACTGAGCTGTCATCAGGAGCTTTGAAAAAGGGCCTATCAATTCAATTTAAGATAACACAATAAGAGTCTTAGATTACAGGGAAGGTAAATGAATTATTGCGTGGTAGAGTCCAAACAAGTACTAGTGGAAAATATGTGAAAGAGTTCTTCCATTTGGGGTGCAACTTGACTATATCAATACCTTCTGATTGGGGCACTGCATTGGAAACAAACATGCGCACACATGCACGTGCGCACACACACACACACACACAAATTGTATGCCCATGAAGGAGAAGCAGACAAAATGAAGAGCTGAAGAGTTAGAATAAAAAACTATAATTTTTTAGAAAGCATAATAACTCTACACTTTCCACTGGACGAAAATATAGCCTAACATTTAGCAAGATGGAAAAAAATCAGAAACATAGAAAGGCTGTTTTTGTTTTCATTTGGATTTTGATGTGTGTGTGTGTGTGTGTGTGTGTGTGTGTGTGTGTGTGTGTGTGTGTGAGAGAGAGAGAGAGAGAGAGAGAGAGAGAGAGAGAGAGAGAGAGAGAGAGAGAGAGGGAGGAACATCCCTGGAGTTTAATGTACCTGTCTACTGCAATACAGATCATAAATAACTAGCAAAATGTAACTTCCTTGATTAAGGAAAAAGGTGGTTTTTAGTGGTTTGAACTGTCAAAGACCACATTATATAAATAGAAGAAAACTGTCTGATGTAACAATACAGAAGGATATTATCACTTCTCAGAATATAAGTTTTAATACATTTCCCAATCCTTTCTACTCAGTACATCATCTTTGTGTATAAACAATAATCAGGGGAGTATTTGAAAGCCTTTAGGAACAGTGGCTTTGTGTTGTTATAAAGAATTTTAAATACAGACACTAAAATCTTATTTTCAATCAATCTGAGATTGATAATACTTTTTTGTGAATCCTTTTTAAATTTTTGTGGTCTCTTCCTTTAGAAAGCAGATATTTGTTTCAGTTTGTTTTATAATAGACAGCAATAGATTTAAGGTTAGGATTCCCTTTTTTCTCCATTGTGGAACCACATTCTGGCAACCATTTGCTAGATATCACCGCTCATGTATTTGTACTACTCCTAAAAGTGATGATTATTGAATCTCTGAAAAACTGCTTTGTGTGGAAAATCCCAAATTGAATTCAGTATATAATGTACATCCTCAAAAGCCTTCATACTCTTCCATCAGTTAAACTACCTGCCTTCTACCAGCCTGAAAAAGGTAGGCTCTTTAAATCCCTTGTTAGCTATTGTCAATTTACTGGCCACTTGAGACACTCTGACAACAAAATAGACAACACTTTCAGTTTCTGGTCCAGAGGTGGGGTAGGGTGGGAGGGCAGACTACTGACTCTAGGTTGGGTGATGACATTAACTAAAAGGACATGTCAAGTTGACCAAAAAGTAGATGTCACTCTATTCATGTTGTTTTATGTCTAAAGGGAGAACATGTATACTGGCCCAACTGTTTTCTTTTTTTAAGCCTGTTGGATGGTGACTTTTAAGAAATGTTTTGTCAGCACCATGGGAAAACAATATAGTTGATGAAAATTTAGAAAGGAAAACTCAAAATGTCAGAATTGACTCAAAGAACCTATGATTGGAATTTTTAGTAAATCAGAACTCAAGTTACCAGGAGCAAATGTGGCTGCTGTTGCACAATGAAACTAACCCTAAATATATTAGAATTAAGCTTTTGTTTCCTTTTTCCCTTCATTTTTTTTCTTCTTCAAGCATTTCCCCAGCTTTCCTAGATGGCCAAATGCTAAACTAATGCATAATACAAATTTTAGACTTCCACTTGTAAAAGGGCATTGACAATCAATCAGTTAATTGTTGAGTTTCTATAGTGGCTCTTAGCCAAAGACAGTTACAGACATATACGATATTCAAGGGCTGCAATGAGTTTGTTTTCAATTCCTCTTCCATTCCTCTCATCTCATTCATCTATTATGAGATGTAAAGCCCTTCCAATGAGGACAGCATTTTTGATTCACAATTTAAAATAAGGCTTGAGGAAAAAAAGAGGGAAGAAGCATGATACAGTTCACCTGGGAGTTAATGGAAATGGATTTACATACTATTTCTACTATGTATTACTTGTGTAACTTTAGACAAATCACTTAGCTTCCCCATGCCTCGATTTCTTCATATATAAAACAAGGGGAGTTGGATCAAATTGGACTCTGGGGTCTCTTCTAGTTTTCAATCTATGGCACTAAGATCCTATATAAAATATGGACTTGAGTTCATGGTAAAATCTAAATGTCAGATGCTTTCTTTGGAAGATGTTATAGCTCAAGAAGAGAGCACTGGTTTCTTGAAGGTGAGGAAAAATAAAAGGGGGAGTGCAGGAGAGATTAAGGAGAGAGAGAGAGAGAGAGCGAAACAGGGACAGGGAGATAGAAACAGTGATCAAAACAGATAGAATCAGTGAGAAGAAGAGAAAAACAGAGGCAGAAGGCCAGTCATCATTGGGGGACCCTTATTTGAGGTTGAAATATAATTTCCTCTGTTTATATTTTAAGTCCCTTTACAATTTGGTCTCAGGCTCTTTCCAGTGTTATTGGAAGTTCTCCACCAAGACACTGCAATCTACCTCAACTGACACTCCATTTCCCATCTTTCTTACTTTTTTGCACTTCCCTCCCTCCCCCATTACCTCCAACTGATAGCTATACTCTTCCTTTGAAATGCAGCTCAAAGTCCAACATAAAGTTTTTCCTGCTTCCCCCAATGCCTAGTGAGTGTCCTTGCTGTCAAATTATCTTGTATGTTTATTTATTCTGAATATACTTGTCTATATTTTATTTTGTTTTCCACATTAGAATGTAAACTTCTTACAAGTAGGACTTTTTTATTATTTGTCTTTTAATTCCTAGTGCCTGGCATCATCCCTAGCATAGAGCAGGACTTAAACTTTTTTCCACTTGAGACCCCTTTTTGCCAGAGAAATTTTTACAGGACCCCAGGTGTATAGGTATATAAGTATAAAAAATAGATAAACATAACCTATTACTGTTGCCAAATTTTTCACAACCCCCACATTTAGGTATGCAACCCCATATATGGTCATGACCTACAGTTTAAGAAGCTAGGGCATAGAGTAGGTTCTCATAAATGCATGTTTAATGATTGATTGTGACATGTGGCTTAGGATAAACCAAAAGTTTCTACTGTGAGAAGCAAAACCAAAGATGACCAGGTAACAGGACAGACATATCAAAGAATCAAGGGACTATTAAAGTTTAGATTGACCAGATGGATATGAGAACAGACACACCCAAGAAGTCAGAGGAGGTAATATTCTGTAGTAGGAAAGTCAATCAGGCATGGCTACTACCTGACAGGAGCTAGGAGACAAAGATAACCCCAAAGGTCAGGACCATCATTTCAAAAAAATCCCCCTCAACCCTCAGGAATTTGACAAGCATCCAAGCTTTCCCCAAAAGGGAAATTTCCAGGTTTCAAGTGAACATTCCATCTACCCTCTATGATTGGTTTTTTTTTTTTTTTTTTTTTTTGCGGGACACTGAGGGTTGAGTGACTTGCCCAGTGTCACAGAAATAGTGTCAAGTGTGTGAGGTCAGATTTGAACTCAGATCCTCCTGAATCTAGGGCCAGTGCTTTATCCACTGTACCACCTAACAGCCACTTTGCCTTTCTTCTGTTCTGGGAGGAGGATGTTTTGAATCCACCTTTTCCCCTGGGTGAAGTCTTTGACTTCCCACTTGGTCACTTTCCTCTAGGTCCAAATAAAGGACCATTTTAATTCTGACTGGACTGTGTGAAAGAGTGTAATTCTTTATAGAGGGATGCCTAAGGACACCCCCTCCCCCTCCCTGCCCATGACAATTGTATTTTAAGACTTTTCAGCATTTTGTTGTCCAGTCTGCCCCCATTGGCTTTGGGCAAACAGCCTCTCTTAAGCATCATTTTCCTTTTATTTAAACTAATGGTACTTGTCTAGTTGATCCCTAAGGGTTGTGTCTCCAACCTTACTTCCTACAAGGAGCTAGGTCTTGGATCCTGACCTTCCTGGATCAAGAGATAGTAAAGAATTGTTGTCATTGTTGTTTGTCCTTCCTTCTAGTAGAGGACCATGACATCTGGGAGGTGATGTCATGACTTTCAATGAACTGAATTTAAGTTAGGGAAGGCTGTACAAAGTCACCAGCCTGACTCTTTCTTCTGGAGTCATCTGGGTTCAGTGGCAAAATATATATCAGGACAATTGGAGGATGGCCTTGGATTTTTAAACTGAGGTCTTTCAGAGATTTCAGTTTGCCAGAGGCAATACCAATTCAGTGATTATAGCTAGGTAACAAAGGAGGCAAAGAAAGGCTGCCTTTACCTAGTCAAAAAATAAAATAGATGTGTGTGTGTGTGTGGGGGGGGGACCCTCAGGGTTTCTGGCCAAAAGAGATACAATTGTTATTTAAGCCCACTCTGAGCCATCCCAAGGTAAAACAATGGCAAAATGAGGACTGGGCTGGAATTTATTGTTGGTAAATCAATGAGGGCCAATTATTAAGGTTTAAGGAGCTGTCCTTGGAAAAGATCTTGCAGGTAAACCCCAAGAAATCTTGTGAGATTTCTTCAGAAAAATTTATTCCTTTGGGCAAAGTGTCTGCAGGTAAGGATATGATTCCCTATGTGGAAGGATGGGGAGAAGGGGAAAGTAAGAAAGGAAGGGAAGGGGAGGAAGGAGAGGGGACGGGAAGGGAAAGTCACAAAGCTAATTCAGTTTAACTTTATTTAGTATGTTGAGAGGGATTTGGGCTGAACTTTGGATACCAGGCCAAAAACTGAAAAATAATCCTTGCCCTCAATGAACTCTCTCAGTCTGTCAGTAGATAGAAGATATAAAAACATCATCACTCTACTATAATTGAAAGGAAAGAGAAATAAAGAAAAACTAGGAGAGGAAGGATAGATTCTTTATATCAGGTTGCACTTGAAGGAAGCTAAGGATTCTAAGAGTCAGTGATGAGAAAGGAGAAAAGAAAAATACAAATGGCTTGGAAAAGGGTGGGGGTGGGAAGCATACTGTACAAAGTCATGGAAGTAAGAGATTGCTCCCCCCCCCCAGCCAAGTTTGAGAAACAACATGTAGGCTAATTTGTCTGGAATTTAGAATTTCTTAGGGAGATTCATGGGAAATGTGGAAATATACCTTGAAGCCAGATTGTTAAGGGCTTTAAATACTTAACTACTGAATAATAGGGCTGCTTGGTGCCACTGTAGATAGTACTGGGAATGGAATCAGGAAGTTTCATAAATTCAAATGTGGCCTCAGTCACTCACTATCTTATGGGATTTTGAACAAGTCACATAATGTTGTCTACCTCAGTTTCCTCATCTGTAAAATGAACGGGAGGTGGAAATGGTGGATCTTTCTAATAGTTTTGCCAAGAAAACCCCCAATGGGGTCAAAACAAGCATAAATGAAATAACAACAACAGATGCATAATGTGTTGAACAAAAATGAATAGAAGAACCATGTGAAAATAATAATTTTGTAGCTCCATAAGTTTCCCCAAAAAATATTTTGCCTCTTTCCTACATAACACTAAAAGGATTTTCCTTCTATGCCATAGGTTTTCATTTTGGCAATCTAAATTAATGACCACAGGAGTGTTATGGGGAGGGGAAAACAGCATAGTCAGGAGAGAAACTCCAAGGATTTAGTCCCAAGTTTTCTAAGCGATTGTGCACTGAGGCTCAGCTTTAACACAGTGAGTTAAAGTTTTCAGAACTTGACAATTGCTTTTCTGTATGATTTATGATCTGCCAATATACCATCATAGTCAAATTTGGCTTTCTCTAGAAAACCCTGTCCTGGGAATTTCTTGTGGCAAATATCCAAAAAGTCATTTTTTTTTCCTTAGGTGTGAATCCTCAAAAGAAAACTATGTTAAAAATGTTTAAAAGGAACTTATACTTAAGTAATGAAACATTTGTAGATGGGCAGAGGGAATATGAAGATGTGGAAAATGTAAACATCATTACAGTTTCATACTTTTTACTATTAAATACTATTTACATGTATACACTCTACTTCTCTATCAACCACTCATTTCTCTAAATCTTGCAGTTTAACTTCTGACTCTGCTGTTTCACTGAATTTTTTTTTTCTCTCCAAGGTCATCAATCATTTCTTAATTGCTGAGTCCAATGTTATTTTTTTCTTCTTAGTTCTCATTCTTTTCTTTAATAATAAAAGTATTTTATTATTTTCTAGTTACACGAAGAGATAGTTTTCAACATTTGTTTTTATAAGATTTCTATTTCCAATTTTTTCTCCCTCCCTCTCTTCCCTGCTTCCTCCCTAAAACAGAAAGGAATTTAATGTAGGTCATATATGTACAATCACATTAAACATATTTCTACATTAGTCAAATTGTTAAAGTAGAATCAGAATAAAAGGGAAAAACCTCAAAAAACAAAAACAAAACAAAAAAGTAGAAACAGTATGTTTCAATCTGCATCCGGATTCCACAGTTCTTTTTTCTGGATGGGGAGAGCATTTTCCATCATGAGTCCTTTGGAATTATCTTGGATCATTGTATTGCTGAGAAGAGCCATGTCTATCACAGTTGATCATCACACAACATAGTTGATACTTTGTACAAGGCTCTACTGTTTCTGATCAGTACTTCCCCTTTTCCCCTTACTCTTTTACTTCCCTAAAGAGTATGCTAAATTTCTTTATCCAAATGAGTGTACATGTCATTACCTTTTTGAACCAAATCTACAGAGAATAATGTTGAAACAACGATCACCCCTCCCTTCTTTCCATCTATTGTAATAGGATTTTGTGCCTCTTCATATAATTAACCCCATTCCACCTTCCCTTTCCTCTTCTCCCAGTATACTCCTCCTTTTCACCCATTCATTTTCTTTATATCATCACATCAAAGACAATTTGTTCCCTCTATGTATACTCCTATCTGCCCAAATAGTGATACAGTTCCCAAGAATTATAAGTATTATCTTCCTGCATAGGAATGTAACCAGTTTAACCTTATTGAATAACTTTTTTCCTGTTTACTTTTTTATACTTCTTTTGAGTCACATATTTGAAGATCAAATTTTCTGTTTAGTTCTTGTCTTTTCTTCGGGAAACCTTGGGAGTCCCCTGTTTCATTAAATGTCCACCTTTTTACCTGAAAGTGAATAAATGATTAGTTTTTCTGGGTAGTTGATTCTTTATTGTAATCCAAGCTCCTTTGCCTTCTGGAATATAATATTTCAAGCCTTGCAATCTTTTATTATTGATGCTGACAGGTCCTGTGCAATCCTGACTGTGGTTCCATGATCTTTTTTTTCTGGCTGCTAATAGTATTTTCTCCTTCACCTGATAATTCTGGAATTTGGTTACAATACCTCTTGGAGTTTTCCTTTTGGGATCTCTTTCAGGAAGTGATTGGAAGATTCTTTAAATGACTATTTTATCCTCTGATTCTATAATATCAAGGCAGTTCTCCTTAATAATTTCCTGGAATGTGGTGTCTAGACTCTTTTTCTGATCATGGCTTTCACGCAGTCCAATAATTCTCAAATTATCTCTCCTGAATCTGTTTGCCAGGTCAATTGTCTTTCCAATGAGGTATTTCACATTTTCTTCTATTATTTCATTCTCTTGTTTCTGAATGACTGATCCATGGTGTCTCATGGAGTCATTAGTGTACATCTCTCCAATTCTAATTTTTAAGGCATTGTGTTCTTCAGTAAGTTTTTGCACCTCCTTTAGCATTTGACCAATTTTTCCCCATTTGACTAATTGTATTTTTTAAGGAATTGTTTTCTTCAGTCAATTTTTCTGCTTTCTTTTCCAAGCTGTGGACTCTTTTCCCCATAATTTTCTTGTGTAACTCTCTTTTTTACTCTATTTAGAATTTTATTTTCCAAATTAGATGTAAAAGCAAATTTTGACATCAATTTTTTAAAACTTTGAGTTCATTTTCTTCCTCCCTCTCATTCCACCCCCCACCTCTAGAACTCAAGCAACTCAATGTAAGTTATATATGACTAATCATGAAAAACATCTCTACATTAGCTAGATTGTGAGAGAAAACAGATAAAAACAAGACTTCAGACTAAGGAATTGTCAAAAAAATGTGTTTCAGTTGGTTTTCAGATACCATCAGTTCTTTCTCTGTAGATGTATTGCAATTTTCATAAGAGTTATATTGGATCATTGCCTTGCTAAAAACAACATGTGTTTCCCAGCAGATCATCTTACACTATTGCTGTTGTTTTGTATACAGTACATTTCTCTCTGCCTCAGGTCATGTGGGTCTTTCCAGGTTTTTCTGATAGTATCCTGTTCATCATAACTTTTATATAGTACCTTAAATTTGACAAAGAATCTTCTTCACAATAGCCCAACAGAGTGGGTACCAAATGTTTTGCCATTTGCCATTGTTTGCCTTATCAAGGAGATTCAGTGGCTCCCCAGTGTTTTTATTGACTATTTGTGGCATTTTATGTTCTTCCCATTTTGGATTTAGCTCATCACACATTCCTAAAATTATTAATAATAGGGTGTTTTGGGGTTCTATGAGACCCAGAGAGCCTGGCCAGACCTTTCTTTGGGCTAGCCCAGAGTCAGAAGAATTTCAAAAGAAATGTGGTTGGACCTTGGACCGTGAATAGTGATTAAAACGACACCTACCTGAAGGCTATTTTTTCTCAGAGTGCTCCGTACTCTGACATCAGGCAGACCACCCTCAAATACAGTAACCAATAGATTTGAATGATGCTAGACAGTTAGCTTTGAGCAACATGTAAGGGCAGCTCTCCCCCTGCCCACAACAAGCTTACACAGTGACTCACTCTCTTTGCCTGGAAACTTGGAAAGGGAGCCACACGGCTCAGTTTTCTCTCTCTCTTCTCTCCTAGCTAGGCTTTCTTACCTTTCAGAGTCATGTGCTCTCTTTACTCACATTTAACATGCCTTAATAAATGCTTAATGCCCCAAAACTTATGGAGTAGTCTCTAATTTCTAAGTAACATATATATAGATATGTATATATGTATATATATGTGTGTGTGTATATATGTATATATGTGTGTGTGTGTGTGTGTGTGTGTGTGTGTGTGTGTGTGTGTAATAAACTTCAACTACATTCCCTAAACTTGGGACAGAAATAAAGTGACCACAAAATAATTTAAATGCCACAACACACTCAACATTCCAGCCAAACTGATCAACTTGGTATTCCCTGATATGTTGTATGCATTCATTTGTGTACAACTTGATGTTTCCCAGTGAATTTTTGTTACTTGAGGGCTAGGAATGTTATCTTTAATCCTTGTATTCCTTACCAGGTATCCTTGTTCATAATATAGAGGAAGTTCTTCATGAGTGAGATGAGCAAAACCAGAAGAACATTAGACACAGGTTCATCAACATTATGTGTTGATTAACTGTGATAGACTAGATTCTTCTCACCAATCCAATGGTACAAGAAAGTTCCAAAGGACTCATGATGGAAAAGGCTCTCCAAATCCAGGAAAAAAAAAAAAAGAACTGTGGAATATGGATGCCGATTGGATCACACTATTTCTTTTGTCTTTGGTGCTGTTATTTTTCTTTTTTAAGGTTTTTCCTTTTTGCTCTGATTCTTCTCTTATAACATGACTAATGCAGAAATATGTTTAATGTTATATATAAATACACACACACACACACACACACACACATATATAGTGGCGATTTATTTTGATTTGGGGACCCTTCCTTTGGGCTGATATTAAAAAATTTTAGGCCCTCAGGGTTTTTTCTGAGCCAAAAAGGCCTGTGGGTTTTATGGGATACCAGGCCAGGCTCTGGCATAGCATGTGTAGAAGTCCCAGGTGTGCAGCACAGGGCACAGGCCCATGGAGCCCTGGGTGTGGTACGAACAGAACATTTGAGCCCCACCCAGCCGTAGCATTTGTGTGGCTGGCAGATTAGTTTGGCATGTGCAGGGGCACACAGAGTCCGAGGTTTGAGGGGTGAGGCTGGAAGATTAAGAGAACCGGGGGTGGAGGGTACAGGAGGTTGGAGAAAGCAAGGAAGGGATATGATACAGAGACACTAGAGACATCAGGGGGTTGGCAACAGAGGTGAGGACGCTAAGGGGCTTTTCAGGGGTTTATCATTATGGTAATGAGAGAGCAGTAAAAGTGAAGCAGGTAAGCCAGAGTGAAGGAGAAAAAGAGTGAAAGTTGGAGAAAGCTGGAGCATACCCTAAGGCAAGAGGCAGCAATGGCCATTATTAAAAGCAGACAGGTTGTATTTCTTAACCTTTATCATTTACATTGATTTTTATAAATAAATTCTGCTTTGATTATTTAATTAAGAGGCTTCTTAATTGTTTGTTTATCAATTTGGGAGCAGTGTGGAGAAATTTTTAAATGGCCCATACTAAATTAATAGCAGTCAGATAGCCAGCCAGTCAAACATCCACAGATTAGTCAAAGGTCCACAGATTAGACCCCCAGTGAGATTAGGTACAGCTAGTTAGCAAATATATATATATATAAACCTATATCAGATTACCTGCTGTCTAGGGTAGGGGGGAGGGAGGGGAGGGAGAAAAATTTGAAATTGGAAATATTATATAAACAAATGTTGAAAAATATCTTTACATGGAACTGGAAAATAGTAAAATACTTTTATTTAAAAAAAAACAAAAATAACATAGAGGACATTCTTAATAAATGTTTATTGAATTGAACTTTATATGTGTTTCTTGTGTAGTAGATTTTCACTTAAATTCAACAATTTAACAATGATTTATATACTTTTAAAAATAATGGAACCAAAATATGAGTCTGATTCTTAAGGATCTGGGATACTGTTTGATTTTTTTTTTCTTGACCACAGTACACCTTTCAACTTCTAATGTTTACTTTCTCCTAAGGAAAATGGGCTTTATTTTTGCTACCTTTCACTATCAGCTGTTGTTTTATACAAGAAGCAAAATTGACTAAGAGAAGAAATATGTGAGCAGAGATTTGTCCATGATTTAAAAGAGAGGGCTCCTCAATAGTATTTGAAAGAAGCTTTATACATTTAAATATTAAATTAAGCATGTTATCTTGATTATATTTAGGGAGATGGTATGGAAAAGAAGGTTTGACTCCTATTCTTCTTCTTTTTTTTTTGGTGGGGTAATGAGGGTTAAGTGACTTGCCCAGGGTCACACAACTAGTTACTGTCAAGTGTCTGAAGCTGGATTTGAACTCAGGTCCTCCTGAATTCAGGGCCAGTGCTTTATCCACTGTGCTACCTAGCTGCCCCGGCTCCTATTATTCTTAAGACTCAGAAATATGGAATTCACCAAATACAAACATGACAATAGTCACAAGAAGACCACAGGAATGCAGAATCAGAAGAGTTAAGAAGAGTCAGAAGATAAACCAAGTCATCAATATGCAAACCAAGGAGTACTCTTAGGACAATGGAGAAACAACTTTAGGAATTTGAAATGTACATGTATAGGACTAGTTCAAGATATACCAATTTCATATAGATTTTTTAAAAAAGTAGAAGTAGAATATCTGGGAATGATGTTTGAGTGAAATCTATGCAAAGGTCAATACTGAGCTGTATCATGGGAATGGTAGGAGAGTAGAAT
The DNA here is from genome assembly GCF_019393635.1 of Dromiciops gliroides. Lineage (NCBI taxonomy): Eukaryota > Metazoa > Chordata > Mammalia > Microbiotheria > Microbiotheriidae > Dromiciops > Dromiciops gliroides. Next base: position 121,223,089 of record NC_057865.1, read on the forward strand.
AGATTTTACTAATTATGAGACTCTAAATCCATAGTTTTTGGATTAAAATAATGTGTGTAGAACACATATATTCTTTATAGCTTTTAGCTAGAGGGATTTAGGTTCAGTTAAATACTTTAATAAATCCTGGTTTCTGGGCAGCTGGGTGAAGCAGCGGATAGAGCACTGGCCCTGGAATCAGGAGTACCAGAGTTCAAATCCAGGCTCAGACACTTAACATTTACTAGCTGTGTGACCCTGGGCAAGTCACTTAACCCCAATTGCCTCACTAAAAAAAAAAATCCTGGTTTCCTCTACATTACTTTCTTTTTTTAAATTTCAAATTTTTCTCCCTCCCTTTCCTCCCGCCTCCCTTCCCCTAGACAGCAGGTAATCTGATATGGGATATGTATATATATATATATATATATGTATATATATATATATAGATAGAGAGAGAGAGAGAGAGAGACGAAGAGAGTATATATAGAGTATATATATAGTATATATATATATACATATATACACAACAACATTAAACATATTTCTGCATTAGTCAGGTTATAAGAGAAGAATCAGAGCAAAAAGGAAAAAAACCTCCAAAAAGGAAAACAATAGCAACAAAACCAAAATACATTACTTTCTATCATGGTGATCACAATGTAAAGGAGAGTTGGAGAGTAATAGGAGCTGAAGTAGAGCAAACTGCTTCCAAATTTTCCTCAATGCTGGCGAAAAGTTAAATACTTTATTGCAAAGGTTTCCCTGCCTTGGATGAAAAGGAGAAGACAATTAAGTATGTGAGCTATAGACAAAGTTAAATACATATAAGGAATAAAATTAATAAAGATACACAAAATTGTTTAATTAAGTTGAATGTCATATATGCTGCATAATATACACATATATAAAAGCTTGACTTAATGACAAAGAGAACAGCTCCTCTGAAGTTAATTTTTACCAACAAGAAAAACTGTCCCATGAAGTTGAATCAATCAATCAATCAATCAATTAAAAGGCACTTTTTTTGAGCTTTTATACATTTATTTTATTTTTTTATTTATTCAAGTTTTCAACTTTTGCTTAGACAAGATTTCCAATTTCCAATTTTTTCTCCCTCCCTCCCCTCCCTGCCCGCCTCCCCCAGACAGAAGGTAATCCAACATATAATATTAAACATATTCCTGCATTAGTCATGCCATACAAGAAGAATCAGAGCAAGAAGAATAAACCTCAAAAAAGAAAACAAAAACAGCACCAAAACCAAAAGAGATAGTATGGTCCAATCAGCATCCATATTCCACAATTTCTTTTTTTTTCTGGGTTTGGAGAGCCTTTTTCATCATGAGTCCTTAGGAACTCTCATGTACCATTGGATTGGTGAGAAGAATCAAGTCTATCACAGTTGATCAACACACAATGTTGATGATACTGTGCACAATGTTTTCCTGGTTCTGCTCATCTCACTCATCATCAGCCCATGCAAGACCCTCCAGGTTTCTCTGAACTCCTCCGGCTCATTGTTTCTTACAGTGCAATAGTATTCCACTACATCCATATACCACAACTTGTCCAGCCATTCCCCAATTGATGAGCATCTCCTCAACTTCCAATTCCTTGCCACCACAAAAAGAGCAGCTATAAATACTTTTGTACATGTGGGTCCTTTTCCCTTTTCCATGATCTCTTTGGGAAAAAGACCGGAAAGTGGTATTGCTGGGTCAAAGGGTATGCACAACTTTATAGCCCTTTGGGAATAATTGCAAATTGCTCTCCAAAATGGTTGGATCAGTTCACAGCTCCACCAACAAGGCATTAGTGTTCCAATTTTTCCACAGCTTCTCCAACATTTATTACTTTTCTTTTTTGTCATTTCAGCCAATCTGATAGGTGTCAGGTGGTACCTCAGAGTTGTTTTAATTTGCATTTCTCTAATCAATACTGATTTAGAGCATTTTTTTCATATGGGAATAGATAGCTTTGGTTTCTTCATCAGAAAACTGCCTGTTCATATCCTTTGACCATTTCTCAATTGGGGAATGACTTGGATTCTTATAAATTTGATTTAGTTCCCTATATATTTTAGAAATGAGGCCTTTATCAGAAGTACTGGCCATAAAAATTGTTTCCCAGCTTTCTGCCTCCCTTCTAATTTTGGATGCATTGCTTCTGTTTGTACAAAAACATTTTAATTGGGGCAGCTAGGTGGCACAGTGGATGGAGCACTGGCCCTGGAGTCAGGAGTACCTGAGTTCAAATCCGGCCTCAGACACTTAACACTTACCAGCTGTTTGACTCTAAGCAAGTCACTTAACCCCAATTGCCTCACTTAAAAAAAAAAAAATTTTAAAGCAAACACTTAAAAAAACCCTTTTTAATTTAATGTAATCAAAATCATTCATTTTTCATTTCATAATATTCTCTATCTCTTGTTTGGTCATAAACTTTTCTCCTTTCCAAAGATCTGAAAGGTAGACTATTCCTTCCTCTCCTAATTTACCTATGGTATCACTTCTTATGTCTAAATCATGTACCCATTTTGACCTTATTTTAGTACAAGGTGTAAGATGTTGGTCTATGCCTAATTTCTGTAAAAGGCCCTTTTAAAGAATCTATCGTGTGACAGGCTCTCTGCCAGGCCCTCAGCATATAATGAAATAACTCCTGCTCTCAGGGAGTTTCCAGTTTTAGGGGAAGAAAAAGCATGTTTGTGAATGTAAATATATGCAAATGTAGCAATTATATTAAAGTTGACTAATTCCTTTGTATGTCACTCCTATGCTACCACTTAATTTATGTCCATATTTAATCTTATCTCAAGATCTAAAGTAACCCATGAATATATTCAGATATAATTTTATCAATTAAAATGAAATATCTTTCTTAGTTGACTAACTCTTCCCCCAACATTGTTTTATTTATTTATTTATTTATTTTGGGTGAGGCAACTGGGGTTAAGTGACTTGCCCAGGGTCACACAGCTAGTAAGTGTTAAGTGTCTAAGGCCAGATTTGAAATCAAGTACTCCTGACTCCAGGGCTGGTGCTCTATCCACTGCACCACCTAGCTGCCCCCTCAACATTGTTTATTAACTCATTTATTAAATGTTCCTGGAAACCTTTTTCTACTAGTAGTTACTCACATCTCTGTCTATATCAAATCCCTTAATATTATATGATCAATAAATATTAAATTATTGAATATGTAATTAACAAATGAAATTATTAATAAAACAAAGATATTGATAGTTACAAAATGTTGCTTTGAATATCATATATTTTTGCACCAAGCTGTGAGTTTCTGCCCTCTTGTGACTCATTCATATGAAAGCAAATTTCAAGTAAAGCTTTATCCCCCACTCCTTTCTCCTTCTCTTCATCTTATTATTTACACACTCTAATTACCTGAAATAGTACTACTCTATTACAACATTTTCTTTGATAGGTTATTCATTTCTTTCTTCCTTTTTGCTTTTTCTTTTAAGCTTATCAAAACAACATGAAAATTACTTCCAGACCCTCAGTATTATTTAATTTCTTCCATGATTCTTGAGGGCAATAAAGTTCTGAGAGGACACATTGTCTCTTCCCCTCCCATAATAATGGAAATATACTACTACCCTCATGTATTCTCTTCCAATTTCTCAAATGTTTATATCTGTATTATGTTTCTCTTGACTCTTTTTTTTTTAAATTCTACTCACCTCTATTTAAAATTTTCCTTTAAATCAGGAAAGTTTAGAACTCTTCTATTTTATTAAAATCTACTTTTTCCTTATGTTATACACATTTTTAAGCAGAAAAAATTATTTTTGATTGTAAGAGTATATTAATTGCTTTATGGAATATCTTATTCCATGCTTTCCTTTCTTTGAAGATTGAAGCTTCCAAATTTTGTGTGATTCTGCTATTAAACTCTTGCTTTCTGTATGTTTGCCTTATTTTTTATTTTATCTGGAACCTTAGTATTTTGCATATGAATTTCAGAGAGTTTTAATTTTGAAGTTTCTTTTGGGAGATAAACAGGTTGAGTCTTTCTATTTGACATTTGCCCTTCATTTCTATTAGATGTAGAATGTTTATATTCATAATTTCTGGAAATGTAGTATTCAGAATCTTTGTTGGTAGGGGCCATGGATATCAGGTAAGGAATTAGCATATGTGTGTGTGTGTGTATATATATATATATATATATATATATATATATATATATATATATATATATATATTTGTATGCTTGTATTGATATGCATATATCTATATCTACATGTAACTATACATATATATGTGTATATATACATAACCAGAGAAAAGAGCACTTTCCTTGTTATTTGTGTGTTGTTTTATGAGATATCTTACATGCTCAATTATTTTTGTACTTTTGACTGTTTTTGTATTTCTTATTTTGAGAAGTCATTAATTCCTGTTTTATGTATTATGACTATGAAGGAATCTATTTCTTGCATATGTACCTCTTGTTAATTCTTCTTCCAAGCCACGTGTGTCTTTGTGTGTGTGTCTGTCTGTCTATCTATCTATCTATCATCTATCTTCCTTTATTTCAGAAATTCTATTTTGTTTTTTGGGCAAGTTCTTGTTTTTAATTGAAGTTTTCCCTACAAATGTTACCTTAAGTGTCCCTGGTTCAGTAATAGCTCTTTATCACTGGTATCTTTTTTGTTGTTGCTCACTCATTCTTCCATCCATACTTGCAGAAGTGGGATTTTGTTTCAAGATGGACATATGCACACTTATGGAAGAACTGTTGATGTTTGATGCAGATCTATTCTATCTGGGTTCTAATGCTGCTTTGCCTCAGTGCTGAGTGACAAACATAGAGGTAGACATTTTTAGCACACTCCAAATTTTTTGATTCAGGCCTTGGTCTGATCCCCACCCTAAGAATCTGAGCTTTGCAGGCTCCAAACTCTAAATTGCAGCCAATATCATTCTAGTTTAACCAGCAGGTACTGGCAGATAGGGAGTTCTTTTCCCATTGTTGAGTGGGCTGATTTTGAGAATTGACAAAATCAGTCACTTATGTGGGTGTTAAGTAGATAGCTATATAATTCAAATCCAATGTGAAAAAACAGTTTATTTATTATTTAAGAGTGTCAAAAGTTCACAGGTTTGAATATAGAAATGGATTTTATAGGTTATCTGGTTTAACCCTTTCATTTTATTGGTAAGGAAGCTGTGACATGAGGAAATTAAATTACTTGTTCAAAACAGAAGTAGTAAGCTTGAGTCAGGATCCATTCTGAAGTTGCTAAATTCAGATTTTTCTCTATGCCACAGTTGTGCCAATCTTGGAAATATTTTGCTGTGGTCTAATTTTTTGTTGTCAAGGTATCTGACCTAACATTTATATTACTAGTTGTGAGACCCTCTTCCCCCACAACTTGCCCACGCACAAGGCATTAAAATTATTCCTCTGCTACTTGTAAATATCTTTTTTTTCTTCAAAGGCTAAAAATTATAAAACTTTGTCTCCATAGGGTCAATGTGTTTACCATTTAAATTTGATTGACAGGCAGATTCAATGAAATAAAACATGTCAAGTGTTTTGACATAGCCTATATTTATTGGTAGCATTTATCTTAAAGTTGGTATTTCAAAATTGCTTTTCACATGATTTAGAATTTGTTATGCAGAAACACAAAGAACTGCTTTGTTATTCCTCCTCTACAATGATTAATGTTTAATTATGATTATTTCTAAGTTTTATAAAACTTTATATCAATAAAGTATTGTGCCATCTTTGCGAAGTTTTCCTTTACCAATGAAGAAACTAGGGCACACAAAATTTGAAATCTATGTTCATTTACATGGTCAGAGTAAGATAATATTTCATTCCATCCTCTCTCTGATGTTAAACAATTTTTTACAGAAAGAAATATGAGACTATATTCTCTGGATGCACTAACAATTGCCTTTATGTGTAATATATACAGATTAATTAATATGTTCTAGTTATAACCCACTTAAGAGGCTGGTAGCCTTCTTATTTGGTGAATGTAGCACTTAAAAGGTTCTAAGATATTAAAACCTTCCCGAATGCCCCATAGAGGTTCTTTATACCATCATTATTTTAGGTAACTCACAGGTAGGCAATGATACACCAAGGTGAAAAGTTGATGAAGTACAGACTTCTATCCACACTGAGAACATCAGTCTCCTTTCCAAAGAGCAGAAAAAATTGCAGAAGAAGAAACATACATTTATTGCATGCCTATTACATGTCAGACATTGTGCTATGCATTTGTTTTACAAAAAAGGGCAGCAAACAATTGCTTCACTCAAAGGTTCACATTCTAACAGAAATACAACCTGTGGACAGTGATGTGCATACAAGATGTATATAATGCAAATCAGAAACAATCTCAAGTGAAAAAAAATATGGAGAATTTGGCAGAGCTATTACACAGAATTCTGGATGTACTGTCAAATAGATGTACCTAAAGGAAGAATGTAAGAAATTTTAAAAATCCATTTTGATAAATAATCTAACTCTATATATTGTACTATTTTTATGTCTGGAGGCATATGAAGTCAGTTGACTCATTAAGTTCAAAACAGTGTTCATGAAGTAAGAATTGGAGATTTTGCTCTGATTCTGTAGACTGTAGACCATGCCATTGACTCCAGATGGCAGACTTTTAAAATATCATTAGGATTGTTCAAAACAGGAAATGGGAAAGTCGGGATGGTTCAGCATGTTTTCCCTTTCCTGGATGTTGTGAAAGTAGTTTCTCTCTAGGAGTCATTATGACCTTCCTGGATCTATACATATCACCCAAGTCTGAGAGAACTAATGGTTTCCATAATGAGGGAAAGAACTTCATGACAGACACTCCCAATCCAGATCTTCAATGAGAGTAAAGTTTTCTTCATTTTTTGTTTGTCTCTCTAGACCCTCCATAGCTTACAACTCAGGCCTACTCTTTTAAGTTCCTCAACTCTAACAGAAGTCTCTATCCTTTTGGAGCAGAATTCCAGTACCAGACAAAGTCATGGCATGCCCAGAATTCAGGACAATTAGGGGAAAAGAATGATATATGCAAAAAATAAAATAAAAAAGCTGCCATTGCTTGGGAGCATCTCGAAACAGCTAAGTTTTCTCTCTATTTGTGAATCCTTCAACAAACCAACAAATCATGAATGTTTATTTTTCTTCTACAATTGGAGTCTTTTGAACCAAGTAGATCTAAACAAGATGAAGGGACAATATATTGAAGTATTCATCCTACATATGCTATCACCTTGATCCTGGTCAGTTAAAAAAGGTTAAGAAAGCTACAACAATAACCAAAGAAAGCCACTAATAATCTTCAATTAAGGATGCTTGTATTAATCACTTCCTATGATACAGTGCTAAGTGCTGGGTATTAAAAAATTTAAAAAGTCATTTTTTTTCCTCTCAAGAAGCTTATATTTCACAGGGCTGGACAGGTTGCCTTGTCCAAGAATGAAAATAGCAGTCCAGTTCTCACTTAGATCTGTTTCCCTACTTCTATCTAGCTTCATCTCACTCATCCTTTTTCTTTCTTCCTCCATTTGATTTATCTTCACATACTATTCTCGAAATACACTGACCTTCTCTGATCACTCTGAAATTCCTTTTGTTGTTGTTGAGTCATTTCAGACATGTCTGAGTCTCTGTAAGCCCATTTGGAGTTTTCTTGGCAAAGATACTGGAGTGAGGTGGCAGCTAGATGGCACAGTGGATAAAGCACCAGCCCTGGATTCAGGAGGACCTGAGATCAAATCTGACCTCAGACCCTTGACACTTACTAGCTGTGTGACCCTGAGAAAATCACTTAACCCTCATTACCCCACAAAACAAAACAAAAACCAAACAAGAAACATATCTTTTCCCTCATTGCCCAGCCAAAAAACAAAACAAAAACAAAAACAAAAAGATACTGGAGTGGTTTGCCATCTCCTTCTCCAGCTCATTTTACAGATGAGGAACTGAGGCAACAGGGTTAAGTAACTTGGGCAGCATCACAAGCTTGTAAGTGTCCTCAGGTCCTCCTGATTCCAGGGCTGGTGCTCTATTCACTGTCTCAAATAGCTACCCCCTTAATTTCATAACCTAGCTGTAACCATTCTATATTTAAAACTGACTAAGCAAAATATGAGCAGTACCTTAAGTCAAATAGAAAAAAAAATATATCTACTATGCAGAACTTATGAATCTCAATTCAGTAGAACTCGATGAAAAAGAATAATTATTTGTTTCACATTATTTAAAAAATACAAAATATAACTGACTAGGATCAAAGGATCCTTGATTTAGAACTGGAAGGTACAGATCACCTGATTCAGTCATCAGTCAATTTGCATGATATTCTTTTTTTTTTTTTTTTTTTGGCAGAGCAATGAAGGTTAAGTGACTTGCACAGAGTCACACAGCTAGTAAGTGTCAAGTGTCTGAGTCTGGATTTGAACTCAGGTCCTCCTGAATCTAGGAACAGTGCTTTATCCACTGAAACACCAAGCTGCCCCTTGGGGATATTCTTAATATCAAAGTATATACAACTGTAATGAGTACTTGTTGAATTGAATTTTGACTCTTCTTTTCTCTTTACAATCTCTTATTTGGTGATTTCACCAAATGGTTTCAATCAGCTATAAGCAGATAACTCTCATGTCTTGCTGTCCAGCCCTATTTTTTTCCCCCTTAGCATCTGTCCCACAAGATATAGTCTTTATTGGACATTTCAAATTGTCCTAGAGTCATCCAACGTTCAACATTCTCCAAACTGAAATCATGATCCTTCCAGCACATTCTCAACTCCTGAACTACCCAATTTCTGTCTATTGTACCACCTTCATTCCAGTCACAAGTTCTAAACCACCTCACTCTTACCTTAGGTATTGATAAATTGACAAACTTTGTTATTTCTATTTGTACAAAATCTCTCTTAAACATATTTTCCTATATGCTCACATAGCTATCAGCCTCATTTAGGCCCTTGTCACCTTTTCCCAGAACTGTTAAAATACTTTCCTTACTGTTTTCCTTATTGTTTTCTCTACCTGAAGTCTCTCCCTCTCCCTTCTCCAATCCTTTGAAACCATTAAATGCATATTTATTACATGGATTATTTAATTTTTAATTATATATATATAAATATAAAAAATCAATTTATGTACATGTGTATACATATATACACGTTTGAAAGCATAGATATAATGCACATGCAAATATACATAATGCATACATGAAACCATATAGTTAGTATTCTTGCAACTTATAAAAATGATTAATATATACATACAAATACATATATATGCATATGTATCTATGCATGTGACATATACTGACACATACCACCACACACAAATAATTAGCTTGCATTTTCACTATGTGACTGTACCACCTATGGTTCCTGTCATACCATTTTTGGGGTCAGCTAAGTGGTGCAGTGGATAAAGCACTGGCCCTAGATTCAGGAGGACCTGAGTTCAAATTCAGCCTCAGACACTTGACACTTACTAGCTGTGTGACCCTGGGCAAGTCACTTAACCCTCATTGCCCTACAAAAAAAAAAAAGAAAGAAAAAGATAATACCATTTTTGTTTGCCTCTATATAAACAATAAGCCATTGATGAAGTGTTACAGCTTGTTCACATCCCCCCTCTTCTTCCCTCCCCCCCACCCCATTTCAATGACGTGCCATTTTGATTCCTTAAATAGTATAGTTCTCCACTCCTCTCAGACATAGCTCCTAGTAGAAGAATATACATGTCACAGGTAGGATATTTTCTTTCAGGAACAAATCTGGGGCTATTGTCTGCACTGTACAATTTCCCAAGTATAATTCCAGTCTACTGTTTTCCCCTCTTTTTGAATTCTAGGTTCAACTTATTTTTCATCTTCAGTTTTTGTCCATGATATCAGCATTAATGGAATAGCTCTTTAGGCTATAATGGGTTTGGGGGGATCTATTTCTGTTTTCCTATATGTACAGTACTCAATCAATGAGAATAAAAATTAGCTTTAGAGAATTTTTCAAAAGTGTATACAGGCACAATTTATTTCTTTGTATTTATAATGGAAGACTGGTCAATTCCTAAATACCTGAGAGGAGCTATACACAAGCAGTTTTCTGGTAGAGTCAACTTGTCATTTTTACCACAGTGCTTATAAATACAATAGATGGGGCCTCCTCTAGGATAAATAGTAACCTTTTCCCATTTGTTGAGACACATTGGAGAGATTCTCTACATAGAACAACTGTTTTCAGCACACTAATATTCTGGATTTACTATTTTTCCCCTCTTACTTTAAACTGTAGTCAGTTTTCCAGTGATTTTCATTTAAAAGACCAGTTCCTTTTTGGACAACTTTTGCACAGATTAACATGTAAGTACCAAAATATGGCATAATATAGAATTCTTTGTAAGTATTAATAATGAGGCTAATATGAGAAGAATGCATTTTGTTTCACTGTAATGTTTCTGCTCAGCATATGTTTATAATTTTCTCTGCTTTTAAACAGACTTTATCATAATAGCTTTATATCCTACGGATCCATAGAATAAGGTATAGTTGCTGGTTTAGAAATCCCAAGTAATCAACCTTAAGTGACTAACACATTTTTATGAGAGATATGCATTTAGCTGAGGCTTGACTGCTCCTATTTCCTTTCATTTCTGAACCTGCTGGTTCTATTTTGTGGTATTTGGAATTTCATTAGAATTGCCCATTTAGTGATAAGGACTGATTGGCAAAATTTTTAGGTGGCCTTTGGCATAAAGACTTAGATGAAATAATCCTAGATGTTCAAGAGAACACCTATGGTATGGTGATCCCTAGAAATATTTTGGTGTGTCCTGGGTAAAAAAAGACACTAGAAATTTGATATAAACTCTAATTTGAATGGTCACACTTACCGAAGAATAAAAGAACAGTTTAAACCCACGACAGTTTATTTTTCACTTCAAGGTTAGGATATAATTTCTGGTTTATCTCACGTCTTACATCCATGCAGAGAGAACTACATATAGTCTTGGAAACTTCAGGGATATGTTCCTTCAACAATAGGAAACTGGATTGTTTGTGTATGTACGTCTTTTTTATTGTCTTTGGGTTGGTAAAGGCCATATGGAACACTGAGGCAGCCCCTTGTAATGTACTAAACAAGAAGTCATCCCTGATAAATTTGGAAAATATCCTTTGTTTGATGAGTCTGCATAACTTTTTTAAGGAAAAATTCAGTCTTTTCTCTGATATCTGAAGGACTTTTTATGTTCTGTGCAATATTGGCTGTTATGAGACCCTCTTTGCTGTACTGCTTTGGAAGCAAGTGAATGAACAATGTTTATATATTCCCAGGAAACCAAAGAACTATTGTGGACAATATGATCAAAACACGCCCTCTCCAATTTGCTGAGGAAAGCAAAATTTTTAAGTAGGGAGGAGGAAAGTCTAATAGTGGCATCGGCACTGAAATCCTCTCCCTTATGAGCATGTGGCATACACTTAATTTAATGCTATTCTCCATGGCGACTTCAGGTATTCTGAAGTGTAGTAGTCTTCTATTCCAAAAGACATTGTTTATTCAGAGCAACATGTGTCATATAAAGAATAGCTCACATAGAGACAATAACATATAATACTTCGGTTCACTGTAAAATTAGGGATGGAAGAGAATAGGGAGAAAAATTTGTAATTGTTATTCAATTGAAATAGTGCTGGTTACTTTGGCTATGTCATATTGTTCTTCATATGAACCTAGATTATTTATTTTCTTTGAACCCCCTGCTGAAAACTAAAAAAGAATATAGAAGTAGCTTGAGAGCACATAAAATGAGAGATTTAAATGGGAAACTTAGAAAAAAAATCTTCTAGCTAGGCAACCAAGGTCTTCCCAGTCTCGAATGCCCTTAGCTTCTTAAAGCACTCTGAGATAACTAGAGCCAGCTTCCTAGTTTTGAAAGCCACCACACATATGCAGTCAAATCTATAAAAGTATGACACTGAAGTCTATACTGGTAGAAAGTACCTCGGACCTGGAGTCCGAGGTCTTAGGTTTGAATTCTGGCTCTACTGATTTGCTAGCCACATGACCTTCAGAATGGCATATCACCTCTCTAAGGCACATTGTCCTCATTTACATTTATGAATAGAAGCAATTTATCTCTAAGGTTCCATAGCAATGGAATAAGTAACTAGGTGGTGGATAGAGTGTCAGGCCTAAAATTAGGATGACTTCTCTTCCTGAGTTCAAATGTGGCTTCAGACACTTACTAGTTGTGTGACCCTGGGCAAGTCACTTATTTGTTTGCCTCAGGTTCCTCTTCTGTAAAATGAAATAGAGAAGGAAATAGTAAAACACTAGTATCTTTGCCAAGAAAACCCCAAATGGAGTTATGAAGACTCAGACATTACTAAAATGATTGAATGATAACAATTAATTCATGGAATGTTGTCTTTCCTCATTTCTATCTCCTTCTTTGACTTCCTTCAAGTCCCAGCTAAAATTCCAACCTTCTGTAGAAAGAATTTTCTGATTCCCTTTTTTTCCAGGCAATGAGGGATAAGTGACTTCCCCAGAGTCACACAGCTAGTAAGTGTCAAGTGTCTGAGGTCAGATTTGAACACAGGTCCTCCTGAATCCAAGGCCTGTGCTTCATCCACTGTGCCACCTAGCAGCTCCCCCCCCTCCCAATTGTGTGAGAATTAGAATTGTACCCCCTGCTGGAGAGATATTGTGGGAGGCTTCTCCATGAGGAGAAGGCATGTGATTTAGAAGCTATGAGACCTTAGGGTCTAGAAGTTACTTCTGTAGAACCACTGTGGGACTTGTCAATCAAAGCTGCCAACCAATTAGCTTGGAGCTGTGTGTGTGTGTGT